>NW_027327538.1:0-300000 GCF_047675955.1 Chlorocebus sabaeus | reverse complement strand
GCCTTAGCGAAAGACTTCTTGAAGGGAAAGATGTAACTCTGTGAGATGAATTAACAGAACACAGAGCAATTTCTCAGAAAGCTTCTTTCCAGTTTTGAACGGCAGATATTTCCTTTTTCACCATAGCCCTCTATGGGCTTCCAAATATCACTTTGCCAATTCCACAAGAACAGCCTTAGCGAAACGCTTCTTGAAGGAAGAGATGTAACTCTGCTAGAGGAATTAACAGAACACAGAGCAGTTTCTCAGAAAGCTTCTTTCCAGTTTTGAACGGAAGATATTTCCTTTTTCACCATAGCCCTCCATGGGCTTCCAAAAATCCCTTTGCCAATTCCACAAGAACAGCCTTAGCGAAAGGCTTCTTGAAGGGAAAGATGTAATTCTGTGAGATGAATTAAAAGAACACAGAGCAGTTTCTCTGAAAGCTACTTTCCAGTTTTGAACGGATGATATTTCCTTTTTCACCATAGCCCTCTATGGGCTTCCAAATATCCCTTTGACAATTGCACAAGAACAGGCTTAGCGACAGGCTTCTTGAAGGGAAAGAAGTAACTCTGTGAGATGAATTAACAGAACACAGAGCAGTTTCTCAGAAAGCTTCTTTCCAGTTTTGAACGGAAGATATTTCCTTTTTCACCATAGCCCTCTATGGGCTTCCAAATATCCCTTTGCCAATTCCACAAGAACAGCCTTAGCGAAAGGCTTCTTGAAGGGAAAGATGTAACTCTGTGAGATGAATTAACAGAACACAGAGCAGTTTCTCAGAAAGCTTCTTTCCAGTTTTGAACGGAAGATATTTCCTTTTTCACCATAGCCCTCTTTGGACTTCCAAATATCCCTTTGCCAATTCCACAAGAACAGCCTTAGCGAAAGGCTTCTTGAAGGGAAAGATGTAACTCTGTGAGATGAATTAACAGAACACAGAGCAGTTTCTCAGAAAGCTTCTTTCCAGTTTTGAACGGAAGATATTTCCTTTTTCACCATAGCCCTCTATGGGCTTCCAAATATCCCTTTGCCAATTCCACAAGAACAGCCTTAGCGAAAGGCTTCTTGAAGGGAAGGATGTAACTCTGTGAGATGAATTAACAGAACACAGAGCAGTTTCTCAGAAAGCTTCTTTACAGTTTTCAACGGAATATATTTCCTTTTTCACCATAGCCCTCTATGGGCTTCCAAATATCCCTTTGCCAATTCCACAAGAAAGCCTTAGCGAAAGGCTTCTTGAAGTTAAAGATGTAACTCTGTGAGATGAATTAACAGAACACAGAGCAGTTTCTCAGAAAGCTTCTTTCCAGTTTTGAACGGAAGATATTTCCTTTTTCACCATAGCCCTCTATGGGCTTCCAAATATCCCTTTTCCAATTCCACAAGAACAGCCTTAGCGAAAGGCTTCTTGAAGGGAAAGATGTAACTCTGTGAGATGAATTAACAGAACATAGAACAGTTTCTCAGAAAGCTTCTTTCCAGTTTTGAATGGAAGATATTTCCTTTTTCACCATAGCCCTCTATGGGCTTCCAAATATCCCTTTGCCAATTCCACAAGAACAGCCTTAGCGAAAGGCTTCTTGAAGGGAAAGATGTAACTCTGTGAGATGAATTAACAGAACACAGAGCAGTTTCTCAGAAAGCTTCTTTCCAGTTTTGAACGGAAGATATTTCCCTTTTCACCATAGCCCTCTATGGGCTTCCAAATATCCCTTTGCCAATTCCACAAGAACAGCCTTAGCGAAAGTCTTCTTGAAGGGAAAGATGTAACTCTGTGAGATGAATTAACAGAACACAGAGCAGTTTCTCAGAAAGCTTCTTTCCAGTTTTGAACGGAAAGTATTTCCTTTTTCACCATAGCCCTCTATGGGCTTCCAAATATCAATTTGCCAATTCCACAAGAACAGCCTAGCGAAAGACTTCTTGAAGGGAAAGATGTAACTCTTTGGGATGAATTAACAGAACACAGAGCAGTTTCTCAGAAAGCTTCTTTCCAGTTTTGAACGGAAGATATTTCCTTTTTCACCATAGCCCTCTATGGGCTTCCAAATATCCTTTTGCCAATTCCACAAGAACAGCCTTAGCGAAAGGCTTCTTGAAGGGAAATATGTAACTCTGTGAGATGAATTAACAGAACACAGAGCAGTTTCTCAGAAAGCTTCTTTCCAGTTTTGAACGGAAGATATTTCCTTTTTCACCGTAGCCCTCTATGGGCTTCCAAATATCCCTTTGCCAATTCCACAAGAACAGCCTTAGCGAAAGGCTTCTTGAAGTTAAAGATGTAACTCTGTGAGATGAATTAACAGAACACAGAGCAGTTTCTCAGAAAGTTTCTTTCCAGTTTTGAACGGAAGATATTTCCTTTTTCACCATAGCCCTCTATGGGCTTCCAAATATCCCTTTGCCAATTCCACAAGAACAGCCTTAGCGAAAGGCTTCTTGAAGGGAAAGATGTAACTCTATGAGATGAATTAACGGAACACAGAGCAGTTTCTCAGAAAGCTTCTTTCCAGTTTTGAACGGAAGATATTTCCTTTTTCACCATAGCCCTCTATGGGCTTCCAAATATCCCTTTGCCAATTCCACAAGAACAGCCTTAGCGAAAGGCTTCTTGAAGGGAAGGATGTAACTCTGTGAGATGAATTAACAGAACACAGAGCAGTTTCTCAGAAAGCTTCTTTACAGTTTTCAACGGAATATATTTCCTTTTTCACCATAGCCCTCTATGGGCTTCCAAATATCCCTTTGCCAATTCCACAAGAAAGCCCTAGCGAAAGGCTTCTTGAAGTTAAAGATGTAACTCTGTGAGATGAATTAACAGAACACAGAGCAGTTTCTCAGAAAGCTTCTTTCCAGTTTTGAACGGAAGATATTTCCTTTTTCACCATAGCCCTCTATGGGCTTCCCAATATCCCTTTTCCAATTCCACAAGAACAGCCTTAGCGAAAGGCTTCTTGAAGGGAAAGATGTAACTCTGTGAGATGAATTAACAGAACATAGAACAGTTTCTCAGAAAGCTTCTTTCCAGTTTTGAATGGAAGATATTTCCTTTTTCACCATAGCCCTCTATGGGCTTCCAAATATCCCTTTGCCAATTCCACAAGAACAGCCTTAGCGAAAGGCTTCTTGAAGGGAAAGATGTAACTCTGTGAGATGAATTAACAGAACACAGAGCAGTTTCTCAGAAAGCTTCTTTCCAGTTTTGAACGGAAGATATTTCCCTTTTCACCATAGCCCTCTATGGGCTTCCAAATATCCCTTTGCCAATTCCACAAGAACAGCCTTAGCGAAAGTCTTCTTGAAGGGAAAGATGTAACTCTGTGAGATGAATTAACAGAACACAGAGCAGTTTCTCAGAAAGCTTCTTTCCAGTTTTGAACGGAAAGTATTTCCTTTTTCACCATAGCCCTCTATGGGCTTCCAAATATCAATTTGCCAATTCCACAAGAACAGCCTAGCGAAAGACTTCTTGAAGGGAAAGATGTAACTCTTTGGGATGAATTAACAGAACACAGAGCAGTTTCTCAGAAAGCTTCTTTCCAGTTTTGAACGGAAGATATTTCCTTTTTCACCATAGCCCTCTATGGGCTTCCAAATATCCTTTTGCCAATTCCACAAGAACAGCCTTAGCGAAAGGCTTCTTGAAGGGAAATATGTAACTCTGTGAGATGAATTAACAGAACACAGAGCAGTTTCTCAGAAAGCTTCTTTCCAGTTTTGAACGGAAGATATTTCCTTTTTCACCGTAGCCCTCTATGGGCTTCCAAATATCCCTTTGCCAATTCCACAAGAACAGCCTTAGCGAAAGGCTTCTTGAAGTTAAAGATGTAACTCTGTGAGATGAATTAACAGAACACAGAGCAGTTTCTCAGAAAGTTTCTTTCCAGTTTTGAACGGAAGATATTTCCTTTTTCACCATAGCCCTCTATGGGCTTCCAAATATCCCTTTGCCAATTCCACAAGAACAGCCTTAGCGAAAGGCTTCTTGAAGGGAAAGATGTAACTCTATGAGATGAATTAACGGAACACAGAGCAGTTTCTCAGAAAGCTTCTTTCCAGTTTTGAACGGAAGATATATCCTTTTTCACCATAGCCCTCTATGGGCTTCCAAATATCCCTTTGCCAATTCCACAAGAACAGCCTTAGCGAAAGGCTTCTTGAAGGGAAAGATGTAACTCTGTGAGATGAATTAACAGAACACAGAGCAGTTTCTCAGAAAGCTTCTTTCCAGTTTTGAACGGAAGATATTTCCTTTTTCACCATAGCCCTCTATGGGCTTCCAAATATCCCTTTGCCAATTCCACAAGAACAGCCTTAGCGAAAGGCTTCTTGAAGGGAAAGATGTAACTCTTTGAGATGAATTAACAGAACACAGAGCAGTTTCTCAGAAAGCTTCTTTCCAGTTTTGAACCGAAGATATTTCCTTTTTCGAAATAGCCCTCTCTGGGCTTCCAAATATCCCTTTGCCAATTCCACACCAACAGCCTTAGCGAAAGGCTTCTTGAAGGGAAAGATATAACTCTATGAGATGAATTAACGGAACACAGAGCAGTTTCTCAGAAAGCTTCTTTCCAGTTTTGAACGGAAGATATTTCCTTTTTCACCATAGCCCTCTATGGGCTTCCAAATATCCCTTTGCCAATTCCACAAGAACAGCCTTAGCGAAAGGCTTCTTGAAGGGAAAGATGTAACTCTGTGAGATGAATTAACAGAACATAGAACAGTTTCTCAGAAAGCTTCTTTCCAGTTTTGAACGGAAGATATTTCCTTTTTCACCATAGCCCTCTATGGGTTTCCAAATATCCCTTTGCCAATTCCACAAGAACAGCCTTAGCGAAAGGCTTCCTCAAGGGAAAGATGTAACTCTGTGAGATGAATTAACAGAACACAGAGCAGTTTCTCAGAAAGCTTCTTTCCAGTTTTAAACGGAAGCTATTTCCTTTTTCACCATAGCCCTCTATGGGCTTCCAAATATGCCTTTGCCCATTCCACAAGAACAGCCTTAGCGAAAGGCTTCCTCAAGGGAAAGATGTAACTCTGTGAGATGAATTAACAGAACACAGAGCAGTTTCTCAGAAAGCTTCTTTCCAGTTTTGAACGGAAGATATTTCCATTTTCACCATAGCCCTCTATGGGCTTCCAAATATCCCTTTGCCAATTCCACAAGAACAGCCTTAGCGAAAGGCTTCTTGAAGGGAAAGATGTAACTCTGTGAGATGAATTAACAGAACACAGAGCAGTTTCTCAGAAAGCTTCTTTCCACTTTTGAACGGAAGATATTTCCTTTTTCACCATAGCCTTCTATGGGCTTCCAAATATCCCTTTGCCAATTCCACAAGAACAGCCTTAGCGAAAGACTTCTTGAAGGGAAAGATGTAACTCTGTGAGATGAATTAACAGAACACAGAGCAGTTTCTCAGAAAGCTTCTTTCCAGTTTTGAACGGAAGATATTTCCTTTTTCACCATAGCCATCTATGGGCTTCCAAATATCCCTTTGCCAATTCCACAAGAACAGCCTTAGCGAAACGCTTCTTGAAGGAAGAGATGTAACTCTGCTAGATGAATTAACAGAACACAGAGCAGTTTCTCAGAAAGCTTCTTTCCAGTTCTGAACGGAAGATATTTCCTTTTTCACCATAGCCCTCCATGGGCTTCCAAATATCCCTTTGCCAATTCCACAAGAACAGCCTTAGCGAAAGGCTTCTTGAAGGGAAAGATGTAATTCTGTGAGATGAATTAAAAGAACACAGAACAGTTTCTCAGAAAGCTATTTTCCAGTTTTGAACGGATGATATTTCCTTTTTCACCGTAGCCCTCTATGGGCTTCCAAATATCCCTTTGCCAATTCCACAAGAACAGGCTTATCGAAAGGCTTCTTGAAGGTAAAGATACAACTCTTTGAGATGAATTAACAGAACACAGAGCAGTTTCTCAGAAATCTTCTTTCCAGTTTTGAACGGAAGATATTTCCTTTTTCACCATAGCCCTCTATGGGCTTCCAAATATCCCTTTGCCAATTCCACAAGAACAGCCTTAGCGAAAGTCTTCTTGAACGGAAAGATGTATCTCTGTGAGATGAATTAACAGAACATAGAACAGTTTCTCAGAAAGCTTCTTTCCAGTTTTGAACGGAAGATATTTCCTTTTTCACCATAGCCCTCTATGGGCTTCCAAATATCCCTTTGCCAATTCCACAGGAACAAACTTAGCGAAAGGCTTCTTGAAGGGAAGGATGTAACTCTGTGAGATGAATTAACAGAACACAGAGCAGTTTCTCAGAAAGCTTCTTTCCAGTTTTGAACGGAAGATATTTCCTTTTTCACCATAGCCCTCTATGGGCTTCCAAATATCCCTTTGCCAATTCCACAAGAACAGCCTTAGCGAAAGGCGTCTTGAAGGGAAAGATGTAACTCTCTGAGATGAATTAACAGAACATAGAACAGTTTCTCAGAAAGCTTCTTTCCAGTTTTGAACGGAAGATATTTCCTTTTTCACCATAGCCCTCTATGGGTTTCCAAATATCCCTTTGCCAATTCCACAGGAACAACCTTAGCGAAAGGCTTCTTGAAGGGAAAGATGTAACTCTGTGAGATGAATTAACAGAACACAGAGCAGTTTCTCAGAAAGCTTCTTTCCAGTTTTGAACGGAAGTTATTTCCTTTTTCACCATAGCCCTCTATGGGCTTCCAAATATCCCTTTGCCAATTCCACAAGAACAGCCTAGCGAAAGACTTCTTGAAGGGAAAGATGTATCTCTTTGAGATGAATTAACAGAACACAGAGCAGTTTCTCAGAAAGCTTCTTTCCAGTTTTGAACGGAAGATAATTGCTTTTTCGCCATAGCCCTCTATGGGCTTCCAAATATCCCTTTGCCAATTCCACAAGAACAGCCTTAGCGAAAGGCTACTTGAAATTAAAGATGTAACTCTGTGAGATGAATTAACAGAAAACAGAGCAGTTTCTCAGAAAGCTTCTTTCCAGTTTTGAACGGAAGATATTTCCTTTTTCACCGTAGCCCTCTATGGGCTTCCAAATATCCCTTTGCCAATTCCACAAGAACAGCCTTAGCGAAAGACTTCTTGACGGAAAAGATGTAACTCTGTGACATGAATTAACAGAACACAGAGCAGTTTCTCAGAAAGCTTCTTTCCAGTTTTGAACGGAAGATATTTCCCTTTTCACCATAGCCCTCTATGGGCTTCCAAATATCCCTTTGCCAATTCCACAAGAACAGCCTTAGCGAAAGGGTTCTTGAAGGGAAAGATGTAACTCTGTGAGATGAATTAACAGAACACAGAGCAGTTTCTCAGAAAGCTTCTTTCCAGTTTTGAACGGAAGATATTTCCTTTTTCACCATAGCCCTCTATGGGCTTCCAAATATCCCTTTGCCAATTCCACAAGAACAGCCTTAGCGAAAGGCTTCTTGAAGGGAATGATGTAACTCTGTGAGATGAATTAACAGAACATAGAACAGTTTCTCAGAAAGCTTCTTTCCAGTTTTGAACGGAAGATATTTCCTTTTTCACCATAGCCCTCTATGGGCTTCCAAATATCCCTTTGCCAATTCCACAAGAACAGCCTTAGCGAAAGGCTTCTCGAAGTTAAAGATGTAAATCTGTGAGATGAATTAACAGAACACAGAGCAGTTTCTCAGAAAGCTTCTTTCCAGTTTTGAACGGAAGATATTTCCTTTTTCACCATAGCCCTCTATGGGCTTCCAAATATCAATTTGCCAATTCCACAAGAACAGCCTTAGCGAAAGGCTTCTTGAAGGGAAAGATGTAACTCTGTGAGATGAATTAAAAGAACACAGAGCAGTTTCTCAGAAAGCTTCTTTCCAGTTTTGAACGGAAGATATTTCCTTTTTCACCATAGCCCTCTATGGGCTTCCAAATATCCCTTTGCCAATTCCACAAGAACAGCCTTAGCGAAACTCTTCTTGAAGGAAGAGATGTAACTCTGCTAGAGGAATTAACAGAACACAGAGCAGTTTCTCAGAAAGCTTCTTTCCAGTTTTGAACGGAAGATATTTCCTTTTTCACCATAGCCCTCCATGGGCTTCCAAATATCCCTTTGCCAATTCCACAAGAACAGGCTTAGCGAAAGGCTTCTTGAAGGGAAAGATGTAACTCTGTGAGATAAATTAACAGAACACAGAGCAGTTTCTCAGAAAGCTTCTTTCCAGTTTTGAACGGAAGATATTTCCTTTTTCGCCATAGCCCTCTAGGGGCTTCCAAATATCCCTTTGCCAATTCCACAAGAACAGCCTTAGCGAAACGCTTCTTGAAGGAAGAGATGTAACTCTGCTAGAGGAATTAACAGAACACAGAACAGTTTCTCAGAAAGCTTCTTTCCAGTTTTGAACGGAAGATATTTCCTTTTTCACCATAGCCCTCCATGGGCTTCCAAATATCCCTTTGCCAATTCCACAAGAACAGGCTTAGCGAAAGGCTTCTTGAAGGGAAAGATGTAACTCTGTGAGATGAATTAACAGAACACAGAGCAGTTTCTCAGAAAGCTTCTTTCCAGTTTTGAACGGAAGATATTTCCTTTTTCGCCATAGCCCTCTAGGGGCTTCCAAATATCCCTTTGCCAATTCCACAAGAACAGCCTTAGCGAAAGGCTTCTTGAAGGGAAAGATGTAACTCTGTGAGATGAATTAACAGAACACAGAGCAGTTTCTCAGAAAGCTTCTTTCCAGTTTTGAACGGAAGATATTTCCTTTTCACCATAGCCCTCTTTGGGCTTCCAAATATCCCTTTGCCAATTCCACAAGAACAGCCTTAGCGAAAGGCTTCTTGAAGGGAAAGATGTAACTCTGTGAGATGAATTAACAGAACACAGAGCAGTTTCTCAGAAAGCTTCTTTCCAGTTTTGAACGGAAGATATTTCCTTTTTCACCATAGCCCTCTAAGGGCTTCCAAATATCCCTTTGCCAATTCCACAAGAACAGCCTTAGCGAAAGTCTTCTTGAAGGGAAGGATGTAACTCTGTGAGATGAATTAACAGAACACAGAGCAGTTTCTCAGAACGCTTCTTTCCAGTTTTGAACGGAAGATATTTCCTTTTTCACCGTAGCCCTCTATGGGTTTCCAAATATCCCTTTGCCAATTCCACAGGAACAACCTTAGCGAAAGGCTTCTTGAAGGGAAAGATGTAACTCTGTTAGATGAATTAACAGAACACAGAGCAGTTTCTCAGAAAGCTTCTTTCCTGTTTTGAACGGAAGATATTTCCTTTTTCACCATAGCCCTCTATGGGCTTCCAAATATCCCTTTGCCAATTCCACAAGAACAGCCTAGCGAAAGACTTCTTGGAGGGAAAGATGTAACTCTTTGAGATGAATTAACAGAACACAGAGCAGTTTCTCAGAAAGCTTCTTTCCAGTTTTGAAAGGAAGATATTTCCTTTTTCGCCATAGCCCTCTATGGGCTTCCAAATATCCCTTTGCCAATTCCACAAGAACAGCCTTAGCGGAAGGCTTCTTGAAGTTCAAGATGTAACTCTGTGAGATGAATTAACAGAACACAGAGCAGTTTCTCAGAAAGCTTCTTTCCAGTTTTGAACGGAAGATATTTCCTTTTTCACCATAGCCCTCTATGGGCTTCCAAATATCCGTTTGCCAATTCCACAAGAACAGCCTTAGCGAAAGGCTTCTTGAAGGGAAAGATGTAACTCTATGAGATGAATTAACGGAACACAGAGCAGTTTCTCAGAAAGCTTCTTTCCAGTTTTGAACGGAAGATATTTCCTTTTTCAACATAGCCCTCTATGGGCTTCCAAATATCCCTTTGCCAATTCCACAAGAACAGCCTTAGCGAAAGGCTTCTTGAAGGGAAAGATGTAACTCTGTGAGATGAATTAACAGAACAGAGAGCAGTTTCTCAGAAAGCTTCTTTCCAGTTTTGAACGGAAGATATTTCCTTTTTCACCATAGCCCTCTAAGGGCTTCCAAATATCCCTTTGCCAATTCCACAAGAACAGCCTTAGCGAACGGCTTCTTGAAGGGAAAGATGTAACTCTCTGAGATGAATTAACAGAACATAGAACAGTTTCTCAGAAAGCTTCTTTCCAGTTTTGAACGGAAGATATTTCCTTTTTCACCATAGCCCTCTATGGGTTTCCAAATATCCCTTTGCCAATTCCAAAAGAACAACCTTGGCGAAAGGCTTCTTGAAGGGAAAGATGTAACTCTGTGAGATGAATTAACAGAACACAGAGCAGTTTCTCAGAAAGCTTCTTTCCAGTTTTAAACGGAAGCTATTACCTTTTTCACCATAGCCCTCTATGGGCTTCCAAATATCCCTTTGCCAATTCCACAAGAACAGCCTTAGCGAAAGGCTTCCTCAAGGGAAAGATGTAACTCTGTGAGATGAATTAACAGAACACAGAGCAGTTTCTCAGAAAGCTTCTTTCCAGTTTTGAACGGAAGATATTTCCATTTTCACCATAGCCCTCTATGGGCTTCCAAATATCCCTTTGCCAATTCCACAAGAACAGCCTTAGCGAAAGGCTTCTTGAAGGGAAAGATGTAACTCTGTGAGATGAATTAACAGAACATAGAACAGTTTCTCAGAAAGCTTCTTTCCAGTTTTGAACGGAAGATATTTCCTTTTTCACCATAGCCCTCTATGGGTTTCCAAATATCCCTTTGCCAATTCCACAGGAACAACCTTAGCGAAAGTCTTCTTGAAGGGAAAGATGTAACTCTGTGAGATGAATTAACAGAACACTGAGCAGTTTCTCAGAAAGCTTCTTTCCAGTTTTGAACGGAAGATATTTCCTCTTTCACCTTAGCCCTCTATGGGCTTCCAAATATCCCTTTGCCAATTCCACAAGAACAGCCTTAGCGAAAGGGTTATTGAAGGGAAATATGTAACTCTGTGAGATGAATTAACAGAACACAGAGCAGTTTCTCAGAAAGCTTCTTTCCAGTTTTGAACGGAAGATATTTCCTTTTTCACCATAGCCCTCTATGGGCTTCCAAATATCCCTTTGCCAATTCCACAAGAACAGCCTTAGCGAAAGGCTTCTTGAAGGGAAAGATGTAACACTGTGAGATGAATTAACAGAACACAGAGCAGTTTCTCAGAAAGCTTCTTTCCAGTTTTAAAGAGAAGCTATTTCCTTTTTCACCATAGCCCTCGATGGGCTTCCAAATATCCCTTTGCCAATTCCACAAGAACAGCCTTAGCGAAAGGCTTCCTCAAGGGAAAGATGTAACTCTGTGAGATGAATTAACAGAGCACAGAGCAGTTTCTCAGAAAGCTTCTTTCCAGTTTTGAACCGAAGATATTTACATTTTCACCATAGACCGCTATGGGCTTCCAAATATCCCTTTGCCAATTCCACAAGAACAGCCTTAGCGAAAGGCTTCTTGAAGGGAAAGATGTAACTCTGTGAGATGAATTAACAGAACACAGAGCAGTTTCTCAGAAAGCTTCTTTCCAGTTTTGAACGGAAGATATTTCCTTTTTCACCATAGCCCTCTATGGGCTTCCAAATATCCCTTTGCCAATTCCACAAGAACAGCCTTAGCGAAAGGCTTCTTGAAGGGAAAGATGTAACTCTGTGAGATGAATTAACAGAACATAGAACAGTTTCTCAGAAAGCTTCTTTCCAGTTTTGAACGGAAGATATTTCCTTTTTCACCATAGCCCTCTATGGGTTTCCAAATATCCCTTTGCCAATTCCACAAGAACAGCCTTAGCGAAAGGCTTCTTGAAGGGAAAGATGTAACTCTGTGAGATGAATTAACAGAACACAGAGCAGTTTCTCAGAAAGCTTCTTTCCAGTTTTAAATGGAAGCTATTTCCTTTTTCACCATAGCCCTCTATGGGCTTCCAAATATCCCTTTGCCAATTCCACAAGAACAGCCTTAGCGAAAGGCTTCCTCAAGGGAAAGATGTAACTCTGTGAGATGAATTAACAGAACACAGAGCAGTTTCTCAGAAAGCTTCTTTCCAGTTTTGAACGGAAGATATTTCCATTTTCACCATAGCCCTCTAAGGGCTTCCAAATATCCCTTTGCCAATTCCACAAGAACAGCCTTAGCGAAAGGCTTCTTGAAGGGAAAGATGTAACTCTGTGAGATGAATTAACAGAACACAGAGCAGTTTCTCAGAAAGCTTCTTTCCAGTTTTGAACGGAAGATATTTCCTTTTTCACCATAGCCCTCTATGGGCTTCCAAATATCCCTTTGCCAATTCCACAAGAACAGCCTTAGCGAAAGACTTCTTGAAGGGAAAGATGTAACTCTGTGAGATGAATTAACAGAACACAGAGCAGTTTCTCAGAAAGCTTCTTTCCAGTTTTGAACGGAAGATATTTCCTTTTTCACCATAGCCCTCCATGGGCTTCCAAATATCCCTTTGCCAATTCCACAAGAACAGCCTTAGCGAAACGCTTCTTGAAGGAAGAGATGTAACTCTGCTAGATGAATTAACAGAACACAGAGCAGTTTCTCAGAAAGCTTCTTTCCAGTTCTCAACGGAAGATATTTCCTTTTTCACCATAGCCCTCCATGGGCTTCCAAATATCCCTTTGCCAATTCCACAAGAACAGCCTTAGCGAAAGGCTTCTTGAAGGGAAAGATGTAATTGTGTGAGATGAATTAAAAGAACACAGAGCAGTTTCTCAGAAAGCTACTTTCCAGTTTTGAACGGATGATATTTCCTTTTTCACCGTAGCCCTCTATGGGCTTCCAAATATCCCTTTGCCAATTCCACAAGAACAGGCTTATCGAAAGGCTTCTTGAAGGTAAAGATATAACTCTGTGAGATGAATTAACAGAACACAGAGCAGTTTCTCAGAAATCTTCTTTCCAGTTTTGAACGGAAGATATTTCCTTTTTCACCATAGCCCTCTATGGGCTTCCAAATATCCATTTGCCAATTCCACAAGAACAGCCTTAGCGAAAGGCTTCTTGAACGGAAAGATGTATCTCTGTGAGATGAATTAACAGAACATAGAACAGTTTCTCAGAAAGCTTCTTTCCAGTTTTGAACGGAAGATATTTCCTTTTTCACCATAGCCCTCTATGGGCTTCCAAATATCCCTTTGCCAATTCCACAGGAACAAACTTAGCGAAAGGCTTCTTGAAGGGAAAGATGTAACTCTGTGAGATGAATTAACAGAACACAGAGCAGTTTCTCAGAAAGCTTCTGTCCAGTTTTGAACGGAAGATATTTCCTTTTTCACCATAGCCCTCTATGGGCTTCCAAATATCCCTTTGCCAATTCCACAAGAACAGCCTAGCGAAAGACTTCTTGAAGGGAAAGATGTATCTCTTTGAGAAGAATTAACAGAACACAGAGCAGTTTCTCAGAAAGCTTCTTTCCAGTTTTGAACGGAAGATATTTCCTTTTTCGCCATAGCCCTCTATGGGCTTCCAAATATCCCTTTGCCAATTCCACAAGAACAGCCTTAGCAAAATGCTTCTTGAAGTTAAAGATGTAACTCTGTGAGATGAATTAACAGAACACAGAGCAGTTTCTCAGAAAGTTTCTTTCCAGTTTTGAACGGAAGATATTTCCTTTTTCACCATAGCCCTCTATGGGCTTCCAAATATCCCTTTGCCAATTCCACACGAACAGCCTTAGCGAAAGGCTTCTTGATGGGAAAGATGTAACTCTATGAGATGAATTAACGGAACACAGAGCAGTTTCTCAGAAAGCTTCTTTCCAGTTTTGAACGGAAGATATTTCCTTTTTCACCATAGCCCTCTATGGGCTTCCAAATATCCCTTTGCCAATTCCACAAGAACAGCCTTAGCGAAAGGCTTCTTGAAGGGAAAGATGTAACTCTGTGAAATGAATTAACAGAACACAGAGCAGTTTCTCAGAAAGCTTCTTTCCAGTTTTGAACGGAAGATATTTCCTTTTTCACCATAGCCCTCTAAGGGCTTCCAAATATCCCTTTTCCAATTCCACAAGAACAGCCTTAGCGAACGGCTTCTTGAAGGGAAAGATGTAACTCTCTGAGATGAATTAACAGAACATAGAACAGTTTCTCAGAAAGCTTCTTTCCAGTTTTGAACGGAAGATATTTCCTTTTTCACCATAGCCCTCTATGTGTTTCCAAATATCCCTTTGCCAATTCCACAAGAACAACCTTGGCGAAAGGCTTCTTGAAGGGAAAGATGTAACTCTGTGAGATGAATTAACAGAACACAGAGCAGTTTCTCAGAAAGCTTCTTTCCAGTTTTAAACGGAAGCTATTACCTTTTTCACCATAGCCCTCTATGGGCTTCCAAATATCCCTTTGCCAATTCCACAAGAACAGCCTTAGCGAAAGGCTTCTTGAACGGAAAGATGTATCTCTGTGAGATGAATTAACAGAACATAGAACAGTTTCTCAGAAAGCTTCTTTCCAGTTTTGAACGGAAGATATTTCCTTTTTCACCATAGCCCTCCATGGGCTTCCAAATATCCCTTTGCCAATTCCACAGGAACAAACTTAGCGAAAGGCTTCTTGAAGGGAAAGATGTAACTCTGTGAGATGAATTAACAGAACACAGAGCAGTTTCTCAGAAAGCTTCTTTCCAGTTTTGAACGGAAGATATTTCCTTTTTCACCATAGCCCTCTATGGGCTTCCAAATATCCCTTTGCCAATTCCACAAGAACAGCCTAGCGAAACACTTCTTGAAGGGAAAGATGTATCTCTTTGAGATGAATTAACAGAACACAGAGCAGTTTCTCAGAAAGCTTCTTTCCAGTTTTGAACGGAAGATATTTCCTTTTTCGCCATAGCCCTCTATGGGCTTCCAAATATCAATTTGCCAATTCCACAAGAACAGCCTTAGCAAAATGCTTCTTGAAGTTAAAGATGTAACTCTGTGAGATGAATTAGCAGAACACAGAGCAGTTTCTCAGAAAGTTTCTTTCCAGTTTTGAACGGAAGATATTTCCTTTTTCACCATAGCCCTCTATGGGCTTCCAAATATCCCTTTGCCAATTCCACACGAACAGCCTTAGCGAAAGGCTTCTTGAAGGGAAAGATGTAACTCTATGAGATGAATTAACGGAACACAGAGCAGTTTCTCAGAAAGCTTCTTTCCAGTTTTGAACGGAAGATATTTCCTTTTTCACCATAGCCCTCTAAGGGCTTCCAAATATCCCTTTTCCAATTCCACAAGAACAGCCTTAGCGAACGGCTTCTTGAAGGGAAAGATGTAACTCTCTGAGATGAATTAACAGAACATAGAACAGTTTCTCAGAAAGCTTCTTTCCAGTTTTGAACGGAAGATATTTCCTTTTTCACCATAGCCCTCTATGGGTTTCCAAATATCCCTTTGCCAATTCCACAAGAACAACCTTGGCGAAAGGCTTCTTGAAGGGAAAGATGTAACTCTGTGAGATGAATTAACAGAACACAGAGCAGTTTCTCAGAAAGCTTCTTTCCAGTTTTGAACGGAAGATATTTCCTTTTTCACCATAGCCCTCTATGGGCTTCCAAATATCACTTTGCCAATTCCACAAGAACAGACTCAGCGAAACGCTTCTTGAAGGAAGAGATGTAACTCTGCTAGAGGAATTAACAGAACACAGAGCAGTTTCTCAGAAAGCTTCTTTCCAGTTTTGAACGGAAGATATTTCCTTTTTCACCATAGCCCTCCATGGGCTTCCAAATATCCCTTTGCCAATTCCACAAGAACAGCCTTAGCGAAAGGCTTCTTGAAGGTAAAGATGTAACTCTGTGAGATGAATTAACAGAACACAGAGCAGTTTCTCAGAAAGCTTCTTTCCAGTTTTGAACGGAAGATATTTCCTTTTTCACCATAGCCCTCTATGGGCTTCCAAATATCCCTTTGCCAATTCCACAAGAACAGCCTTAGCGAAAGGCTTCTTGAAGGGAAAGATGTAACTCTGTGAGATGAATAAACAGAACACAGAGCAGTTTCTCAGAAGGCTTCTTTCCAGTTTTGAACGGAAGATATTTCCTTTTTCACCATAGCCCTCTATGGGCTTCCAAATATCCCTTTGCCAATTCCACAAGAACAGCCTTAGAGAAAGGCTTCTTGAAGTTAAAGATGTAACTCTGTGAGATGAATTAACAAAACACAGAGCAGTTTCTCAGAAAGTTTCTTTCCAGTTTTGAAAGGAAGATATTTCCTTTTTCACCATAGCCCTCTATGGGCTTCCAAATATCCCTTTGCGAATTCAACAAGAACAGCCTTAGCGAAAGGCTTCTTGAAGGGAAAGATGTAATTCTCTGAGATGAATTAACAGAACATAGAACAGTTTCTCAGAATGTTTCTTTCCAGTTTTGAACGGAAGATATTTCCTTTTTCACCATAGCCCTCTATGGGTTTCCAAATATCCCTTTGCCAATTCCACAAGAACAGCCTTAGCGAAAGGCTTCTTGAAGGGAAAGATGTAACTCTCTGAGATGAATTAACAGAACATAGAACAGTTTCTCAGAAAGCTTCTTTCCAGTTTTGAACGGAAGATATTTCCATTTTCACCATAGCCCTCTATGGGCTTCGAAATATCCCTTTGCCAATTCCACAAGAACAGCCTTAGCGAAAGGCTTCTTGAAGGGAAAGATGTAACTCTGTGAGATGAATTAACAGAACACAGAGCAGTTTCTCAGAAAGCTTCTTTCCAGTTTTGAACGGAAGATATTTCCTTTTTCACCATAGCCCTCTATGGGCTTCCAAATATCCCTTTGCCAATTCCACAAGAACAGCCTTAGCGAAAGGCTTCTTGAACGGAAAGATGTATCTCTGTGAGATGAATTAACAGAACATAGAACAGTTTCTCAGAAAGCTTCTTTCCAGTTTTGAACGGAAGATATTTCCTTTTTCACCATAGCCCTCTATGGGCTTCCAAATATCCCTTTGCCAATTCCACAAGAACAGCCTTAGCGAAAGGCTTCCTCAAGGGAAAGATGTAACTCTGTGAGATGAATTAACAGAACACAGAGCAGTTTCTCAGAAAGCTTCTTTCCAGTTTTGAACGGAAGATATTTCCATTTTCACCATAGCCCTCTATGGGCTTCCAAATATCCCTTTGCCAATTCCACAAGAACAGCCTTAGCGAAAGGCTTCTTGAAGGGAAAGATGTAACTCTGTGAGATGAATTAACAGAACACAGAGCAGTTTCTCAGAAAGCTTCTTTCCAGTTTTGAACGGAAGATATTTCCTTTTTCACCATAGCCCTCAATGGGCTTCCAAATATCCCTTTGCCAATTCCACAAGAACAGCCTTAGCGAAACGCTTTTTGAAGGAAGAGATGTAACTCTGCTAGATGAATTAACAGAACACAGAGCAGTTTCTCAGAAAGCTTCTTTCCAGTTCTGAACGGAAGATATTTCCTTTTTCACCATAGCCCTCCATGGGCTTCCAAATATCCCTTTGCCAATTCCACAAGAACAGCCTTAGCGAAAGGCTTCTTGAAGGGAAAGATGTAATTCTGTGAGATGAATTAAAAGAACACAGAGCAGTTTCTCAGAAAGCTACTTTCCAGTTTTGAACGAATGATATTTCCTTTTTCACCGTAGCCCTCTATGGGCTTCCAAATATCCCTTTGCCAATTCCACAAGAACAGGCTTAGCGAAAGGCTTCTTGAAGGGAAACATGTAACTCTGTGAGATGAATTAACAGAACACAGAGCAGTTTCTCAGAAAACTTCTTTCCAGTTTTGAACGGAAGATATTTCCTTTTTCACCATAGCCCTCTATGGGCTTCCAAATATCCCTTTGCCAATTCCACAAGAACAGCCTTAGCGAAAGGCTTCTTGAAGTTAAAGATGTAACTCTGTGAGATGAATTAACAGAACACAGAGCAGTTTCTCAGAAAGCTTCTTTCCAGTTTTGAACGGAAGATATTTCCTTTTTCACCATAGCCCTCTATGGGCTTCCAAATATTCCTTTGCCAATTCCACAAGAACAGCCTTAGCGAAAGGCTTCTTGAAGGGAAAGATGTAACTCTGTGAGATGAATTAACAGAATATAGAACAGTTTCTCAGAAAGCTTATTTCCAGTTTTGAACGGAAGATATTTCCTTTTTCACCATAGCCCTCTACGGGCTTCCAAATATCCCTTTGCCAATTCCACAAGAACAGCCTTAGCGAAAGGCTTCTTGAAGTTAAAGATGTAACTCTGTGAGATGAATTAACAGAACACAGAGCAGTTTCTCAGAAAGCTTCTTTCCAGTTTTGAACGGAAGATATTTCCTTTTTCACCATAGCCCTCTATGGGCTTCCAAATATCCCTTTGCGAATTCAACAAGAACAGCCTTAGCGAAAGGCTTCTTGAAGGGAAAGATGTAACTCTCTGAGATGAATTAACAGAACATAGAACAGTTTCTCAGAATGCTTCTTTCCAGTTTTGAACGGAAGATATTTCCTTTTTCACCATAGCCCTCTATGGGTTTCCAAATATCCCTTTGCCAATTCCACAAGAACAGCCTTAGCGAAAGGCTTCTTGAAGGGAAAGATGTAACTCTCTGAGATGAATTAACAGAACATAGAACAGTTTCTCAGAAAGCTTCTTTCCAGTTTTGAACGGAAGATATTTCCATTTTCACCATAGCCCTCTATGGGCTTCGAAATATCCCTTTGCCAATTCCACAAGAACAGCCTTAGCGAAAGGCTTCTTGAAGGGAAAGATGTAACTCTGTGAGATGAATTAACAGAACACAGAGCAGTTTCTCAGAAAGCTTCTTTCCAGTTTTGAACGGAAGATATATCCTTTTTCACCATAGCCCTCTAGGGGCTTCCAAATATCCCTTTGCCAATTCCACAAGAACAGCCTTAGCGAAAGACTTCTTGAAGGTAAAGATATAACTCTGTGAGATGAATTAAGAGAACACAGAGCAGTTTCTCAGAAATCTTCTTTCCAGTTTTGAACGGAAGATATTTCCTTTTTCACCATAGCCCTCTATGGGCTTCCAAATATCCCTTTGCCAATTCCACAAGAACAGCCTTAGCGAAAGGCTTCTTGAACGGAAAGATGTATCTCTGTGAGATGAATTAACAGAACATAGAACAGTTTCTCAGAAAGCTTCTTTCCAGTTTTGAACGGAAGATATTTCCTTTTTCACCATAGCCCTCTATGGGCTTCCAAATATCCCTTTGCCAATTCCACAGGAACAAACTTAGCGAAAGGCTTCTTGAAGGGAAAGATGTAACTCTGTGAGATGAATTAACAGAACACAGAGCAGTTTCTCAGAAAGCTTCTTTCCAGTTTTGAACGGAAGATATTTCCTTTTTCACCATAGCCCTCTATGGGCTTCCAAATATCCCTTTGCCAATTCCACAAGAACAGCCTAGCGAAAGACTTCTTGAAGGGAAAGATGTATCTCTTTGAGATGAATTTACAGAACACAGAGCAGTTTCTCAGAAAGCTTCTTTCCAGTTTTGAACGGAAGATATTTCCTTTTTCGCCATAGCCCTCTATGGGCTTCCAAATATCCCTTTGCCAATTCCACAAGAACAGCCTTAGCAAAATGCTTCTTGAAGTTAAAGATGTAACTCTGTGAGATGAATTAACAGAACATAGAACAGTTTCTCAGAAAGCTTCTTTCCAGTTTTGAACGGAAGATATTTCCTTTTTCACCATAGCCCTCTATGGGTTTCCAAATATCCCTTTGCCAATTCCACAAGAACAACCTTGGCGAAAGGCTTCTTGAAGGGAAAGATGTAACTCTGTGAGATGAATTAACAGAACACAGAGCAGTTTCTCAGAAAGCTTCTTTCCAGTTTTAAACGGAAGCTATTACCTTTTTCACCATAGCCCTCTATGGGCTTCCAAATATCCCTTTGCCAATTCCACAAGAACAGCCTTAGCGAAAGGCTTCTTGAACGGAAAGATGTATCTCTGTGAGATGAATTAACAGAACATAGAACAGTTTCTCAGAAAGCTTCTTTCCAGTTTTGAACGGAAGATATTTCCTTTTTCACCATAGCCCTCCATGGGCTACCAAATATCCCTTTGCCAATTCCACAGGAACAAACTTAGCGAAAGGCTTCTTGAAGGGAAAGATGTAACTCTGTGAGATGAATTAACAGAACACAGAGCAGTTTCTCAGAAAGCTTCTTTCCAGTTTTGAACGGAAGATATTTCCTTTTTCACCATAGCCCTCTATGGGCTTCCAAATATCCCTTTGCCAATTCCACAAGAACAGCCTAGCGAAACACTTCTTGAAGGGAAAGATGTATCTCTTTGAGATGAATTAACAGAACACAGAGCAGTTTCTCAGAAAGCTTCTTTCCAGTTTTGAACGGAAGATATTTCCTTTTTCGCCATAGCACTCTATGGGCTTCCAAATATCAATTTGCCAATTCCACAAGAACAGCCTTAGCAAAATGCTTCTTGAAGTTAAAGATGTAACTCTGTGAGATGAATTAGCAGAACACAGAGCAGTTTCTCAGAAAGTTTCTTTCCAGTTTTGAACGGAAGATATTTCCTTTTTCACCATAGCCCTCTATGGGCTTCCAAATATCCCTTTGCCAATTCCACACGAACAGCCTTAGCGAAAGGCTTCTTGAAGGGAAAGATGTAACTCTATGAGATGAATTAACGGAACACAGAGCAGTTTCTCAGAAAGCTTCTTTCCAGTTTTGAACGGAAGATATTTCCTTTTTCACCATAGCCCTCTAAGGGCTTCCAAATATCCCTTTTCCAATTCCACAAGAACAGCCTTAGCGAACGGCTTCTTGAAGGGAAAGATGTAACTCTCTGAGATGAATTAACAGAACATAGAACAGTTTCTCAGAAAGCTTCTTTCCAGTTTTGAACGGAAGATATTTCCTTTTTCACCATAGCCCTCTATGGGTTTCCAAATATCCCTTTGCCAATTCCACAAGAACAACCTTGGCGAAAGGCTTCTTGAAGGGAAAGATGTAACTCTGTGAGATGAATTAACAGAACACAGAGCAGTTTCTCAGAAAGCTTCTTTCCAGTTTTGAACGGAAGATATTTCCTTTTTCACCATAGCCCTCCATGGGCTTCCAAATATCCCTTTGCCAATTCCACAGGAACAAACTTAGCGAAAGGCTTCTTGAAGGGAAAGATGTAACTCTGTGAGATGAATTAACAGAACACAGAGCAGTTTCTCAGAAAGCTTCTTTCCAGTTTTGAACGGAAGATATTTCCTTTTTCACCATAGCCCTCTATGGGCTTCCAAATATCCCTTTGCCAATTCCACAAGAACAGCCTAGCGAAACACTTCTTGAAGGGAAAGATGTATCTCTTTGAGATGAATTAACAGAACACAGAGCAGTTTCTCAGAAAGCTTCTTTCCAGTTTTGAACGGAAGATATTTCCTTTTTCGCCATAGCCCTCTATGGGCTTCCAAATATCAATTTGCCAATTCCACAAGAACAGCCTTAGCAAAATGCTTCTTGAAGTTAAAGATGTAACTCTGTGAGATGAATTAGCAGAACACAGAGCAGTTTCTCAGAAAGTTTCTTTCCAGTTTTGAACGGAAGATATTTCCTTTTTCACCATAGCCCTCTATGGGCTTCCAAATATCCCTTTGCCAATTCCACACGAACAGCCTTAGCGAAAGGCTTCTTGAAGGGAAAGATGTAACTCTATGAGATGAATTAACGGAACACAGAGCAGTTTCTCAGAAAGCTTCTTTCCAGTTTTGAACGGAAGATATTTCCTTTTTCACCATAGCCCTCTAAGGGCTTCCAAATATCCCTTTTCCAATTCCACAAGAACAGCCTTAGCGAACGGCTTCTTGAAGGGAAAGATGTAACTCTCTGAGATGAATTAACAGAACATAGAACAGTTTCTCAGAAAGCTTCTTTCCAGTTTTGAACGGAAGATATTTCCTTTTTCACCATAGCCCTCTATGGGTTTCCAAATATCCCTTTGCCAATTCCACAAGAACAACCTTGGCGAAAGGCTTCTTGAAGGGAAAGATGTAACTCTGTGAGATGAATTAACAGAACACAGAGCAGTTTCTCAGAAAGCTTCTTTCCAGTTTTGAACGGAAGATATTTCCTTTTTCACCATAGCCCTCTATGGGCTTCCAAATATCACTTTGCCAATTCCACAAGAACAGACTCAGCGAAACGCTTCTTGAAGGAAGAGATGTAACTCTGCTAGAGGAATTAACAGAACACAGAGCAGTTTCTCAGAAAGCTTCTTTCCAGTTTTGAACGGAAGATATTTCCTTTTTCACCATAGCCCTCCATGGGCTTCCAAATATCCCTTTGCCAATTCCACAAGAACAGCCTTAGCGAAAGGCTTCTTGAAGGTAAAGATGTAACTCTGTGAGATGAATTAACAGAACACAGAGCAGTTTCTCAGAAAGCTTCTTTCCAGTTTTGAACGGAAGATATTTCCTTTTTCACCATAGCCCTCTATGGGCTTCCAAATATCCCTTTGCCAATTCCACAAGAACAGCCTTAGCGAAAGGCTTCTTGAAGGGAAAGATGTAACTCTGTGAGATGAATAAACAGAACACAGAGCAGTTTCTCAGAAGGCTTCTTTCCAGTTTTGAACGGAAGATATTTCCTTTTTCACCATAGCCCTCTATGGGCTTCCAAATATCCCTTTGCCAATTCCACAAGAACAGCCTTAGAGAAAGGCTTCTTGAAGTTAAAGATGTAACTCTGTGAGATGAATTAACAAAACACAGAGCAGTTTCTCAGAAAGTTTCTTTCCAGTTTTGAAAGGAAGATATTTCCTTTTTCACCATAGCCCTCTATGGGCTTCCAAATATCCCTTTGCGAATTCAACAAGAACAGCCTTAGCGAAAGGCTTCTTGAAGGGAAAGATGTAATTCTCTGAGATGAATTAACAGAACATAGAACAGTTTCTCAGAATGTTTCTTTCCAGTTTTGAACGGAAGATATTTCCTTTTTCACCATAGCCCTCTATGGGTTTCCAAATATCCCTTTGCCAATTCCACAAGAACAGCCTTAGCGAAAGGCTTCTTGAAGGGAAAGATGTAACTCTCTGAGATGAATTAACAGAACATAGAACAGTTTCTCAGAAAGCTTCTTTCCAGTTTTGAACGGAAGATATTTCCATTTTCACCATAGCCCTCTATGGGCTTCGAAATATCCCTTTGCCAATTCCACAAGAACAGCCTTAGCGAAAGGCTTCTTGAAGGGAAAGATGTAACTCTGTGAGATGAATTAACAGAACACAGAGCAGTTTCTCAGAAAGCTTCTTTCCAGTTTTGAACGGAAGATATTTCCTTTTTCACCATAGCCCTCTATGGGCTTCCAAATATCCCTTTGCCAATTCCACAAGAACAGCCTTAGCGAAAGGCTTCTTGAACGGAAAGATGTATCTCTGTGAGATGAATTAACAGAACATAGAACAGTTTCTCAGAAAGCTTCTTTCCAGTTTTGAACGGAAGATATTTCCTTTTTCACCATAGCCCTCTATGGGCTTCCAAATATCCCTTTGCCAATTCCACAAGAACAGCCTTAGCGAAAGGCTTCCTCAAGGGAAAGATGTAACTCTGTGAGATGAATTAACAGAACACAGAGCAGTTTCTCAGAAAGCTTCTTTCCAGTTTTGAACGGAAGATATTTCCATTTTCACCATAGCCCTCTATGGGCTTCCAAATATCCCTTTGCCAATTCCACAAGAACAGCCTTAGCGAAAGGCTTCTTGAAGGGAAAGATGTAACTCTGTGAGATGAATTAACAGAACACAGAGCAGTTTCTCAGAAAGCTTCTTTCCAGTTTTGAACGGAAGATATTTCCTTTTTCACCATAGCCCTCAATGGGCTTCCAAATATCCCTTTGCCAATTCCACAAGAACAGCCTTAGCGAAACGCTTTTTGAAGGAAGAGATGTAACTCTGCTAGATGAATTAACAGAACACAGAGCAGTTTCTCAGAAAGCTTCTTTCCAGTTCTGAACGGAAGATATTTCCTTTTTCACCATAGCCCTCCATGGGCTTCCAAATATCCCTTTGCCAATTCCACAAGAACAGCCTTAGCGAAAGGCTTCTTGAAGGGAAAGATGTAATTCTGTGAGATGAATTAAAAGAACACAGAGCAGTTTCTCAGAAAGCTACTTTCCAGTTTTGAACGAATGATATTTCCTTTTTCACCGTAGCCCTCTATGGGCTTCCAAATATCCCTTTGCCAATTCCACAAGAACAGGCTTAGCGAAAGGCTTCTTGAAGGGAAACATGTAACTCTGTGAGATGAATTAACAGAACACAGAGCAGTTTCTCAGAAAACTTCTTTCCAGTTTTGAACGGAAGATATTTCCTTTTTCACCATAGCCCTCTATGGGCTTCCAAATATCCCTTTGCCAATTCCACAAGAACAGCCTTAGCGAAAGGCTTCTTGAAGTTAAAGATGTAACTCTGTGAGATGAATTAACAGAACACAGAGCAGTTTCTCAGAAAGCTTCTTTCCAGTTTTGAACGGAAGATATTTCCTTTTTCACCATAGCCCTCTATGGGCTTCCAAATATTCCTTTGCCAATTCCACAAGAACAGCCTTAGCGAAAGGCTTCTTGAAGGGAAAGATGTAACTCTGTGAGATGAATTAACAGAATATAGAACAGTTTCTCAGAAAGCTTATTTCCAGTTTTGAACGGAAGATATTTCCTTTTTCACCATAGCCCTCTACGGGCTTCCAAATATCCCTTTGCCAATTCCACAAGAACAGCCTTAGCGAAAGGCTTCTTGAAGTTAAAGATGTAACTCTGTGAGATGAATTAACAGAACACAGAGCAGTTTCTCAGAAAGCTTCTTTCCAGTTTTGAACGGAAGATATTTCCTTTTTCACCATAGCCCTCTATGGGCTTCCAAATATCCCTTTGCGAATTCAACAAGAACAGCCTTAGCGAAAGGCTTCTTGAAGGGAAAGATGTAACTCTCTGAGATGAATTAACAGAACATAGAACAGTTTCTCAGAATGCTTCTTTCCAGTTTTGAACGGAAGATATTTCCTTTTTCACCATAGCCCTCTATGGGTTTCCAAATATCCCTTTGCCAATTCCACAAGAACAGCCTTAGCGAAAGGCTTCTTGAAGGGAAAGATGTAACTCTCTGAGATGAATTAACAGAACATAGAACAGTTTCTCAGAAAGCTTCTTTCCAGTTTTGAACGGAAGATATTTCCATTTTCACCATAGCCCTCTATGGGCTTCGAAATATCCCTTTGCCAATTCCACAAGAACAGCCTTAGCGAAAGGCTTCTTGAAGGGAAAGATGTAACTCTGTGAGATGAATTAACAGAACACAGAGCAGTTTCTCAGAAAGCTTCTTTCCAGTTTTGAACGGAAGATATATCCTTTTTCACCATAGCCCTCTAGGGGCTTCCAAATATCCCTTTGCCAATTACACAAGAACAGCCTTAGCGAAAGACTTCTTGAAGGTAAAGATATAACTCTGTGAGATGAATTAAGAGAACACAGAGCAGTTTCTCAGAAATCTTCTTTCCAGTTTTGAACGGAAGATATTTCCTTTTTCACCATAGCCCTCTATGGGCTTCCAAATATCCCTTTGCCAATTCCACAAGAACAGCCTTAGCGAAAGGCTTCTTGAACGGAAAGATGTATCTCTGTGAGATGAATTAACAGAACATAGAACAGTTTCTCAGAAAGCTTCTTTCCAGTTTTGAACGGAAGATATTTCCTTTTTCACCATAGCCCTCTATGGGCTTCCAAATATCCCTTTGCCAATTCCACAGGAACAAACTTAGCGAAAGGCTTCTTGAAGGGAAAGATGTAACTCTGTGAGATGAATTAACAGAACACAGAGCAGTTTCTCAGAAAGCTTCTTTCCAGTTTTGAACGGAAGATATTTCCTTTTTCACCATAGCCCTCTATGGGCTTCCAAATATCCCTTTGCCAATTCCACAAGAACAGCCTAGCGAAAGACTTCTTGAAGGGAAAGATGTATCTCTTTGAGATGAATTTACAGAACACAGAGCAGTTTCTCAGAAAGCTTCTTTCCAGTTTTGAACGGAAGATATTTCCTTTTTCGCCATAGCCCTCTATGGGCTTCCAAATATCCCTTTGCCAATTCCACAAGAACAGCCTTAGCAAAATGCTTCTTGAAGTTAAAGATGTAACTCTGTGAGATGAATTAACAGAACATAGAACAGTTTCTCAGAAAGCTTCTTTCCAGTTTTGAACGGAAGATATTTCCTTTTTCACCATAGCCCTCTATGGGTTTCCAAATATCCCTTTGCCAATTCCACAAGAACAACCTTGGCGAAAGGCTTCTTGAAGGGAAAGATGTAACTCTGTGAGATGAATTAACAGAACACAGAGCAGTTTCTCAGAAAGCTTCTTTCCAGTTTTAAACGGAAGCTATTACCTTTTTCACCATAGCCCTCTATGGGCTTCCAAATATCCCTTTGCCAATTCCACAAGAACAGCCTTAGCGAAAGGCTTCTTGAACGGAAAGATGTATCTCTGTGAGATGAATTAACAGAACATAGAACAGTTTCTCAGAAAGCTTCTTTCCAGTTTTGAACGGAAGATATTTCCTTTTTCACCATAGCCCTCCATGGGCTACCAAATATCCCTTTGCCAATTCCACAGGAACAAACTTAGCGAAAGGCTTCTTGAAGGGAAAGATGTAACTCTGTGAGATGAATTAACAGAACACAGAGCAGTTTCTCAGAAAGCTTCTTTCCAGTTTTGAACGGAAGATATTTCCTTTTTCACCATAGCCCTCTATGGGCTTCCAAATATCCCTTTGCCAATTCCACAAGAACAGCCTAGCGAAACACTTCTTGAAGGGAAAGATGTATCTCTTTGAGATGAATTAACAGAACACAGAGCAGTTTCTCAGAAAGCTTCTTTCCAGTTTTGAACGGAAGATATTTCCTTTTTCGCCATAGCCCTCTATGGGCTTCCAAATATCAATTTGCCAATTCCACAAGAACAGCCTTAGCAAAATGCTTCTTGAAGTTAAAGATGTAACTCTGTGAGATGAATTAGCAGAACACAGAGCAGTTTCTCAGAAAGTTTCTTTCCAGTTTTGAACGGAAGATATTTCCTTTTTCACCATAGCCCTCTATGGGCTTCCAAATATCCCTTTGCCAATTCCACACGAACAGCCTTAGCGAAAGGCTTCTTGAAGGGAAAGATGTAACTCTATGAGATGAATTAACGGAACACAGAGCAGTTTCTCAGAAAGCTTCTTTCCAGTTTTGAACGGAAGATATTTCCTTTTTCACCATAGCCCTCTAAGGGCTTCCAAATATCCCTTTTCCAATTCCACAAGAACAGCCTTAGCGAACGGCTTCTTGAAGGGAAAGATGTAACTCTCTGAGATGAATTAACAGAACATAGAACAGTTTCTCAGAAAGCTTCTTTCCAGTTTTGAACGGAAGATATTTCCTTTTTCACCATAGCCCTCTATGGGTTTCCAAATATCCCTTTGCCAATTCCACAAGAACAACCTTGGCGAAAGGCTTCTTGAAGGGAAAGATGTAACTCTGTGAGATGAATTAACAGAACACAGAGCAGTTTCTCAGAAAGCTTCTTTCCAGTTTTGAACGGAAGATATTTCCTTTTTCACCATAGCCCTCTATGGGCTTCCAAATATCACTTTGCCAATTCCACAAGAACAGACTCAGCGAAACGCTTCTTGAAGGAAGAGATGTAACTCTGCTAGAGGAATTAACAGAACACAGAGCAGTTTCTCAGAAAGCTTCTTTCCAGTTTTGAACGGAAGATATTTCCTTTTTCACCATAGCCCTCCATGGGCTTCCAAATATCCCTTTGCCAATTCCACAAGAACAGCCTTAGCGAAAGGCTTCTTGAAGGTAAAGATGTAACTCTGTGAGATGAATTAACAGAACACAGAGCAGTTTCTCAGAAAGCTTCTTTCCAGTTTTGAACGGAAGATATTTCCTTTTTCACCATAGCCCTCTATGGGCTTCCAAATATCCCTTTGCCAATTCCACAAGAACAGCCTTAGCGAAAGGCTTCTTGAAGGGAAAGATGTAACTCTGTGAGATGAATAAACAGAACACAGAGCAGTTTCTCAGAAGGCTTCTTTCCAGTTTTGAACGGAAGATATTTCCTTTTTCACCATAGCCCTCTATGGGCTTCCAAATATCCCTTTGCCAATTCCACAAGAACAGCCTTAGAGAAAGGCTTCTTGAAGTTAAAGATGTAACTCTGTGAGATGAATTAACAAAACACAGAGCAGTTTCTCAGAAAGTTTCTTTCCAGTTTTGAAAGGAAGATATTTCCTTTTTCACCATAGCCCTCTATGGGCTTCCAAATATCCCTTTGCGAATTCAACAAGAACAGCCTTAGCGAAAGGCTTCTTGAAGGGAAAGATGTAATTCTCTGAGATGAATTAACAGAACATAGAACAGTTTCTCAGAATGCTTCTTTCCAGTTTTGAACGGAAGATATTTCCTTTTTCACCATAGCCCTCTATGGGTTTCCAAATATCCCTTTGCCAATTCCACAAGAACAGCCTTAGCGAAAGGCTTCTTGAAGGGAAAGATGTAACTCTCTGAGATGAATTAACAGAACATAGAACAGTTTCTCAGAAAGCTTCTTTCCAGTTTTGAACGGAAGATATTTCCATTTTCACCATAGCCCTCTATGGGCTTCGAAATATCCCTTTGCCAATTCCACAAGAACAGCCTTAGCGAAAGGCTTCTTGAAGGGAAAGATGTAACTCTGTGAGATGAATTAACAGAACACAGAGCAGTTTCTCAGAAAGCTTCTTTCCAGTTTTGAACGGAAGATATTTCCTTTTTCACCATAGCCCTCTATGGGCTTCCAAATATCCCTTTGCCAATTCCACAAGAACAGCCTTAGCGAAAGGCTTCTTGAACGGAAAGATGTATCTCTGTGAGATGAATTAACAGAACATAGAACAGTTTCTCAGAAAGCTTCTTTCCAGTTTTGAACGGAAGATATTTCCTTTTTCACCATAGCCCTCTATGGGCTTCCAAATATCCCTTTGCCAATTCCACAAGAACAGCCTTAGCGAAAGGCTTCCTCAAGGGAAAGATGTAACTCTGTGAGATGAATTAACAGAACACAGAGCAGTTTCTCAGAAAGCTTCTTTCCAGTTTTGAACGGAAGATATTTCCATTTTCACCATAGCCCTCTATGGGCTTCCAAATATCCCTTTGCCAATTCCACAAGAACAGCCTTAGCGAAAGGCTTCTTGAAGGGAAAGATGTAACTCTGTGAGATGAATTAACAGAACACAGAGCAGTTTCTCAGAAAGCTTCTTTCCAGTTTTGAACGGAAGATATTTCCTTTTTCACCATAGCCCTCAATGGGCTTCCAAATATCCCTTTGCCAATTCCACAAGAACAGCCTTAGCGAAACGCTTTTTGAAGGAAGAGATGTAACTCTGCTAGATGAATTAACAGAACACAGAGCAGTTTCTCAGAAAGCTTCTTTCCAGTTCTGAACGGAAGATATTTCCTTTTTCACCATAGCCCTCCATGGGCTTCCAAATATCCCTTTGCCAATTCCACAAGAACAGCCTTAGCGAAAGGCTTCTTGAAGGGAAAGATGTAATTCTGTGAGATGAATTAAAAGAACACAGAGCAGTTTCTCAGAAAGCTACTTTCCAGTTTTGAACGAATGATATTTCCTCTTTCACCGTAGCCCTCTATGGGCTTCCAAATATCCCTTTGCCAATTCCACAAGAACAGGCTTAGCGAAAGGCTTCTTGAAGGGAAACATGTAACTCTGTGAGATGAATTAACAGAACACAGAGCAGTTTCTCAGAAAACTTCTTTCCAGTTTTGAACGGAAGATATTTCCTTTTTCACCATAGCCCTCTATGGGCTTCCAAATATCCCTTTGCCAATTCCACAAGAACAGCCTTAGCGAAAGGCTTCTTGAAGTTAAAGATGTAACTCTGTGAGATGAATTAACAGAACACAGAGCAGTTTCTCAGAAAGCTTCTTTCCAGTTTTGAACGGAAGATATTTCCTTTTTCACCATAGCCCTCTATGGGCTTCCAAATATTCCTTTGCCAATTCCACAAGAACAGCCTTAGCGAAAGGCTTCTTGAAGGGAAAGATGTAACTCTGTGAGATGAATTAACAGAATATAGAACAGTTTCTCAGAAAGCTTATTTCCAGTTTTGAACGGAAGATATTTCCTTTTTCACCATAGCCCTCTACGGGCTTCCAAATATCCCTTTGCCAATTCCACAAGAACAGCCTTAGCGAAAGGCTTCTTGAAGTTAAAGATGTAACTCTGTGAGATGAATTAACAGAACACAGAGCAGTTTCTCAGAAAGCTTCTTTCCAGTTTTGAACGGAAGATATTTCCTTTTTCACCATAGCCCTCTATGGGCTTCCAAATATCCCTTTGCGAATTCAACAAGAACAGCCTTAGCGAAAGGCTTCTTGAAGGGAAAGATGTAACTCTCTGAGATGAATTAACAGAACATAGAACAGTTTCTCAGAATGCTTCTTTCCAGTTTTGAACGGAAGATATTTCCTTTTTCACCATAGCCCTCTATGGGTTTCCAAATATCCCTTTGCCAATTCCACAAGAACAGCCTTAGCGAAAGGCTTCTTGAAGGGAAAGATGTAACTCTCTGAGATGAATTAACAGAACATAGAACAGTTTCTCAGAAAGCTTCTTTCCAGTTTTGAACGGAAGATATTTCCATTTTCACCATAGCCCTCTATGGGCTTCGAAATATCCCTTTGCCAATTCCACAAGAACAGCCTTAGCGAAAGGCTTCTTGAAGGGAAAGATGTAACTCTGTGAGATGAATTAACAGAACACAGAGCAGTTTCTCAGAAAGCTTCTTTCCAGTTTTGAACGGAAGATATTTCCTTTTTCACCATAGCCCTCTAGGGGCTTCCAAATATCCCTTTGCCAATTCCACAAGAACAGCCTTAGCGAAAGACTTCTTGAAGGTAAAGATATAACTCTGTGAGATGAATTAAGAGAACACAGAGCAGTTTCTCAGAAATCTTCTTTCCAGTTTTGAACGGAAGATATTTCCTTTTTCACCATAGCCCTCTATGGGCTTCCAAATATCCCTTTGCCAATTCCACAAGAACAGCCTTAGCGAAAGGCTTCTTGAACGGAAAGATGTATCTCTGTGAGATGAATTAACAGAACATAGAACAGTTTCTCAGAAAGCTTCTTTCCAGTTTTGAACGGAAGATATTTCCTTTTTCACCATAGCCCTCTATGGGCTTCCAAATATCCCTTTGCCAATTCCACAGGAACAAACTTAGCGAAAGGCTTCTTGAAGGGAAAGATGTAACTCTGTGAGATGAATTAACAGAACACAGAGCAGTTTCTCAGAAAGCTTCTTTCCAGTTTTGAACGGAAGATATTTCCTTTTTCACCATAGCCCTCTATGGGCTTCCAAATATCCCTTTGCCAATTCCACAAGAACAGCCTAGCGAAAGACTTCTTGAAGGGAAAGATGTATCTCTTTGAGATGAATTTACAGAACACAGAGCAGTTTCTCAGAAAGCTTCTTTCCAGTTTTGAACGGAAGATATTTCCTTTTTCGCCATAGCCCTCTATGGGCTTCCAAATATCCCTTTGCCAATTCCACAAGAACAGCCTTAGCAAAATGCTTCTTGAAGTTAAAGATGTAACTCTGTGAGATGAATTAACAGAACACAGAGCAGTTTCTCAGAAAGTTTCTTTCCAGTTTTGAACGGAAGATATTTCCTTTTTCACCATAGCCCTCTATGGGCTTCCAAATATCCCTTTGCCAATTCCACACGAACAGCCTTAGCGAAAGGCTTCTTGAAGGGAAAGATGTAACTCTATGAGATGAAATAACGGAACACAGAGCAGTTTCTCAGAAAGCTTCTTTCCAGTTTTGAACGGAAGATATTTCCTTTTTCACCATAGCCCTCTATGGGCTTCCAAATATCCCTTTGCCAATTCCACAAGAACAGCCTTAGCGAAAGGCTTCTTGAAGGGAAAGATGTAACTCTGTGAGATGAATTAACAGAACACAGAGCAGTTTCTCAGAAAGATTCTTTCCTGTTTTGAACGGAAGATATTTCCTTTTTCACCATAGCCCTCTAAGGGCTTCCAAATATCCCTTTTCCAATTCCACAAGAACAGCCTTAGCGAACGGCTTCTTGAAGGGAAAGATGTAACTCTCTGAGATGAATTAACAGAACATAGAACAGTTTCTCAGAAAGCTTCTTTCCAGTTTTGAACGGAAGATATTTCCTTTTTCACCATAGCCCTCTATGGGTTTCCAAATATCCCTTTGCCAATTCCACAAGAACAACCTTGGCGAAAGGCTTCCTCAAGGGAAAGATGTAACTCTGTGAGATGAATTAAGAGAACACAGAGCAGTTTCTCAGAAATCTTCTTTCCAGTTTTGAACGGAAGATATTTCCTTTTTCACCATAGCCCTCTATGGGCTTCCAAATATCCCTTTGCCAATTCCACAAGAACAGCCTTAGCGAAAGGCTTCTTGAACGGAAAGATGTATCTCTGTGAGATGAATTAACAGAACATAGAACAGTTTCTCAGAAAGCTTCTTTCCAGTTTTGAACGGAAGATATTTCCTTTTTCACCATAGCCCTCTATGGGCTTCCAAATATCCCTTTGCCAATTCCACAGGAACAAACTTAGCGAAAGGCTTCTTGAAGGGAAAGATGTAACTCTGTGAGATGAATTAACAGAACACAGAGCAGTTTCTCAGAAAGCTTCTTTCCAGTTTTGAACGGAAGGTATTTCCTTTTTCACCATAGCCCTCTATGGGCTTCCAAATATCCCTTTGCCAATTCCACAAGAACAGCCTAGCGAAAGACTTCTTGAAGGGAAAGATGTATCTCTTTGAGATGAATTAACAGAACACAGAGCAGTTTCTCAGAAAGCTTCTTTCCAGTTTTGAACGGAAGATATTTCCTTTTTCGCCATAGCCCTCTATGGGCTTCCAAATATCCCTTTGCCAATTCCACAAGAACAGCCTTAGCGAAAGGCTACTTGAAGTTAAAGATGTAACTCTGTGAGATGAATTAACAGAACACAGAGCAGTTTCTCAGAAAGCTTCTTTCCAGTTTTGAACGGAAGATATTTCCTTTTTCACCATAGCCCTCTATGGGCTTCCAAATATCCCTTTGCCAATTCCACAAGAACAGCCTAGCGAAAGACTTCTTGAAGGGAAAGATGTATCTCTCTGAGATGAATTAACAGAACACAGAGCAGTTTCTCAGAAAGCTTCTTTCCAGTTTTGAACGGAAGATATTTCCTTTTTCACCATAGCCCTCTATGGGCTTCCAAATATCCCTTTGCCAATTCCACAAGAACAGCCTTAGCGAAAGGCTACTTGAAGTTAAAGATGTAACTCTCTGAGATGAATTAACAGAACACAGAGCAGTTTCTCAGAAAGCTTCTTTCCAATTTTGAACGGAAGATATTTCCTTTTTCACCATAGCCCTTTATGGGCTTCCAAATATCCCTTTGCCAATTCCACAAGAACAGCCTTAGCGAAAGACTTCTTGAAGGGAAAGATGTAACTCTGTGAGATGAATTAACAGAACACAGAGCAATTTCTCAGAAAGCTTCTTTCCAGTTTTAAACGGAAGATATTTCCTTTTTCACCATAGCCCTCTATGGGCTTCCAAATATCCCTTTGCCAATTCCACAAGAACAGCCTTAGCAAAATGCTTCTTGAAGTTAAAGATGTAACTCTGTGAGATGAATTAACAGAACACAGAGCAGTTTCTCAGAAAGTTTCTTTCCAGTTTTGAACGGAAGATATTTCCTTTTTCACCATAGCCCTCTATGGGCTTCCAAATATCCCTTTGCCAATTCCACACGAACAGCCTTAGCGAAAGGCTTCTTGCAGGGAAAGATGTAACTCTATGAGATGAATTAACGGAACACAGAGCAGTTTCTCAGAAAGCTTCTTTCCAGTTTTGAACGGAAGATATTTCCTTTTTCACCGTAGCCCTCTATGGGCTTCCAAATATCCCTTTGCCAATTCCACAAGAACAGCCTTAGCGAAAGACTTCTTGACGGAAAAGATGTAACTCTGTGACATGAATTAACAGAACACAGAGCAGTTTCTCAGAAAGCTTCTTTCCAGTTTTGAACGGAAGATATTTCCCTTTTCACCATAGCCCTCTATGGGCTTCCAAATATCCCTTTGCCAATTCCACAAGAACAGCCTTAGCGAAAGGGTTCTTGAAGGGAAAGATGTAACTCTGTGAGATGAATTAACAGAACACAGAGCAGTTTCTCAGAAAGCTTCTTTCCAGTTTTGAACGGAAGATATTTCCTTTTTCACCATAGCCCTCTATGGGCTTCCAAATATCCCTTTGCCAATTCCACAAGAACAGCCTTAGCGAAAGGCTTCTTGAAGGGAATGATGTAACTCTGTGAGATGAATTAACAGAACATAGAACAGTTTCTCAGAAAGCTTCTTTCCAGTTTTGAACGGAAGATATTTCCTTTTTCACCATAGCCCTCTATGGGCTTCCAAATATCCCTTTGCCAATTCCACAAGAACAGCCTTAGCGAAAGGCTTCTCGAAGTTAAAGATGTAAATCTGTGAGATGAATTAACAGAACACAGAGCAGTTTCTCAGAAAGCTTCTTTCCAGTTTTGAACGGAAGATATTTCCTTTTTCACCATAGCCCTCTATGGGCTTCCAAATATCAATTTGCCAATTCCACAAGAACAGCCTTAGCGAAAGGCTTCTTGAAGGGAAAGATGTAACTCTGTGAGATGAATTAAAAGAACACAGAGCAGTTTCTCAGAAAGCTTCTTTCCAGTTTTGAACGGAAGATATTTCCTTTTTCACCATAGCCCTCTATGGGCTTCCAAATATCCCTTTGCCAATTCCACAAGAACAGCCTTAGCGAAACTCTTCTTGAAGGAAGAGATGTAACTCTGCTAGAGGAATTAACAGAACACAGAGCAGTTTCTCAGAAAGCTTCTTTCCAGTTTTGAACGGAAGATATTTCCTTTTTCACCATAGCCCTCCATGGGCTTCCAAATATCCCTTTGCCAATTCCACAAGAACAGGCTTAGCGAAAGGCTTCTTGAAGGGAAAGATGTAACTCTGTGAGATAAATTAACAGAACACAGAGCAGTTTCTCAGAAAGCTTCTTTCCAGTTTTGAACGGAAGATATTTCCTTTTTCGCCATAGCCCTCTAGGGGCTTCCAAATATCCCTTTGCCAATTCCACAAGAACAGCCTTAGCGAAACGCTTCTTGAAGGAAGAGATGTAACTCTGCTAGAGGAATTAACAGAACACAGAACAGTTTCTCAGAAAGCTTCTTTCCAGTTTTGAACGGAAGATATTTCCTTTTTCACCATAGCCCTCCATGGGCTTCCAAATATCCCTTTGCCAATTCCACAAGAACAGGCTTAGCGAAAGGCTTCTTGAAGGGAAAGATGTAACTCTGTGAGATGAATTAACAGAACACAGAGCAGTTTCTCAGAAAGCTTCTTTCCAGTTTTGAACGGAAGATATTTCCTTTTTCGCCATAGCCCTCTAGGGGCTTCCAAATATCCCTTTGCCAATTCCACAAGAACAGCCTTAGCGAAAGGCTTCTTGAAGGGAAAGATGTAACTCTGTGAGATGAATTAACAGAACACAGAGCAGTTTCTCAGAAAGCTTCTTTCCAGTTTTGAACGGAAGATATTTCCTTTTCACCATAGCCCTCTTTGGGCTTCCAAATATCCCTTTGCCAATTCCACAAGAACAGCCTTAGCGAAAGGCTTCTTGAAGGGAAAGATGTAACTCTGTGAGATGAATTAACAGAACACAGAGCAGTTTCTCAGAAAGCTTCTTTCCAGTTTTGAACGGAAGATATTTCCTTTTTCACCATAGCCCTCTAAGGGCTTCCAAATATCCCTTTGCCAATTCCACAAGAACAGCCTTAGCGAAAGTCTTCTTGAAGGGAAGGATGTAACTCTGTGAGATGAATTAACAGAACACAGAGCAGTTTCTCAGAACGCTTCTTTCCAGTTTTGAACGGAAGATATTTCCTTTTTCACCGTAGCCCTCTATGGGTTTCCAAATATCCCTTTGCCAATTCCACAGGAACAACCTTAGCGAAAGGCTTCTTGAAGGGAAAGATGTAACTCTGTTAGATGAATTAACAGAACACAGAGCAGTTTCTCAGAAAGCTTCTTTCCTGTTTTGAACGGAAGATATTTCCTTTTTCACCATAGCCCTCTATGGGCTTCCAAATATCCCTTTGCCAATTCCACAAGAACAGCCTAGCGAAAGACTTCTTGGAGGGAAAGATGTAACTCTTTGAGATGAATTAACAGAACACAGAGCAGTTTCTCAGAAAGCTTCTTTCCAGTTTTGAAAGGAAGATATTTCCTTTTTCGCCATAGCCCTCTATGGGCTTCCAAATATCCCTTTGCCAATTCCACAAGAACAGCCTTAGCGGAAGGCTTCTTGAAGTTCAAGATGTAACTCTGTGAGATGAATTAACAGAACACAGAGCAGTTTCTCAGAAAGCTTCTTTCCAGTTTTGAACGGAAGATATTTCCTTTTTCACCATAGCCCTCTATGGGCTTCCAAATATCCGTTTGCCAATTCCACAAGAACAGCCTTAGCGAAAGGCTTCTTGAAGGGAAAGATGTAACTCTATGAGATGAATTAACGGAACACAGAGCAGTTTCTCAGAAAGCTTCTTTCCAGTTTTGAACGGAAGATATTTCCTTTTTCAACATAGCCCTCTATGGGCTTCCAAATATCCCTTTGCCAATTCCACAAGAACAGCCTTAGCGAAAGGCTTCTTGAAGGGAAAGATGTAACTCTGTGAGATGAATTAACAGAACAGAGAGCAGTTTCTCAGAAAGCTTCTTTCCAGTTTTGAACGGAAGATATTTCCTTTTTCACCATAGCCCTCTAAGGGCTTCCAAATATCCCTTTGCCAATTCCACAAGAACAGCCTTAGCGAACGGCTTCTTGAAGGGAAAGATGTAACTCTCTGAGATGAATTAACAGAACATAGAACAGTTTCTCAGAAAGCTTCTTTCCAGTTTTGAACGGAAGATATTTCCTTTTTCACCATAGCCCTCTATGGGTTTCCAAATATCCCTTTGCCAATTCCAAAAGAACAACCTTGGCGAAAGGCTTCTTGAAGGGAAAGATGTAACTCTGTGAGATGAATTAACAGAACACAGAGCAGTTTCTCAGAAAGCTTCTTTCCAGTTTTAAACGGAAGCTATTACCTTTTTCACCATAGCCCTCTATGGGCTTCCAAATATCCCTTTGCCAATTCCACAAGAACAGCCTTAGCGAAAGGCTTCCTCAAGGGAAAGATGTAACTCTGTGAGATGAATTAACAGAACACAGAGCAGTTTCTCAGAAAGCTTCTTTCCAGTTTTGAACGGAAGATATTTCCATTTTCACCATAGCCCTCTATGGGCTTCCAAATATCCCTTTGCCAATTCCACAAGAACAGCCTTAGCGAAAGGCTTCTTGAAGGGAAAGATGTAACTCTGTGAGATGAATTAACAGAACATAGAACAGTTTCTCAGAAAGCTTCTTTCCAGTTTTGAACGGAAGATATTTCCTTTTTCACCATAGCCCTCTATGGGTTTCCAAATATCCCTTTGCCAATTCCACAGGAACAACCTTAGCGAAAGTCTTCTTGAAGGGAAAGATGTAACTCTGTGAGATGAATTAACAGAACACAGAGCAGTTTCTCAGAAAGCTTCTTTCCAGTTTTGAACGGAAGATATTTCCTCTTTCACCTTAGCCCTCTATGGGCTTCCAAATATCCCTTTGCCAATTCCACAAGAACAGCCTTAGCGAAAGGGTTATTGAAGGGAAATATGTAACTCTGTGAGATGAATTAACAGAACACAGAGCAGTTTCTCAGAAAGCTTCTTTCCAGTTTTGAACGGAAGATATTTCCTTTTTCACCATAGCCCTCTATGGGCTTCCAAATATCCCTTTGCCAATTCCACAAGAACAGCCTTAGCGAAAGGCTTCTTGAAGGGAAAGATGTAACACTGTGAGATGAATTAACAGAACACAGAGCAGTTTCTCAGAAAGCTTCTTTCCAGTTTTAAAGAGAAGCTATTTCCTTTTTCACCATAGCCCTCGATGGGCTTCCAAATATCCCTTTGCCAATTCCACAAGAACAGCCTTAGCGAAAGGCTTCCTCAAGGGAAAGATGTAACTCTGTGAGATGAATTAACAGAGCACAGAGCAGTTTCTCAGAAAGCTTCTTTCCAGTTTTGAACGGAAGATATTTACATTTTCACCATAGACCGCTATGGGCTTCCAAATATCCCTTTGCCAATTCCACAAGAACAGCCTTAGCGAAAGGCTTCTTGAAGGGAAAGATGTAACTCTGTGAGATGAATTAACAGAACACAGAGCAGTTTCTCAGAAAGCTTCTTTCCAGTTTTGAACGGAAGATATTTCCTTTTTCACCATAGCCCTCTATGGGCTTCCAAATATCCCTTTGCCAATTCCACAAGAACAGCCTTAGCGAAAGGCTTCTTGAAGGGAAAGATGTAACTCTGTGAGATGAATTAACAGAACATAGAACAGTTTCTCAGAAAGCTTCTTTCCAGTTTTGAACGGAAGATATTTCCTTTTTCACCATAGCCCTCTATGGGTTTCCAAATATCCCTTTGCCAATTCCACAAGAACAGCCTTAGCGAAAGGCTTCTTGAAGGGAAAGATGTAACTCTGTGAGATGAATTAACAGAACACAGAGCAGTTTCTCAGAAAGCTTCTTTCCAGTTTTAAATGGAAGCTATTTCCTTTTTCACCATAGCCCTCTATGGGCTTCCAAATATCCCTTTGCCAATTCCACAAGAACAGCCTTAGCGAAAGGCTTCCTCAAGGGAAAGATGTAACTCTGTGAGATGAATTAACAGAACACAGAGCAGTTTCTCAGAAAGCTTCTTTCCAGTTTTGAACGGAAGATATTTCCATTTTCACCATAGCCCTCTAAGGGCTTCCAAATATCCCTTTGCCAATTCCACAAGAACAGCCTTAGCGAAAGGCTTCTTGAAGGGAAAGATGTAACTCTGTGAGATGAATTAACAGAACACAGAGCAGTTTCTCAGAAAGCTTCTTTCCAGTTTTGAACGGAAGATATTTCCTTTTTCACCATAGCCCTCTATGGGCTTCCAAATATCCCTTTGCCAATTCCACAAGAACAGCCTTAGCGAAAGACTTCTTGAAGGGAAAGATGTAACTCTGTGAGATGAATTAACAGAACACAGAGCAGTTTCTCAGAAAGCTTCTTTCCAGTTTTGAACGGAAGATATTTCCTTTTTCACCATAGCCCTCCATGGGCTTCCAAATATCCCTTTGCCAATTCCACAAGAACAGCCTTAGCGAAACGCTTCTTGAAGGAAGAGATGTAACTCTGCTAGATGAATTAACAGAACACAGAGCAGTTTCTCAGAAAGCTTCTTTCCAGTTCTCAACGGAAGATATTTCCTTTTTCACCATAGCCCTCCATGGGCTTCCAAATATCCCTTTGCCAATTCCACAAGAACAGCCTTAGCGAAAGGCTTCTTGAAGGGAAAGATGTAATTGTGTGAGATGAATTAAAAGAACACAGAGCAGTTTCTCAGAAAGCTACTTTCCAGTTTTGAACGGATGATATTTCCTTTTTCACCGTAGCCCTCTATGGGCTTCCAAATATCCCTTTGCCAATTCCACAAGAACAGGCTTATCGAAAGGCTTCTTGAAGGTAAAGATATAACTCTGTGAGATGAATTAACAGAACACAGAGCAGTTTCTCAGAAATCTTCTTTCCAGTTTTGAACGGAAGATATTTCCTTTTTCACCATAGCCCTCTATGGGCTTCCAAATATCCATTTGCCAATTCCACAAGAACAGCCTTAGCGAAAGGCTTCTTGAACGGAAAGATGTATCTCTGTGAGATGAATTAACAGAACTTAGAACAGTTTCTCAGAAAGCTTCTTTCCAGTTTTGAACGGAAGATATTTCCTTTTTCACCATAGCCCTCTATGGGCTTCCAAATATCCCTTTGCCAATTCCACAGGAACAAACTTAGCGAAAGGCTTCTTGAAGGGAAAGATGTAACTCTGTGAGATGAATTAACAGAACACAGAGCAGTTTCTCAGAAAGCTTCTTTCCAGTTTTGAACGGAAGATATTTCCTTTTTCACCATAGCCCTCTATGGGCTTCCAAATATCCCTTTGCCAATTCCACAAGAACAGCCTAGCGAAAGACTTCTTGAAGGGAAAGATGTATCTCTTTGAGAAGAATTAACAGAACACAGAGCAGTTTCTCAGAAAGCTTCTTTCCAGTTTTGAACGGAAGATATTTCCTTTTTCGCCATAGCCCTCTATGGGCTTCCAAATATCCCTTTGCCAATTCCACAAGAACAGCCTTAGCAAAATGCTTCTTGAAGTTAAAGATGTAACTCTGTGAGATGAATTAGCAGAACACAGAGCAGTTTCTCAGAAAGTTTCTTTCCAGTTTTGAACGGAAGATATTTCCTTTTTCACCATAGCCCTCTATGGGCTTCCAAATATCCCTTTGCCAATTCCACACGAACAGCCTTAGCGAAAGGCTTCTTGAAGGGAAAGATGTAACTCTATGAGATGAATTAACGGAACACAGAGCAGTTTCTCAGAAAGCTTCTTTCCAGTTTTGAACGGAAGATATTTCCTTTTTCACCATAGCCCTCTAAGGGCTTCCAAATATCCCTTTTCCAATTCCACAAAAACAGCCTTAGCGAACGGCTTCTTGAAGGGAAAGATGTAACTCTCTGAGATGAATTAACAGAACATAGAACAGTTTCTCAGAAAGCTTCTTTCCAGTTTTGAACGGAAGATATTTCCTTTTTCACCATAGCCCTCTATGGGTTTCCAAATATCCCTTTGCCAATTCCACAAGAACAACCTTGGCGAAAGGCTTCTTGAAGGGAAAGATGTAACTCTGTGAGATGAATTAACAGAACACAGAGCAGTTTCTCAGAAAGCTTCTTTCCAGTTTTGAACGGAAGATATTTCCTTTTTCACCATAGCCCTCTATGGGCTTCCAAATATCACTTTGCCAATTCCACAAGAACAGACTCAGCGAAACGCTTCTTGAAGGAAGAGATGTAACTCTGCTAGAGGAATTAACAGAACACAGAGCAGTTTCTCAGAAAGCTTCTTTCCAGTTTTGAACGGAAGATATTTCCTTTTTCACCATAGCCCTCCATGGGCTTCCAAATATCCCTTTGCCAATTCCACAAGAACAGCCTTAGCGAAAGGCTTCTTGAAGGTAAAGATGTAACTCTGTGAGATGAATTAACAGAACACAGAGCAGTTTCTCAGAAAGCTTCTTTCCAGTTTTGAACGGAAGATATTTCCTTTTTCACCATAGCCCTCTATGGGCTTCCAAATATCCCTTTGCCAATTCCACAAGAACAGCCTTAGCGAAAGGCTTCTTGAAGGGAAAGATGTAACTCTGTGAGATGAATAAACAGAACACAGAGCAGTTTCTCAGAAGGCTTCTTTCCAGTTTTGAACGGAAGATATTTCCTTTTTCACCATAGCCCTCTATGGGCTTCCAAATATCCCTTTGCCAATTCCACAAGAACAGCCTTAGAGAAAGGCTTCTTGAAGTTAAAGATGTAACTCTGTGAGATGAATTAACAAAACACAGAGCAGTTTCTCAGAAAGTTTCTTTCCAGTTTTGAAAGGAAGATATTTCCTTTTTCACCATAGCCCTCTATGGGCTTCCAAATATCCCTTTGCGAATTCAACAAGAACAGCCTTAGCGAAAGGCTTCTTGAAGGGAAAGATGTAATTCTCTGAGATGAATTAACAGAACATAGAACAGTTTCTCAGAATGCTTCTTTCCAGTTTTGAACGGAAGATATTTCCTTTTTCACCATAGCCCTCTATGGGTTTCCAAATATCCCTTTGCCAATTCCACAAGAACAGCCTTAGCGAAAGGCTTCTTGAAGGGAAAGATGTAACTCTCTGAGATGAATTAACAGAACATAGAACAGTTTCTCAGAAAGCTTCTTTCCAGTTTTGAACGGAAGATATTTCCATTTTCACCATAGCCCTCTATGGGCTTCGAAATATCCCTTTGCCAATTCCACAAGAACAGCCTTAGCGAAAGGCTTCTTGAAGGGAAAGATGTAACTCTGTGAGATGAATTAACAGAACACAGAGCAGTTTCTCAGAAAGCTTCTTTCCAGTTTTGAACGGAAGATATTTCCTTTTTCACCATAGCCCTCTATGGGCTTCCAAATATCCCTTTGCCAATTCCACAAGAACAGCCTTAGCGAAAGGCTTCTTGAACGGAAAGATGTATCTCTGTGAGATGAATTAACAGAACATAGAACAGTTTCTCAGAAAGCTTCTTTCCAGTTTTGAACGGAAGATATTTCCTTTTTCACCATAGCCCTCTATGGGCTTCCAAATATCCCTTTGCCAATTCCACAAGAACAGCCTTAGCGAAAGGCTTCCTCAAGGGAAAGATGTAACTCTGTGAGATGAATTAACAGAACACAGAGCAGTTTCTCAGAAAGCTTCTTTCCAGTTTTGAACGGAAGATATTTCCATTTTCACCATAGCCCTCTATGGGCTTCCAAATATCCCTTTGCCAATTCCACAAGAACAGCCTTAGCGAAAGGCTTCTTGAAGGGAAAGATGTAACTCTGTGAGATGAATTAACAGAACACAGAGCAGTTTCTCAGAAAGCTTCTTTCCAGTTTTGAACGGAAGATATTTCCTTTTTCACCATAGCCCTCAATGGGCTTCCAAATATCCCTTTGCCAATTCCACAAGAACAGCCTTAGCGAAACGCTTTTTGAAGGAAGAGATGTAACTCTGCTAGATGAATTAACAGAACACAGAGCAGTTTCTCAGAAAGCTTCTTTCCAGTTCTGAACGGAAGATATTTCCTTTTTCACCATAGCCCTCCATGGGCTTCCAAATATCCCTTTGCCAATTCCACAAGAACAGCCTTAGCGAAAGGCTTCTTGAAGGGAAAGATGTAATTCTGTGAGATGAATTAAAAGAACACAGAGCAGTTTCTCAGAAAGCTACTTTCCAGTTTTGAACGAATGATATTTCCTTTTTCACCGTAGCCCTCTATGGGCTTCCAAATATCCCTTTGCCAATTCCACAAGAACAGGCTTAGCGAAAGGCTTCTTGAAGGGAAACATGTAACTCTGTGAGATGAATTAACAGAACACAGAGCAGTTTCTCAGAAAACTTCTTTCCAGTTTTGAACGGAAGATATTTCCTTTTTCACCATAGCCCTCTATGGGCTTCCAAATATCCCTTTGCCAATTCCACAAGAACAGCCTTAGCGAAAGGCTTCTTGAAGTTAAAGATGTAACTCTGTGAGATGAATTAACAGAACACAGAGCAGTTTCTCAGAAAGCTTCTTTCCAGTTTTGAACGGAAGATATTTCCTTTTTCACCATAGCCCTCTATGGGCTTCCAAATATTCCTTTGCCAATTCCACAAGAACAGCCTTAGCGAAAGGCTTCTTGAAGGGAAAGATGTAACTCTGTGAGATGAATTAACAGAATATAGAACAGTTTCTCAGAAAGCTTATTTCCAGTTTTGAACGGAAGATATTTCCTTTTTCACCATAGCCCTCTACGGGCTTCCAAATATCCCTTTGCCAATTCCACAAGAACAGCCTTAGCGAAAGGCTTCTTGAAGTTAAAGATGTAACTCTGTGAGATGAATTAACAGAACACAGAGCAGTTTCTCAGAAAGCTTCTTTCCAGTTTTGAACGGAAGATATTTCCTTTTTCACCATAGCCCTCTATGGGCTTCCAAATATCCCTTTGCGAATTCAACAAGAACAGCCTTAGCGAAAGGCTTCTTGAAGGGAAAGATGTAACTCTCTGAGATGAATTAACAGAACATAGAACAGTTTCTCAGAATGCTTCTTTCCAGTTTTGAACGGAAGATATTTCCTTTTTCACCATAGCCCTCTATGGGTTTCCAAATATCCCTTTGCCAATTCCACAAGAACAGCCTTAGCGAAAGGCTTCTTGAAGGGAAAGATGTAACTCTCTGAGATGAATTAACAGAACATAGAACAGTTTCTCAGAAAGCTTCTTTCCAGTTTTGAACGGAAGATATTTCCATTTTCACCATAGCCCTCTATGGGCTTCGAAATATCCCTTTGCCAATTCCACAAGAACAGCCTTAGCGAAAGGCTTCTTGAAGGGAAAGATGTAACTCTGTGAGATGAATTAACAGAACACAGAGCAGTTTCTCAGAAAGCTTCTTTCCAGTTTTGAACGGAAGATATTTCCTTTTTCACCATAGCCCTCTAGGGGCTTCCAAATATCCCTTTGCCAATTCCACAAGAACAGCCTTAGCGAAAGACTTCTTGAAGGTAAAGATATAACTCTGTGAGATGAATTAAGAGAACACAGAGCAGTTTCTCAGAAATCTCCTTTCCAGTTTTGAACGGAAGATATTTCCTTTTTCACCATAGCCCTCTATGGGCTTCCAAATATCCCTTTGCCAATTCCACAAGAACAGCCTTAGCGAAAGGCTTCTTGAACGGAAAGATGTATCTCTGTGAGATGAATTAACAGAACATAGAACAGTTTCTCAGAAAGCTTCTTTCCAGTTTTGAACGGAAGATATTTCCTTTTTCACCATAGCCCTCTATGGGCTTCCAAATATCCCTTTGCCAATTCCACAGGAACAAACTTAGCGAAAGGCTTCTTGAAGGGAAAGATGTAACTCTGTGAGATGAATTAACAGAACACAGAGCAGTTTCTCAGAAAGCTTCTTTCCAGTTTTGAACGGAAGATATTTCCTTTTTCACCATAGCCCTCTATGGGCTTCCAAATATCCCTTTGCCAATTCCACAAGAACAGCCTAGCGAAAGACTTCTTGAAGGGAAAGATGTATCTCTTTGAGATGAATTTACAGAACACAGAGCAGTTTCTCAGAAAGCTTCTTTCCAGTTTTGAACGGAAGATATTTCCTTTTTCGCCATAGCCCTCTATGGGCTTCCAAATATCCCTTTGCCAATTCCACAAGAACAGCCTTAGCAAAATGCTTCTTGAAGTTAAAGATGTAACTCTGTGAGATGAATTAACAGAACACAGAGCAGTTTCTCAGAAAGTTTCTTTCCAGTTTTGAACGGAAGATATTTCCTTTTTCACCATAGCCCTCTATGGGCTTCCAAATATCCCTTTGCCAATTCCACACGAACAGCCTTAGCGAAAGGCTTCTTGAAGGGAAAGATGTAACTCTATGAGATGAATTAACGGAACACAGAGCAGTTTCTCAGAAAGCTTCTTTCCAGTTTTGAACGGAAGATATTTCCTTTTTCACCATAGCCCTCTATGGGCTTCCAAATATCCCTTTGCCAATTCCACAAGAACAGCCTTAGCGAAAGGCTTCTTGAAGGGAAAGATGTAACTCTGTGAGATGAATTAACAGAACACAGAGCAGTTTCTCAGAAAGATTCTTTCCTGTTTTGAACGGAAGATATTTCCTTTTTCACCATAGCCCTCTAAGGGCTTCCAAATATCCCTTTTCCAATTCCACAAGAACAGCCTTAGCGAACGGCTTCTTGAAGGGAAAGATGTAACTCTCTGAGATGAATTAACAGAACATAGAACAGTTTCTCAGAAAGCTTCTTTCCAGTTTTGAACGGAAGATATTTCCTTTTTCACCATAGCCCTCTATGGGTTTCCAAATATCCCTTTGCCAATTCCACAAGAACAACCTTGGCGAAAGGCTTCCTCAAGGGAAAGATGTAACTCTGTGAGATGAATTAAGAGAACACAGAGCAGTTTCTCAGAAATCTTCTTTCCAGTTTTGAACGGAAGATATTTCCTTTTTCACCATAGCCCTCTATGGGCTTCCAAATATCCCTTTGCCAATTCCACAAGAACAGCCTTAGCGAAAGGCTTCTTGAACGGAAAGATGTATCTCTGTGAGATGAATTAACAGAACATAGAACAGTTTCTCAGAAAGCTTCTTTCCAGTTTTGAACGGAAGATATTTCCTTTTTCACCATAGCCCTCTATGGGCTTCCAAATATCCCTTTGCCAATTCCACAGGAACAAACTTAGCGAAAGGCTTCTTGAAGGGAAAGATGTAACTCTGTGAGATGAATTAACAGAACACAGAGCAGTTTCTCAGAAAGCTTCTTTCCAGTTTTGAACGGAAGGTATTTCCTTTTTCACCATAGCCCTCTATGGGCTTCCAAATATCCCTTTGCCAATTCCACAAGAACAGCCTAGCGAAAGACTTCTTGAAGGGAAAGATGTATCTCTTTGAGATGAATTAACAGAACACAGAGCAGTTTCTCAGAAAGCTTCTTTCCAGTTTTGAACGGAAGATATTTCCTTTTTCGCCATAGCCCTCTATGGGCTTCCAAATATCCCTTTGCCAATTCCACAAGAACAGCCTTAGCGAAAGGCTACTTGAAGTTAAAGATGTAACTCTGTGAGATGAATTAACAGAACACAGAGCAGTTTCTCAGAAAGCTTCTTTCCAGTTTTGAACGGAAGATATTTCCTTTTTCACCATAGCCCTCTATGGGCTTCCAAATATCCCTTTGCCAATTCCACAAGAACAGCCTAGCGAAAGACTTCTTGAAGGGAAAGATGTATCTCTCTGAGATGAATTAACAGAACACAGAGCAGTTTCTCAGAAAGCTTCTTTCCAGTTTTGAACGGAAGATATTTCCTTTTTCACCATAGCCCTCTATGGGCTTCCAAATATCCCTTTGCCAATTCCACAAGAACAGCCTTAGCGAAAGGCTACTTGAAGTTAAAGATGTAACTCTCTGAGATGAATTAACAGAACACAGAGCAGTTTCTCAGAAAGCTTCTTTCCAATTTTGAACGGAAGATATTTCCTTTTTCACCATAGCCCTTTATGGGCTTCCAAATATCCCTTTGCCAATTCCACAAGAACAGCCTTAGCGAAAGACTTCTTGAAGGGAAAGATGTAACTCTGTGAGATGAATTAACAGAACACAGAGCAATTTCTCAGAAAGCTTCTTTCCAGTTTTAAACGGAAGATATTTCCTTTTTCACCATAGCCCTCTATGGGCTTCCAAATATCCCTTTGCCAATTCCACAAGAACAGCCTTAGCAAAATGCTTCTTGAAGTTAAAGATGTAACTCTGTGAGATGAATTAACAGAACACAGAGCAGTTTCTCAGAAAGTTTCTTTCCAGTTTTGAACGGAAGATATTTCCTTTTTCACCATAGCCCTCTATGGGCTTCCAAATATCCCTTTGCCAATTCCACACGAACAGCCTTAGCGAAAGGCTTCTTGAAGGGAAAGATGTAACTCTATGAGATGAATTAACGGAACACAGAGCAGTTTCTCAGAAAGCTTCTTTCCAGTTTTGAACGGAAGATATTTCCTTTTTCACCATAGCCCTCTATGGGCTTCCAAATATCCCTTTGCCAATTCCACAAGAACAGCCTTAGCGAAAGGCTTCTTGAAGGGAAAGATGTAACTCTGTGAGATGAATTAACAGAACACAGAGCAGTTTCTCAGAAAGATTCTTTCCTGTTTTGAACGGAAGATATTTCCTTTTTCACCATAGCCCTCTAAGGGCTTCCAAATATCCCTTTTCCAATTCCACAAGAACAGCCTTAGCGAACGGCTTCTTGAAGGGAAAGATGTAACTCTCTGAGATGAATTAACAGAACATAGAACAGTTTCTCAGAAAGCTTCTTTCCAGTTTTGAACGGAAGATATTTCCTTTTTCACCATAGCCCTCTATGGGTTTCCAAATATCCCTTTGCCAATTCCACAAGAACAACCTTGGCGAAAGGCTTCTTGAAGGGAAAGATGTAACTCTGTGAGATGAATTAACAGAACACAGAGCAGTTTCTCAGAAAGCTTCTTTCCAGTTTTAAACGGAAGCTATTACCTTTTTCACCATAGCCCTCTATGGGCTTCCAAATATCCCTTTGCCAATTCCAGAAGAACAGCCTTAGCGAAAGGCTTCCTCAAGGGAAAGATGTAACTCTGTGAGATGAATTAAGAGAACACAGAGCAGTTTCTCAGAAATCTTCTTTCCAGTTTTGAACGGAAGATATTTCCTTTTTCACCATAGCCCTCTATGGGCTTCCAAATATCCCTTTGCCAATTCCACAAGAACAGCCTTAGCGAAAGGCTTCTTGAACGGAAAGATGTATCTCTGTGAGATGAATTAACAGAACATAGAACAGTTTCTCAGAAAGCTTCTTTCCAGTTTTGAACGGAAGATATTTCCTTTTTCACCATAGCCCTCTATGGGCTTCCAAATATCCCTTTGCCAATTCCACAGGAACAAACTTAGCGAAAGGCTTCTTGAAGGGAAAGATGTAACTCTGTGAGATGAATTAACAGAACACAGAGCAGTTTCTCAGAAAGCTTCTTTCCAGTTTTGAACGGAAGGTATTTCCTTTTTCACCATAGCCCTCTATGGGCTTCCAAATATCCCTTTGCCAATTCCACAAGAACAGCCTTAGCGAAAGGCTTCTTGAAGGGAAAGATGTAACTCTGTGAGATGAATTAACAGAACAGAGAGCAGTTTCTCAGAAAGCTTCTTTCCAGTTTTGAACGGAAGATATTTCCTTTTTCACCATAGCCCTCTAAGGGCTTCCAAATATCCCTTTGCCAATTCCACAAGAACAGCCTTAGCGAACGGCTTCTTGAAGGGAAAGATGTAACTCTCTGAGATGAATTAACAGAACATAGAACAGTTTCTCAGAAAGCTTCTTTCCAGTTTTGAACGGAAGATATTTCCTTTTTCACCATAGCCCTCTATGGGTTTCCAAATATCCCTTTGCCAATTCCAAAAGAACAACCTTGGCGAAAGGCTTCTTGAAGGGAAAGATGTAACTCTGTGAGATGAATTAACAGAACACAGAGCAGTTTCTCAGAAAGCTTCTTTCCAGTTTTAAACGGAAGCTATTACCTTTTTCACCATAGCCCTCTATGGGCTTCCAAATATCCCTTTGCCAATTCCACAAGAACAGCCTTAGCGAAAGGCTTCCTCAAGGGAAAGATGTAACTCTGTGAGATGAATTAACAGAACACAGAGCAGTTTCTCAGAAAGCTTCTTTCCAGTTTTGAACGGAAGATATTTCCATTTTCACCATAGCCCTCTATGGGCTTCCAAATATCCCTTTGCCAATTCCACAAGAACAGCCTTAGCGAAAGGCTTCTTGAAGGGAAAGATGTAACTCTGTGAGATGAATTAACAGAACATAGAACAGTTTCTCAGAAAGCTTCTTTCCAGTTTTGAACGGAAGATATTTCCTTTTTCACCATAGCCCTCTATGGGTTTCCAAATATCCCTTTGCCAATTCCACAGGAACAACCTTAGCGAAAGTCTTCTTGAAGGGAAAGATGTAACTCTGTGAGATGAATTAACAGAACACAGAGCAGTTTCTCAGAAAGCTTCTTTCCAGTTTTGAACGGAAGATATTTCCTCTTTCACCTTAGCCCTCTATGGGCTTCCAAATATCCCTTTGCCAATTCCACAAGAACAGCCTTAGCGAAAGGGTTATTGAAGGGAAATATGTAACTCTGTGAGATGAATTAACAGAACACAGAGCAGTTTCTCAGAAAGCTTCTTTCCAGTTTTGAACGGAAGATATTTCCTTTTTCACCATAGCCCTCTATGGGCTTCCAAATATCCCTTTGCCAATTCCACAAGAACAGCCTTAGCGAAAGGCTGCTTGAAGGGAAAGATGTAACACTGTGAGATGAATTAACAGAACACAGAGCAGTTTCTCAGAAAGCTTCTTTCCAGTTTTAAAGAGAAGCTATTTCCTTTTTCACCATAGCCCTCGATGGGCTTCCAAATATCCCTTTGCCAATTCCACAAGAACAGCCTTAGCGAAAGGCTTCCTCAAGGGAAAGATGTAACTCTGTGAGATGAATTAACAGAGCACAGAGCAGTTTCTCAGAAAGCTTCTTTCCAGTTTTGAACGGAAGATATTTACATTTTCACCATAGACCGCTATGGGCTTCCAAATATCCCTTTGCCAATTCCACAAGAACAGCCTTAGCGAAAGGCTTCTTGAAGGGAAAGATGTAACTCTGTGAGATGAATTAACAGAACACAGAGCAGTTTCTCAGAAAGCTTCTTTCCAGTTTTGAACGGAAGATATTTCCTTTTTCACCATAGCCCTCTATGGGCTTCCAAATATCCCTTTGCCAATTCCACAAGAACAGCCTTAGCGAAAGGCTTCTTGAAGGGAAAGATGTAACTCTGTGAGATGAATTAACAGAACATAGAACAGTTTCTCAGAAAGCTTCTTTCCAGTTTTGAACGGAAGATATTTCCTTTTTCACCATAGCCCTCTATGGGTTTCCAAATATCCCTTTGCCAATTCCACAAGAACAGCCTTAGCGAAAGGCTTCTTGAAGGGAAAGATGTAACTCTGTGAGATGAATTAACAGAACACAGAGCAGTTTCTCAGAAAGCTTCTTTCCAGTTTTAAATGGAAGCTATTTCCTTTTTCACCATAGCCCTCTATGGGCTTCCAAATATCCCTTTGCCAATTCCACAAGAACAGCCTTAGCGAAAGGCTTCCTCAAGGGAAAGATGTAACTCTGTGAGATGAATTAACAGAACACAGAGCAGTTTCTCAGAAAGCTTCTTTCCAGTTTTGAACGGAAGATATTTCCATTTTCACCATAGCCCTCTAAGGGCTTCCAAATATCCCTTTGCCAATTCCACAAGAACAGCCTTAGCGAAAGGCTTCTTGAAGGGAAAGATGTAACTCTGTGAGATGAATTAACAGAACACAGAGCAGTTTCTCAGAAAGCTTCTTTCCAGTTTTGAACGGAAGATATTTCCTTTTTCACCATAGCCCTCTATGGGCTTCCAAATATCCCTTTGCCAATTCCACAAGAACAGCCTTAGCGAAAGACTTCTTGAAGGGAAAGATGTAACTCTGTGAGATGAATTAACAGAACACAGAGCAGTTTCTCAGAAAGCTTCTTTCCAGTTTTGAACGGAAGATATTTCCTTTTTCACCATAGCCCTCCATGGGCTTCCAAATATCCCTTTGCCAATTCCACAAGAACAGCCTTAGCGAAACGCTTCTTGAAGGAAGAGATGTAACTCTGCTAGATGAATTAACAGAACACAGAGCAGTTTCTCAGAAAGCTTCTTTCCAGTTCTCAACGGAAGATATTTCCTTTTTCACCATAGCCCTCCATGGGCTTCCAAATATCCCTTTGCCAATTCCACAAGAACAGCCTTAGCGAAAGGCTTCTTGAAGGGAAAGATGTAATTGTGTGAGATGAATTAAAAGAACACAGAGCAGTTTCTCAGAAAGCTACTTTCCAGTTTTGAACGGATGATATTTCCTTTTTCACCGTAGCCCTCTATGGGCTTCCAAATATCCCTTTGCCAATTCCACAAGAACAGGCTTATCGAAAGGCTTCTTGAAGGTAAAGATATAACTCTGTGAGATGAATTAACAGAACACAGAGCAGTTTCTCAGAAATCTTCTTTCCAGTTTTGAACGGAAGATATTTCCTTTTTCACCATAGCCCTCTATGGGCTTCCAAATATCCATTTGCCAATTCCACAAGAACAGCCTTAGCGAAAGGCTTCTTGAACGGAAAGATGTATCTCTGTGAGATGAATTAACAGAACATAGAACAGTTTCTCAGAAAGCTTCTTTCCAGTTTTGAACGGAAGATATTTCCTTTTTCACCATAGCCCTCTATGGGCTTCCAAATATCCCTTTGCCAATTCCACAGGAACAAACTTAGCGAAAGGCTTCTTGAAGGGAAAGATGTAACTCTGTGAGATGAATTAACAGAACACAGAGCAGTTTCTCAGAAAGCTTCTTTCCAGTTTTGAACGGAAGATATTTCCTTTTTCACCATAGCCCTCTATGGGCTTCCAAATATCCCTTTGCCAATTCCACAAGAACAGCCTAGCGAAAGACTTCTTGAAGGGAAAGATGTATCTCTTTGAGAAGAATTAACAGAACACAGAGCAGTTTCTCAGAAAGCTTCTTTCCAGTTTTGAACGGAAGATATTTCCTTTTTCGCCATAGCCCTCTATGGGCTTCCAAATATCCCTTTGCCAATTCCACAAGAACAGCCTTAGCAAAATGCTTCTTGAAGTTAAAGATGTAACTCTGTGAGATGAATTAGCAGAACACAGAGCAGTTTCTCAGAAAGTTTCTTTCCAGTTTTGAACGGAAGATATTTCCTTTTTCACCATAGCCCTCTATGGGCTTCCAAATATCCCTTTGCCAATTCCACACGAACAGCCTTAGCGAAAGGCTTCTTGAAGGGAAAGATGTAACTCTATGAGATGAATTAACGGAACACAGAGCAGTTTCTCAGAAAGCTTCTTTCCAGTTTTGAACGGAAGATATTTCCTTTTTCACCATAGCCCTCTAAGGGCTTCCAAATATCCCTTTTCCAATTCCACAAAAACAGCCTTAGCGAACGGCTTCTTGAAGGGAAAGATGTAACTCTCTGAGATGAATTAACAGAACATAGAACAGTTTCTCAGAAAGCTTCTTTCCAGTTTTGAACGGAAGATATTTCCTTTTTCACCATAGCCCTCTATGGGTTTCCAAATATCCCTTTGCCAATTCCACAAGAACAACCTTGGCGAAAGGCTTCTTGAAGGGAAAGATGTAACTCTGTGAGATGAATTAACAGAACACAGAGCAGTTTCTCAGAAAGCTTCTTTCCAGTTTTGAACGGAAGATATTTCCTTTTTCACCATAGCCCTCTATGGGCTTCCAAATATCACTTTGCCAATTCCACAAGAACAGACTCAGCGAAACGCTTCTTGAAGGAAGAGATGTAACTCTGCTAGAGGAATTAACAGAACACAGAGCAGTTTCTCAGAAAGCTTCTTTCCAGTTTTGAACGGAAGATATTTCCTTTTTCACCATAGCCCTCCATGGGCTTCCAAATATCCCTTTGCCAATTCCACAAGAACAGCCTTAGCGAAAGGCTTCTTGAAGGTAAAGATGTAACTCTGTGAGATGAATTAACAGAACACAGAGCAGTTTCTCAGAAAGCTTCTTTCCAGTTTTGAACGGAAGATATTTCCTTTTTCACCATAGCCCTCTATGGGCTTCCAAATATCCCTTTGCCAATTCCACAAGAACAGCCTTAGCGAAAGGCTTCTTGAAGGGAAAGATGTAACTCTGTGAGATGAATAAACAGAACACAGAGCAGTTTCTCAGAAGGCTTCTTTCCAGTTTTGAACGGAAGATATTTCCTTTTTCACCATAGCCCTCTATGGGCTTCCAAATATCCCTTTGCCAATTCCACAAGAACAGCCTTAGAGAAAGGCTTCTTGAAGTTAAAGATGTAACTCTGTGAGATGAATTAACAAAACACAGAGCAGTTTCTCAGAAAGTTTCTTTCCAGTTTTGAAAGGAAGATATTTCCTTTTTCACCATAGCCCTCTATGGGCTTCCAAATATCCCTTTGCGAATTCAACAAGAACAGCCTTAGCGAAAGGCTTCTTGAAGGGAAAGATGTAATTCTCTGAGATGAATTAACAGAACATAGAACAGTTTCTCAGAATGCTTCTTTCCAGTTTTGAACGGAAGATATTTCCTTTTTCACCATAGCCCTCTATGGGTTTCCAAATATCCCTTTGCCAATTCCACAAGAACAGCCTTAGCGAAAGGCTTCTTGAAGGGAAAGATGTAACTCTCTGAGATGAATTAACAGAACATAGAACAGTTTCTCAGAAAGCTTCTTTCCAGTTTTGAACGGAAGATATTTCCATTTTCACCATAGCCCTCTATGGGCTTCGAAATATCCCTTTGCCAATTCCACAAGAACAGCCTTAGCGAAAGGCTTCTTGAAGGGAAAGATGTAACTCTGTGAGATGAATTAACAGAACACAGAGCAGTTTCTCAGAAAGCTTCTTTCCAGTTTTGAACGGAAGATATTTCCTTTTTCACCATAGCCCTCTATGGGCTTCCAAATATCCCTTTGCCAATTCCACAAGAACAGCCTTAGCGAAAGGCTTCTTGAACGGAAAGATGTATCTCTGTGAGATGAATTAACAGAACATAGAACAGTTTCTCAGAAAGCTTCTTTCCAGTTTTGAACGGAAGATATTTCCTTTTTCACCATAGCCCTCTATGGGCTTCCAAATATCCCTTTGCCAATTCCACAAGAACAGCCTTAGCGAAAGGCTTCCTCAAGGGAAAGATGTAACTCTGTGAGATGAATTAACAGAACACAGAGCAGTTTCTCAGAAAGCTTCTTTCCAGTTTTGAACGGAAGATATTTCCATTTTCACCATAGCCCTCTATGGGCTTCCAAATATCCCTTTGCCAATTCCACAAGAACAGCCTTAGCGAAAGGCTTCTTGAAGGGAAAGATGTAACTCTGTGAGATGAATTAACAGAACACAGAGCAGTTTCTCAGAAAGCTTCTTTCCAGTTTTGAACGGAAGATATTTCCTTTTTCACCATAGCCCTCAATGGGCTTCCAAATATCCCTTTGCCAATTCCACAAGAACAGCCTTAGCGAAACGCTTTTTGAAGGAAGAGATGTAACTCTGCTAGATGAATTAACAGAACACAGAGCAGTTTCTCAGAAAGCTTCTTTCCAGTTCTGAACGGAAGATATTTCCTTTTTCACCATAGCCCTCCATGGGCTTCCAAATATCCCTTTGCCAATTCCACAAGAACAGCCTTAGCGAAAGGCTTCTTGAAGGGAAAGATGTAATTCTGTGAGATGAATTAAAAGAACACAGAGCAGTTTCTCAGAAAGCTACTTTCCAGTTTTGAACGAATGATATTTCCTTTTTCACCGTAGCCCTCTATGGGCTTCCAAATATCCCTTTGCCAATTCCACAAGAACAGGCTTAGCGAAAGGCTTCTTGAAGGGAAACATGTAACTCTGTGAGATGAATTAACAGAACACAGAGCAGTTTCTCAGAAAACTTCTTTCCAGTTTTGAACGGAAGATATTTCCTTTTTCACCATAGCCCTCTATGGGCTTCCAAATATCCCTTTGCCAATTCCACAAGAACAGCCTTAGCGAAAGGCTTCTTGAAGTTAAAGATGTAACTCTGTGAGATGAATTAACAGAACACAGAGCAGTTTCTCAGAAAGCTTCTTTCCAGTTTTGAACGGAAGATATTTCCTTTTTCACCATAGCCCTCTATGGGCTTCCAAATATTCCTTTGCCAATTCCACAAGAACAGCCTTAGCGAAAGGCTTCTTGAAGGGAAAGATGTAACTCTGTGAGATGAATTAACAGAATATAGAACAGTTTCTCAGAAAGCTTATTTCCAGTTTTGAACGGAAGATATTTCCTTTTTCACCATAGCCCTCTACGGGCTTCCAAATATCCCTTTGCCAATTCCACAAGAACAGCCTTAGCGAAAGGCTTCTTGAAGTTAAAGATGTAACTCTGTGAGATGAATTAACAGAACACAGAGCAGTTTCTCAGAAAGCTTCTTTCCAGTTTTGAACGGAAGATATTTCCTTTTTCACCATAGCCCTCTATGGGCTTCCAAATATCCCTTTGCGAATTCAACAAGAACAGCCTTAGCGAAAGGCTTCTTGAACGGAAAGATGTAACTCTCTGAGATGAATTAACAGAACATAGAACAGTTTCTCAGAATGCTTCTTTCCAGTTTTGAACGGAAGATATTTCCTTTTTCACCATAGCCCTCTATGGGTTTCCAAATATCCCTTTGCCAATTCCACAAGAACAGCCTTAGCGAAAGGCTTCTTGAAGGGAAAGATGTAACTCTCTGAGATGAATTAACAGAACATAGAACAGTTTCTCAGAAAGCTTCTTTCCAGTTTTGAACGGAAGATATTTCCATTTTCACCATAGCCCTCTATGGGCTTCGAAATATCCCTTTGCCAATTCCACAAGAACAGCCTTAGCGAAAGGCTTCTTGAAGGGAAAGATGTAACTCTGTGAGATGAATTAACAGAACACAGAGCAGTTTCTCAGAAAGCTTCTTTCCAGTTTTGAACGGAAGATATTTCCTTTTTCACCATAGCCCTCTAGGGGCTTCCAAATATCCCTTTGCCAATTCCACAAGAACAGCCTTAGCGAAAGACTTCTTGAAGGTAAAGATATAACTCTGTGAGATGAATTAAGAGAACACAGAGCAGTTTCTCAGAAATCTCCTTTCCAGTTTTGAACGGAAGATATTTCCTTTTTCACCATAGCCCTCTATGGGCTTCCAAATATCCCTTTGCCAATTCCACAAGAACAGCCTTAGCGAAAGGCTTCTTGAACGGAAAGATGTATCTCTGTGAGATGAATTAACAGAACATAGAACAGTTTCTCAGAAAGCTTCTTTCCAGTTTTGAACGGAAGATATTTCCTTTTTCACCATAGCCCTCTATGGGCTTCCAAATATCCCTTTGCCAATTCCACAGGAACAAACTTAGCGAAAGGCTTCTTGAAGGGAAAGATGTAACTCTGTGAGATGAATTAACAGAACACAGAGCAGTTTCTCAGAAAGCTTCTTTCCAGTTTTGAACGGAAGATATTTCCTTTTTCACCATAGCCCTCTATGGGCTTCCAAATATCCCTTTGCCAATTCCACAAGAACAGCCTAGCGAAAGACTTCTTGAAGGGAAAGATGTATCTCTTTGAGATGAATTTACAGAACACAGAGCAGTTTCTCAGAAAGCTTCTTTCCAGTTTTGAACGGAAGATATTTCCTTTTTCGCCATAGCCCTCTATGGGCTTCCAAATATCCCTTTGCCAATTCCACAAGAACAGCCTTAGCAAAATGCTTCTTGAAGTTAAAGATGTAACTCTGTGAGATGAATTAACAGAACACAGAGCAGTTTCTCAGAAAGTTTCTTTCCAGTTTTGAACGGAAGATATTTCCTTTTTCACCATAGCCCTCTATGGGCTTCCAAATATCCCTTTGCCAATTCCACACGAACAGCCTTAGCGAAAGGCTTCTTGAAGGGAAAGATGTAACTCTATGAGATGAATTAACGGAACACAGAGCAGTTTCTCAGAAAGCTTCTTTCCAGTTTTGAACGGAAGATATTTCCTTTTTCACCATAGCCCTCTATGGGCTTCCAAATATCCCTTTGCCAATTCCACAAGAACAGCCTTAGCGAAAGGCTTCTTGAAGGGAAAGATGTAACTCTGTGAGATGAATTAACAGAACACAGAGCAGTTTCTCAGAAAGATTCTTTCCTGTTTTGAACGGAAGATATTTCCTTTTTCACCATAGCCCTCTAAGGGCTTCCAAATATCCCTTTTCCAATTCCACAAGAACAGCCTTAGCGAACGGCTTCTTGAAGGGAAAGATGTAACTCTCTGAGATGAATTAACAGAACATAGAACAGTTTCTCAGAAAGCTTCTTTCCAGTTTTGAACGGAAGATATTTCCTTTTTCACCATAGCCCTCTATGGGTTTCCAAATATCCCTTTGCCAATTCCACAAGAACAACCTTGGCGAAAGGCTTCCTCAAGGGAAAGATGTAACTCTGTGAGATGAATTAAGAGAACACAGAGCAGTTTCTCAGAAATCTTCTTTCCAGTTTTGAACGGAAGATATTTCCTTTTTCACCATAGCCCTCTATGGGCTTCCAAATATCCCTTTGCCAATTCCACAAGAACAGCCTTAGCGAAAGGCTTCTTGAACGGAAAGATGTATCTCTGTGAGATGAATTAACAGAACATAGAACAGTTTCTCAGAAAGCTTCTTTCCAGTTTTGAACGGAAGATATTTCCTTTTTCACCATAGCCCTCTATGGGCTTCCAAATATCCCTTTGCCAATTCCACAGGAACAAACTTAGCGAAAGGCTTCTTGAAGGGAAAGATGTAACTCTGTGAGATGAATTAACAGAACACAGAGCAGTTTCTCAGAAAGCTTCTTTCCAGTTTTGAACGGAAGGTATTTCCTTTTTCACCATAGCCCTCTATGGGCTTCCAAATATCCCTTTGCCAATTCCACAAGAACAGCCTAGCGAAAGACTTCTTGAAGGGAAAGATGTATCTCTTTGAGATGAATTAACAGAACACAGAGCAGTTTCTCAGAAAGCTTCTTTCCAGTTTTGAACGGAAGATATTTCCTTTTTCGCCATAGCCCTCTATGGGCTTCCAAATATCCCTTTGCCAATTCCACAAGAACAGCCTTAGCGAAAGGCTACTTGAAGTTAAAGATGTAACTCTGTGAGATGAATTAACAGAACACAGAGCAGTTTCTCAGAAAGCTTCTTTCCAGTTTTGAACGGAAGATATTTCCTTTTTCACCATAGCCCTCTATGGGCTTCCAAATATCCCTTTGCCAATTCCACAAGAACAGCCTAGCGAAAGACTTCTTGAAGGGAAAGATGTATCTCTCTGAGATGAATTAACAGAACACAGAGCAGTTTCTCAGAAAGCTTCTTTCCAGTTTTGAACGGAAGATATTTCCTTTTTCACCATAGCCCTCTATGGGCTTCCAAATATCCCTTTGCCAATTCCACAAGAACAGCCTTAGCGAAAGGCTACTTGAAGTTAAAGATGTAACTCTCTGAGATGAATTAACAGAACACAGAGCAGTTTCTCAGAAAGCTTCTTTCCAATTTTGAACGGAAGATATTTCCTTTTTCACCATAGCCCTTTATGGGCTTCCAAATATCCCTTTGCCAATTCCACAAGAACAGCCTTAGCGAAAGACTTCTTGAAGGGAAAGATGTAACTCTGTGAGATGAATTAACAGAACACAGAGCAATTTCTCAGAAAGCTTCTTTCCAGTTTTAAACGGAAGATATTTCCTTTTTCACCATAGCCCTCTATGGGCTTCCAAATATCCCTTTGCCAATTCCACAAGAACAGCCTTAGCAAAATGCTTCTTGAAGTTAAAGATGTAACTCTGTGAGATGAATTAACAGAACACAGAGCAGTTTCTCAGAAAGTTTCTTTCCAGTTTTGAACGGAAGATATTTCCTTTTTCACCATAGCCCTCTATGGGCTTCCAAATATCCCTTTGCCAATTCCACACGAACAGCCTTAGCGAAAGGCTTCTTGAAGGGAAAGATGTAACTCTATGAGATGAATTAACGGAACACAGAGCAGTTTCTCAGAAAGCTTCTTTCCAGTTTTGAACGGAAGATATTTCCTTTTTCACCATAGCCCTCTATGGGCTTCCAAATATCCCTTTGCCAATTCCACAAGAACAGCCTTAGCGAAAGGCTTCTTGAAGGGAAAGATGTAACTCTGTGAGATGAATTAACAGAACACAGAGCAGTTTCTCAGAAAGATTCTTTCCTGTTTTGAACGGAAGATATTTCCTTTTTCACCATAGCCCTCTAAGGGCTTCCAAATATCCCTTTTCCAATTCCACAAGAACAGCCTTAGCGAACGGCTTCTTGAAGGGAAAGATGTAACTCTCTGAGATGAATTAACAGAACATAGAACAGTTTCTCAGAAAGCTTCTTTCCAGTTTTGAACGGAAGATATTTCCTTTTTCACCATAGCCCTCTATGGGTTTCCAAATATCCCTTTGCCAATTCCACAAGAACAACCTTGGCGAAAGGCTTCTTGAAGGGAAAGATGTAACTCTGTGAGATGAATTAACAGAACACAGAGCAGTTTCTCAGAAAGCTTCTTTCCAGTTTTAAACGGAAGCTATTACCTTTTTCACCATAGCCCTCTATGGGCTTCCAAATATCCCTTTGCCAATTCCAGAAGAACAGCCTTAGCGAAAGGCTTCCTCAAGGGAAAGATGTAACTCTGTGAGATGAATTAAGAGAACACAGAGCAGTTTCTCAGAAATCTTCTTTCCAGTTTTGAACGGAAGATATTTCCTTTTTCACCATAGCCCTCTATGGGCTTCCAAATATCCCTTTGCCAATTCCACAAGAACAGCCTTAGCGAAAGGCTTCTTGAACGGAAAGATGTATCTCTGTGAGATGAATTAACAGAACATAGAACAGTTTCTCAGAAAGCTTCTTTCCAGTTTTGAACGGAAGATATTTCCTTTTTCACCATAGCCCTCTATGGGCTTCCAAATATCCCTTTGCCAATTCCACAGGAACAAACTTAGCGAAAGGCTTCTTGAAGGGAAAGATGTAACTCTGTGAGATGAATTAACAGAACACAGAGCAGTTTCTCAGAAAGCTTCTTTCCAGTTTTGAACGGAAGGTATTTCCTTTTTCACCATAGCCCTCTATGGGCTTCCAAATATCCCTTTGCCAATTCCACAAGAACAGCCTAGCGAAAGACTTCTTGAAGGGAAAGATGTATCTCTTTGAGATGAATTAACAGAACACAGAGCAGTTTCTCAGAAAGCTTCTTTCCAGTTTTGAACGGAAGATATTTCCTTTTTCACCATAGCCCTCTATGGGCTTCCAAATATCCCTTTGCCAATTCCACAAGAACAGCCTAGCGAAAGACTTCTTGAAGGGAAAGATGTATCTCTTTGAGATGAATTAACAGAACACAGAGCAGTTTCTCAGAAAGCTTCTTTCCAGTTTTGAACGGAAGATATTTCCTTTTTCACCATAGCCCTCTATGGGCTTCCAAATATCCCTTTGCCAATACCACAAGAACAGCCTTAGAGAAAGGCTACTTGAAGTTAAAGATGTAACTCTCTGAGATGAATTAACAGAACACAGAGCAGTTTCTCAGAAAGCTTCTTTCCAATTTTGAACGGAAGATATTTCCTTTTTCACCATAGCCCTTTATGGGCTTCCAAATATCCCTTTGCCAATTCCACAAGAACAGCCTTAGCGAAAGACTTCTTGAAGGGAAAGATGTAACTCTGTGAGATGAATTAACAGAACACAGAGCAATTTCTCAGAAAGCTTCTTTCCAGTTTTAAACGGAAGATATTTCCTTTTTCACCATAGCCCTCTATGGGCTTCCAAATATCACTTTGCCAATTCCACAAGAACAGCCTCAGCGAAACGCTTCTTGAAGGAAGAGATGTAACTCTGCTAGAGGAATTAACAGAACACAGAGCAGTTTCTCAGAAAGCTTCTTTCCAGTTTTGAACGGAAGATATTTCCTTTTTCACCATAGCCCTCCATGGGCTTCCAAATATCCCTTTGCCAATTCCACAAGAACAGCCTTAGCGAAAGGCTTCTTGAAGGTAAAGATGTAATTCTGTGAGATGAATTAAGAGAACACAGAGCAGTTTCTCTGAAAGCTACTTTCCAGTTTTGAACGGATGATATTTCCTTTTTCACCAAAGCCCTCTATGGGCTTCCAAATATCCCTTTGACAATTCCACAAGAACAGGCTTAGCGAAAGGCTTCTTGAAGGGAAAGATGTAACTCTGTGAGATGAATTAACAGAACACAGAGCAGTTTCTCAGAAAGCTTCTTTCCAGTTTTGAACGGAAGATATTTTCTTTTTCACCATAGCCCTCTATGGGCTTCCAAATATCCCTTTGCCAATTCCACAAGAACAGCCTTAGCGAAAGGCTTCTTGAAGGGAAAGATGTAACTCTGTGAGATGAATTAACAGAACACAGAGCAGTTTCTCAGAAAGCTTCTTTCCAGTTTTGAACGGAAGATATTTCCTTTTTCACCATAGCCCTCTATGGGCTTCCAAATATCCCTTTGCCAATTCCACAAGAACAGCCTTAGCGAAAGGCTTCTTGAAGGGAAAGATGTAACTCTGTGAGATGAATTAACAGAACATAGAACAGTTTCTCAGAAAGCTTCTTTCCAGTTTTGAACGGAAGATATTTCCTTTTTCACCATAGCCCTCTAAGGGTTTCCAAATATCCCTTTGCCAATTCCACAAGAACAACCTTGGCGAAAGGTTTCTTGAAGGGAAAGATGTAACTCTGTGAGATGAATTAACAGAACACAGAGCAGTTTCTCAGAAAGCTTCTTTCCAGTTTTAAACGGAAGCTATTTCCTTTTTCACCATAGCCCTCTATGGGCTTCCAAATATCCCTTTGCCAATTCCACAAGAACAGCCTTAGCGAAAGGCTTCCTCAAGGGAAAGATGTAACTCTGTGAGATGAATTAACAGAACACAGAGCAGTTTCTCAGAAAGCTTCTTTCCAGTTCTGAACGGAAGATATTTCCTTTTTCACCATAGCCCTCAATGGGCTTCCAAATATCCCTTTGCCAATTCCACAAGAACAGCCTTAGCGAAAGGCTTCTTGAAGGGAAAGATGTAATTCTGTGAGATGAATTAAAAGAACACAGAGCAGTTTCTCAGAAAGCTACTTTCCAGTTTTGAACGGATGATATTTCCTTTTTCACCGTAGCCCTCTATGGGCTTCCAAATATCCCTTTGCCAATTCCAAAAGAACAGGCTTAACGAAAGGCTTCTTGAAGGTAAAGATATAACTCTGTGAGATGAATTAAGAGAACACAGAGCAGTTTCTCAGAAATCTTCTTTCCAGTTTTGAACGGAAGATATTTCCTTTTTCACCATAGCCCTCTACGGGCTTCCAAATATCCCTTTGCCAATTCCACAAGAACAGACTTAGCGAAAGGCTTCTTGAACGGAAAGATGTATCTCTGTGAGATGAATTAACAGAACATAGAACAGATTCTCAGAAAGCTTCTTTCCAGTTTTGAACGAAAGATATTTCCTTTTTCACCATAGCCCTCTATGGGCTTCCAAATATCCCTTTGCCAATTCCACAGGAACAAACTTAGCGAAAGGCTTCTTGAAGGGAAAGATGTAACTCTGTGAGATGAATTAACAGAACACAGAGCAGTTTCTCAGAAAGCTTCTTTCCAGTTTTGAACGGAAGATACTTCCTTTTTCACCATAGCCCTCTATGGGCTTCCAAATATCCCTTTGCCAATTCCACAAGAACAGCCTAGCGAAAGACTTCTTGAAGGGAAAGATGTATCTCTTTGAGATGAATTAACAGAACACAGAGCAGTTTCTCAGAAAGCTTCTTTCCAGTTTTGAAAGGAAGATATTTCCTTTTTCGCCATAGCCCTCTATGGGCTTCCAAATATCCCTTGGCCAATTCCACAAGAACAGCCTTAGCGAAAGGCTACTTGAAGTTAAAGATGTAACTCTGTGAGATGAATTAACAGAACACAGAGCAGTTTCTCAGAAAGCTTCTTTCCAGTTTTGAACGGAAGATATTTCCTTTTTCACCATAGCCCTCTATGGGCTTCAAATATCCCTTTGCCAATTCCACAAGAACAGCCTAGCGAAAGACTTCTTGAAGGGAAAGGTGTATCTCTTTGAGATGAATTAACAGAACACAGAGCAGTTTCTCAGAAAGCTTCTTTCCAGTTTTGAACGGAAGATATTTCCTTTTTCGCCATAGCCCTCTATGGGCTTCCAAATATCCCTTTGCCAATTCCACAAGAACAGCCTTAGCGAAAGGCTACTTGAAGTTAAAGATGTAACTCTGTGAGATGAATTAACAGAACACAGAGCAGTTTCTCAGAAAGCTTCTTTCCAGTTTTGAACGGAAGATATTTCCTTTTTCACCGTAGCCCTTTATGGGCTTCCAAATATCCCTTTGCCAATTCCACAAGAACAGCCTTAGCGAAAGACTTCTTGAAGGGAAAGATGTAACTCTGTGAGATGAATTAACAGAACACAGAGCAATTTCTCAGAAAGCTTCTTTCCAGTTTTGAACGGAAGATATTTCCTTTTTCACCATAGCCCTCTATGGGCTTCCAAATATCACTTTGCCAATTCCACAAGAACAGACTCAGCGAAACGCTTCTTGAAGGAAGAGATGTAACTCTGCTAGAGGAATTAACAGAACACAGAGCAGTTTCTCAGAAAGCTTCTTTCCAGTTTTGAACGGAAGATATTTCCTTTTTCACCATAGCCCTCCATGGGCTTCCAAATATCCCTTTGCCAATTCCACAAGAACAGCCTTAGCGAAAGGCTTCTTCAAGGTAAAGATGTAATTCTGTGAGATGAATTAAAAGAACACAGAGCAGTTTCTCTGAAAGCTACTTTCCAGTTTTGAACGGATGATATTTCCTTTTTCACCATAGCCCTCTATGGGCTTCCAAATATCCCTTTGACAATTCCACAAGAACAGGCTTAGCGAAAGGCTTCTTGAAGGGAAAGATGTAACTCTGTGAGATGAATTAACAGAACACAGAGCAGTTTCTCAGAAAGCTTCTTTCCAGTTTTGAACGGAAGATATTTCCTTTTTCACCATAGCCCTCTATGGGCTTCCAAATATCCCTTTGCCAATTCCACAACAACAGCCTTAGCGAAAGGCTTCTTGAAGGGAAAGATGTAACTCTGTGAGATGAATTAACAGAACACAGAGCAGTTTCTCAGAAAGCTTCTTTCCAGTTTTGAACGGAAGATATTTCCTTTTTCACCATAGCCCTCTATGGGCTTCCAAATATCCCTTTGCCAATTCCACAAGAACAGCCTAGCGAAAGACTTCTTGAAGGGAAAGATGTATCTCTGTGAGATGAATTAACAGGACACAGAGCAGTTTCTCAGAAAGATTCTTTCCAGTTTTGAACGGAAGATATTTCCTTTTTCGCCATAGCCCTCTATGAGCTTCCAAATATCCCTTTGCCAATTCCACAAGAACAGCCTTAGCAAAAGGCTACTTGAAGTTAAAGATGTAACTCTGTGAGATGAATTAACAGAACACAGAGCAGTTTCTCAGAAAGCTTCTTTCCAGTTTTGAACGGAAGATATTTCCTTTTTCACCATAGGCCTCTATGGGCTTCCAAATATCCCTTTGCCAATTCCACAAGAACAGCCTTAGCGAAAGACTTCTTGAAGGGAAAGATGTAACTCTGTGAGATGAATTAACAGAACACAGAGCAATTTCTCAGAAAGCTTCTTTCCAGTTTTGAACGGAAGATATTTCCTTTTTCACCATAGCCCTCTATGGGCTTCCAAATATCCCTTTTCCAATTCCACAAGAACAGCCTTAGCGAAACGCTTCTTGAAGGAAGAGATGTAACTCTGCTAGAGGAATTAACAGAACACAGAGCAGTTTCTCAGAAAGCTTCTTTCCAGTTTTGAACGGAAGATATTTCCTTTTTCACCATAGCCCTCCATGGGCTTCCAAATATCCCTTTGCCAATTCCACAAGAACAGCCTTAGCGAAAGGCTTCTTGAAGGGAAAGATGTAATTCTGTGAGATGAATTAAAAGAACACAGAGCAGTTTCTCTGAAAGCTACTTTCCAGTTTTGAACGGATGATATTTCCTTTTTCACCATAGCCCTCTATAGGCTTCCAAATATCCCTTTGACAATTCCACAAGAACAGGCTTAGCGAAAGGCTTCTTGAAGGGAAAGATGTAACTCTGTGAGATGAATTAACAGAACACAGAGCAGTTTCTCAGAAAGCTTCTTTCCAGTTTTGAACGGAAGATATTTCCTTTTTCACCATAGCCCTTTTGGGCTTCCAAATATCCCTTTGCCAATTCCACAAGAACAGCCTTAGCGAAAGGCTTCTTGAAGGGAAAGATGTAACTCTGTGAGATGAATTAACAGAACACAGAGCAGTTTCTCAGAAAACTTCTTTCCAGTTTTGAACGGAAGATATTTCCTTTTTCACCATAGCCCTCTATGGGCTTCCAAATATCCCTTTGCCAATTCCACAAGAACAGCCTTAGCGAAAGTCTTCTTGAAGAGAAGGATGTAACTCTGTGAGATGAATTAACAGAACACAGAGCAGTTTCTCAGAAAGCTTCTTTCCAGTTTTGAACGGAAGATATTTCCTTTTTCACCATAGCCCTCTATGGGCTTCCAAATATCCCTTTGCCAATTCCACAAGAACAGCCTTAGCGAAAGGCTTCTTGGAGTTAAAGATGTAAATCTGTGAGATGAATTAACAGAACACAGAGCAGTTTCTCAGAAAGCTTCTTTCCAGTTTTGAACGGAAGATATTTCCTTTTTCGACATAGCCCTCTATGGGCTTCCAAATATCCCTTTGCCAATTCCACAAGAACAGCGTTAGCGAAAGGCTTCTTGAAGTTAAAGATGTAACTCTGTGAGATGAATTAACAGAACACAGAGCAGTTTCTCAGAAAGCTTCTTTCTAGTTTTGAACGGAAGATATTTCCTTTTTCACCATAGCCCTCTATGGGCTTCCAAATATCCCCTTGCCAATTCCACAAGAACAGCCTTAGCGAAAGGCTTCTTGAAGTTAAAGATGTAACTCTGTGAGATGAATTAACAGAACACAGAGCAGTTTCTCAGAAAGTTTCTTTCCAGTTTTGAACGGAAGATATTTCCTTTTTCACCATAGCCCTCTATGGGCTTCCAAATATCCCTTTGCCAATTCCACAAGAACAGCCTTAGCGAAAGGCTTCTTGAAGGGAAAGATGTAACTCTCTGAGATGAATTAACAGAACATAGAACAGTTTCTCAGAAAGCTTCTTTCCAGTTTTGAACGGAAGATATTTCCTTTTTCACCATAGCCCTCTATGGGTTTCCAAATATCCCTTTGCCAATTCCACAAGAACAACCTTAGCGAAAGGCTTCTTGAAGGGAAAGATGTAACTCTGTGAGATGAATTAACAGAACACAGAGCAGTTTCTCAGAAAGCTTCTTTCCAGTTTTAAACGGAAGCTATTTCCTTTTTCACCATAGCCCTCAATGGGCTTCCAAATATCCCTTTGCCAATTCCACAAGAACAGCCTTAGCGAAAGGCTTCCTCAAGGGAAAGATGTAACTCTGTGAGATGAATTAACAGAACACAGAGCAGTTTCTCAGAAAGCTTCTTTCCAGTTTTTAACGGAAGATATTTCCATTTTCACCATAGCCCTCTATGGGCTTCCAAATATCCCTTTGCCAATTCCACAAGAACAGCCTTAGCGAAAGGCTTCTTGAAGGGAAAGATGTAACTCTGTGAGATGAATTAACAGAACACAGAGCAGTTTCTCAGAAAGCTTCTTTCCAGTTTTGAACGGAAGATATTTCCTTTTTCACCATAGCCCTCAATGGGCTTCCAAATATCCCTTTGCCAATTCCACAAGAACAGCCTTAGCGAAACGCTTTTTGAAGGAAGAGATGTAACTCTGCTAGATGAATTAACAGAACACAGAGCAGTTTCTCAGAAAGCTTCCTTCCAGTTCTGAACGGAAGATATTTCCTTTTTCACCATAGCCCTCCATGGGCTTCCAAATATCCCTTTGCCAATTCCACAAGAACAGCCTTAGCGAAAGGCTTCTTGAAGGGAAAGATGTAATTCTGTGAGATGAATTAAAAGAACACAGAGCAGTTTCTCAGAAAGCTACTTTCCAGTTTTGAACGAATGATATTTCCTTTTTCACCGTAGCCCTCTATGGGCTTCCAAATATCCCTTTGCCAATTCCACAAGAACAGGCTTAGCGAAAGGCTTCTTGAAGGGAAAGATGTAACTCTGTGAGATGAATTAACAGAACACGGAGCAGTTTCTCAGAAAACTTCTTTCCAGTTTTGAACGGAAGATATTTCCTTTTTCACCATAGCCCTCTATGGGCTTCCAAATATCCCTTTGCCAATTCCACAAGAACAGCCTTAGCGAAAGGCTTCTTGAAGTTAAAGATGTAACTCTGTGAGATGAATTAACAGAACACAGAGCAGTTTCTCAGAAAGCTTCTTTCCAGTTTTGAACGGAAGATATTTCCTTTTTCACCATAGCCCTCTATGGGCTTCCAAATATTCCTTTGCCAATTCCACAAGAACAGCCTTAGCGAAAGGCTTCTTGAAGGGAAAGATGTAACTCTGTGAGATGAATTAACAGAACATAGAACAGTTTCTCAGAAAGCTTATTTCCAGTTTTGAACGGAAGATATTTCCTTTTTCACCATAGCCCTCTATGGGCTTCCAAATATCCCTTTGCCAATTCCACAAGAACAGCCTTAGCGAAAGGCTTCTTGAAGTTAAAGATGTAACTCTGTGAGATGAATTAACAGAACACAGAGCAGTTTCTCAGAAAGCTTCTTTCCAGTTTTGAACGGAAGATATTTCCTTTTTCCCCATAGCCCTCTATGGGCTTCCAAATATCCCTTTGCCAATTCCACAAGAACAGCCTTAGCGAAAGGCTTCCTGAAGGGAAAGATGTAACTCTGTGAGATGAATAAACAGAACACAGAGCAGTTTCTCAGAAGGCTTCTTTCCAGTTTTGAACGGAAGATATTTCCTTTTTCACCATAGCCCTCTATGGGCTTCCTAATATCCCTTTGCCAATTCCACAAGAACAGCCTTAGCGAAAGGCTTCTTGAAGTTAAAGATGTAACTCTGTGAGATGAATTAACAAAACACAGAGCAGTTTCTCAGAAAGTTTCTTTCCATTTTTGAAAGGAAGATATTTCCTTTTTCACCATAGCCCTCTATGGGCTTCCAAATATCCCTTTGCGAATTCAACAAGAACAGCCTTAGCGAAAGGCTTCTTGAAGGGAAAGATGTAACTCTCTGAGATGAATTAACAGAACATAGAACAGTTTCTCAGAATGCTTCTTTCCAGTTTTGAACGGAAGATATTTCCTTTTTCACCATAGCCCTCTATGGGTTTCCAAATATCCCTTTGCCAATTCCACAAGAACAGCCTTAGCGAAAGGCTTCTTGAAGGGAAAGATGTAACTCTCTGAGATGAATTAACAGAACATAGAACAGTTTCTCAGAAAGCTTCTTTCCAGTTTTGAACGGAAGATATTTCCATTTTCACCATAGCCCTCTATGGGCTTCCAAATATCCCTTTGCCAATTCCACAAGAACAGCCTTAGCGAAAGGCTTCTTGAAGGGAAAGATGTAACTCTGTGAGATGAATTAACAGAACACAGAGCAGTTTCTCAGAAAGCTTCTTTCCAGTTTTGAACGGAAGATATTTCCTTTTTCACCATAGCCCTCTATGGGCTTCCAAATATCCCTTTGCCAATTCCACAAGAACAGCCTTAGCGAAACGCTTCTTGAAGGAAGAGATGTAACTCTGCTAGATGAATTAACAGAACACAGAGCAGTTTCTCAGAAAGCTTCTTTCCAGTTCTGAACGGAAGATATTTCCTTTTTCACCATAGCCCTCCATGGGCTTCCAAATATCCCTTTGCCAATTCCACAAGAACAGCCTTAGCGAAAGGCTTCTTGAAGGGAAAGATGTAATTCTGTGAGATGAATTAAAAGAACACAGAGCAGTTTCTCAGAAAGCTACTTTCCAGTTTTGAACGGATGATATTTCCTTTTTCACCATAGCCCTCTCTGGGCTTCCAAATATCCCTTTGCCAATTCCACAAGAACAGGCTTAGCGAAAGGCTTCTTGAAGGTAAAGATATAACTCTGTGAGATGAATTAAAAGAAAACAGAGCAGTTTCTCAGAAATCTTCTTTCCAGTTTTGAACGGAAGATATTTCCTTTTTCAACATAGCCCTCTATGGGCTTCCAAATATCCCTTTGCCAATTCCACAGGAACAAACTTAGCGAAAGGCTTCTTGAAGGGACAGATGTAACTCTATGAGACGAATTAACAGAACACAGAGCAGTTTCTCAGAAAGCTTCTTTCCAATTTTAAACGGAAGATATTTCCTTTTTCACCATAGCCCTCTATGGGCTTCCAAATTTCCCTTTGCCAATTCCAAAAGAACAGCCTTAGCGAAAGGCGTCCTGAAGGGAAAGATGTAACTCTGTGAGATGAATTAACAGAACACAGAGCAGTTTCTCAGAAAGCTTCTTTCCAGTGTTGAACGGAAGATATTTCCTTTTTCACCATAGCCCTCTATGGGCTTCCAAATACCCCTTTGCCAATTCCACAAAAACAGCCTTAGCGAAAGTCTTCCTGACGGGAAAGGTGTAACTCTGTGAGATGAATTAACAGAACACAGAGCAGTTTCTCAGAAAGCTTCTTTCCAGTTTTGAACGGAAGATATTTCCTTTTTCACCATAGCCCTCTATGGGCTTCCAAATATCCCTTTGCCAATTCCACAAGAACAGCCTTAGCGAAAGGCTTCTTGAAGTTAAAGATGTAACTCTGTGAGATGAATTAACAGAACACAGAGGAGTTTCTCAGAAAGCTTCTTTCCAGTTTTGAACGGAAGATATTTCCTTTTTCACCATAGCCCTCTATGGGCTTCCAAATATCCCTTTGCCAATTCCACAAGAACAGCCTTAGCGAAAGGCTTCTTGAAGGGAAAGATGTAACTCTGTGAGATGAATTAACAGAACACAGAGCAGTTTCTCAGAAAGCTTCTTTCCAGTTTTGAACGGAAGATATTTCCTTTTTCACCATAGCCCTCTATGGGCTTCCAAATATTCCTTTGCCAATTCCACAAGAACAGCCTTAGCGAAAGGCTTCTGAAGGGAAAGTTGTAACTCTGTGAGATGAATTAACAGAACACAGAGCAGTTTCTCCGAAAGCTTCTTTCCATATTTGAACGGAAGATATTTCCTTTTTCACCGTAGCCCTCTATGGGCTTCCAAATATCCCTTTGCCAATTCCACAAGAACAGCCTTAGCGAAAGTCTTCTTGAAGTTAAAGATGTAACTCTGTGAGATGAATTAAGAGAACACAGAGCAGTTTCTCAGAAAGTTTCTTTCCAGTTTTGAACGGAAGATATTTCCTTTTTCACCATAGCCCTCTATGGGCTTCCAAATATCCCTTTGCCAATTCCACAAGAACAGCCTTAGCGAAAGGCTTCTTGAAGGGAAAGATGTAACTCTCTGAGATGAATTAACAGAACATAGAACAGTTTCTCAGAAAGCTTCTTTCCAGTTTTGAACGGAAGATATTTCCTTTTTCACCATAGCCCTCTATGGGTTTCCAAATATCCCTTTGCCAATTCCACAAGAACAACCTTAGCGAAAGGCTTCTTGAAGGGAAAGATGTAACTCTGTGAGATGAATTAACAGAACACAGAGCAGTTTCTCAGAAAGCTTCTTTCCAGTTTTAAACGGAAGCTATTTCCTTTTTCACCATAGCCCTCTATGGGCTTCCAAATATCCCTTTGCCAATTCCACAAGAACAGCCTTAGCGAAAGGCTTCCTCAAGGGAAAGATGTAACTCTGTGAGATGAATTAACAGAACACAGAGCAGTTTCTCAGAAAGCTTCTTTCCAGTTTTGAACGGAAGATATTTCCATTTTCACCATAGCCCTCTATGGGCTTCCAAATATCCCTTTGCCAATTCCACAAGAACAGCCTTAGCGAAAGGCTTCTTGAAGGGAAAGATGTAACTCTGTGAGATGAATTAACAGAACACAGAGCAGTTTCTCAGAAAGCTTCTTTCCAGTTTTGAACGGAAGATATTTCCTTTTTCACCATAGCCCTCAATGGGCTTCCAAATATCCTTTTGCCAATTCCACAAGAACAGCCTTACCGAAACGCTTTTTGAAGGAAGAGATGTAACTCTGCTCGATGAATTAACAGAACACAGAGCAGTTTCTCAGAAAGCTTCTTTCCAGTTCTGAACGGAAGATATTTCCTTTTTCACCATAGCCCTCCATGGGCTTCCAAATATACCTTTGCCAATTCCACAAGAACAGCCTTAGCGAAAGGCTTCTTGAAGGGAAAGATGTAATTCTGTGAGATGAATTAAAAGAACACAGAGCAGTTTCTCAGAAAGCTACTTTCTAGTTTTGAACGAATGATATTTCCTTTTTCACCGTAGCCCTCTATGGGCTTCCAAATATCCCTTTGCCAATTCCACAAGAACAGGCTTAGCGAAAGGCTTCTTGAAGGGAAAGATGTAACTCTGTGAGATGAATTAACAGAACACAGAGCAGTTTCTCAGAAAACTTCTTTCCAGTTTTGAACGGAAGATATTTCCTTTTTCACCATAGCCCTCTATGGGCTTCCAAATATCCCTTTGCCAATTCCACAAGAACAGCCTTAGCGAAAGGCTTCTTGAAGTTAAAGATGTAACTCTGTGAGATGAATTAACAGAACACAGAGCAGTTTCTCAGAAAGCTTCTTTCCAGTTTTGAACGGAAGATATTTCCTTTTTCACCATAGCCCTCTATGGGCTTCCAAATATTCCTTTGCCAATTCCACAAGAACAGCCTTAGCGAAAGGCTTCTTGAAGGGAAAGATATAACTCTGTGAGATGAATTAACAGAACATAGAACAGTTTCTCAGAAAGCTTATTTCCAGTTTTGAACGGAAGATATTTCCTTTTTCACCATAGCCCTCTATGGGCTTCCAAATATCCCTTTGCCAATTCCACAAGAACAGCCTTAGCGAAAGGCTTCTTGAAGTTAAAGATGTAACTCTTTGAGATGTATTAACAGAACACAGAGCAGTTTCTCAGAAAGCTTCTTTCCAGTTTTGAACGGAAGATATTTCCTTTTTCACCATAGCCCTCTATGGGCTTCCAAATATCCCTTTGCCAATTCCACAAGAACAGCCTTAGCGAAAGGCTTCTTGAAGGGAAAGATGTAACTCTGTGAGATGAATAAACAGAACACAGAGCTGTTTCTCAGAAGGCTTCTTTCCAGTTTTGAACGGAAGATATTTCCTTTTTCACCATAGCCCTCTATGGGCTTCCAAATATCCCTTTGCCAATTCCACAAGAACAGCCTTAGCGAAAGGCTTCTTGAAGTTAAAGATGTAACTCTGTGAGATGAATTAACAAAACACAGAGCAGTTTCTCAGAAAGTTTCTTTCCAGTTTTGAAAGGAAGATATTTCCTTTTTCACCATAGCCCTCTATGGGCTTCCAAATATCCCTTTGCGAATTCAACAAGAACAGCCTTAGCGAAAGGCTTCTTGAAGGGAAAGATGTAACTCTCTGAGATGAATTAACAGAACATAGAACAGTTTCTCAGAATGCTTCTTTCCAGTTTTGAACGGAAGATATTTCCTTTTTCACCATAGCCCTCTATGGGTTTCCAAATATCCCTTTGCCAATTCCACAAGAACAGCCTTAGCGAAAGGCTTCTTGAAGGGAAAGATGTAACTCTCTGAGATGAATTAACAGAACATAGAACAGTTTCTCAGAAAGCTTCTTTCCAGTTTTGAACGGAAGATATTTCCATTTTCACCATAACCCTCTATGGGCTTCCAAATATCCCTTTGCCAATTCCACAAGAACAGCCTTAGCGAAAGGCTTCTTGAAGGGAAAGATGTAACTCTGTGAGATGAATTAACAGAACACAGAGCAGTTTCTCAGAAAGCTTCTTTCCAGTTTTGAACGGAAGATATTTCCTTTTTCACCATAGCCCTCTATGGGCTTCCAAATATCCCTTTGCCAATTCCACAAGAACAGCCTTAGCGAAAGACTTCTTGAAGGGAAAGATGTAACTCTGTGAGATGAATTAACAGAACACAGAGCAGTTTCTCAGAAAGCTTCTTTCCAGTTTTGAACGGAAGATATTTCCTTTTTCACCATAGCCCTCTATGGGCTTCCAAATATCCCTTTGCCAATTCCACAAGAACAGCCTTAGCGAAACGCTTCTTGAAGGAAGAGATGTAACTCTGCTAGATGAATTAACAGAACACAGAGCAGTTTCTCAGAAAGCTTCTTTCCAGGTATGAACGTAAGATATTTCCTTTTTCACCATAGCCCTCCATGGGCTTCCAAATATCCCTTTGCCAATTCCACAAGAACAGCCTTAGCGAAAGGCTTCTTGAAGGGAAAGATGTAATTCTGTGAGATGAATTAAAAGAACACAGAGCAGTTTCTCAGAAAGCTACCTTCCAGTTTTGAACGGATGATATTTCCTTTTTCACCGTAGCCCTCTCTGGGCTTCCAAATATCCCTTTGCCAATTCCACAAGAACAGGCTTAGCGAAAGGCTTCTTGAAGGTAAAGATATAACTCTGTGAGATGAATTAAAAGAAAACAGAGCAGTTTCTCAGAAATCTTCTTTCCAGTTTTGAACGGAAGATATTTCCTTTTTCACCATAGCCCTCTATGGGCTTCCAAATATCCCTTTGCCAATTCCACAAGAACAGCCTTAGCGAAAGGCTTCTTGAAGGGAAAGATGTATCTCTGTGAGATGAATTAACAGAACATAGAACAGTTTCTCAGAAAGCTTCTTTCCAGTTTTGAACGGAAGATATTTCCTTTTTCACCATAGCCCTCTATGGGCTTCCAAATATCCCTTTGCCAATTCCACAGGAACAAACTTAGCGAAAGGCTTCTTGAAGGGAAAGATGTAACTCTATGAGATGAATTAACAGAACACAGAGCAGTTTCTCAGAAAGCTTCTTTCCAATTTTAAACGGAAGATATTTCCTTTTTCACCATAGCCCTCTATGGGCTTCCAAATATCCCTTTGCCAATTCCAAAAGAACAGCCTTAGCGAAAGGCGTCCTGAAGGGAAAGATGTAACTCTGTGAGATGAATTAACAGAACACAGAGCAGTTTCTCAGAAAGCTTCTTTCCAGTGTTGAACGGAAGATATTTCCTTTTTCAGCATAGCCCTCTATGGGCTTCCAAATATCCCTTTGCCAATTCCACAAAAACAGCCTTAGCGAAAGTCTTCTTGACGGGAAAGGTGTAACTCTGTGAGATGAATTAACAGAACACAGAGCAGTTTCTCAGAAAGCTTCTTTCCAGTTTTGAACGGAAGATATTTCCTTTTTCACCATAGCCCTCTATGGGCTTCCAAATATCCCTTTGCCAATTCCACAAGAACAGCCTTAGCGAAAGGCTTCTTGAAGTTAAAGATGTAACTCTGTGAGATGAATTAACAGAACACAGAGCAGTTTCTCAGAAAGCTTCTTTCCAGTTTTGAACGGAAGATATTTCCTTTTTCACCATAGCCCTCTATGGGCTTCCAAATATCCCTTTGCCAATTCCACAAGAACAGCCTTAGCGAAAGGCTTCTTGAAGGGAAAGATGTAACTCTGTGAGATGAATTAACAGAACACAGAGCAGTTTCTCAGAAAGCTTCTTTCCAGTTTTGAACGGAAGATATTTCCTTTTTCACCATAGCCCTCTATGGGCTTCCAAATATTCCTTTGCCAATTCCACAAGAACAGCCTTAGCGAAAGGCTTCTTGAAGGGAAAGATGTAACTCTGTGAGATTAATTAACAGAACATAGAACAGTTTCTCAGAAAGCTTCTTTCCAGTTTTGAACGGAAGATATTTCCTTTTTCACCATAGCCCTCTATGGGCTTCCAAATATCCCTTTGCCAATTCCACAAGAACAGCCTTAGCGAAAGGCTTCTTGAAGTTAAAGATGTAACTCTGTGAGATGTATTAACAGAACAAAGAGCAGTTTCTCAGAAAGCTTCTTTCCAGTTTTGAACGGAAGATATTTCCTTTTTCACCATAGCCCTCTATGGGCTTCCAAATATCCCTTTGCCAATTCCACAAGAACAGCCTTAGCGAAAGGCTTCTTGAAGGGAAAGATGTAACTCTGTGAGATGAATAAACAGAACACAGAGCAGTTTCTCAGAAGGATTCTTTCCAGTTTTGAACGGAAGATATTTCCTTTTTCACCATAGCCCTCTATGGGCTTCCAAATATCCCTTTGCCAATTCCACAAGAACAGCCTTAGCGAAAGTCTTCTTGAAGGGAAAGATGTAACTCTGTGAGATGAATTAACAGAACATAGAACAGTTTCTCAGAAAGCTTCTTTCCAGTTTTGAACGGAAGATATTTCCTTTTTCACCATAGCCCTCTATGGGTTTCCAAATATCCCTTTGCCAATTCCACAGGAACAACCTTAGGGAAAGGCTTCTTGAAGGGAAAGATGTAACTCTGTGAGATGAATTAACAGAACACAAGGCAGTTTCTCAGAAAGCTTCTTTCCAGTTTTGAACGGAAGATATTTCCTTTTTCACCTTAGCCCTCTATGGGCTTCCAAATATCCCTTTGCCAATTCCACAAGAACAGCCTAGCGAAAGGCTTCTTGAAGGGAAAGATGTAACTCTGTGAGATGAATTAACAGAACACAGAGCAGTTTCTCAGAAAGCTTCTTTCCAGTTCTGAACGGAAGATATTTCCTTTTTCACCATAGCCCTCCATGGGCTTCCAAATATCCCTTTGCCAATTCCACAAGAACAGCCTTAGCGAAAGGCTTCTTGAAGGGAAAGATGTAATTCTGTGAGATGAATTAAAAGAACACAGAGCAGTTTCTCAGAAAGCTACTTTCTAGTTTTGAACGAATGATATTTCCTTTTTCACCGTAGCCCTCTATGGGCTTCCAAATATCCCTTTGCCAATTCCACAAGAACAGGCTTAGCGAAAGGCTTCTTGAAGGGAAAGATGTAACTCTGTGAGATGAATTAACAGAACACAGAGCAGTTTCTCAGAAAACTTCTTTCCAGTTTTGAACGGAAGATATTTCCTTTTTCACCATAGCCCTCTATGGGCTTCGAAATATCCCTTTGCCAATTCCACAAGAACAGCCTTAGCGAAAGGCTTCTTGAAGTTAAAGATGTAACTCTGTGAGATGAATTAACAGAACACAGAGCAGTTTCTCAGAAAGCTTCTTTCCAGTTTTGAACGGAAGATATTTCCTTTTTCACCATAGCCCTCTATGGGCTTCCAAATATTCCTTTGCCAATTCCACAAGAACAGCCTTAGCGAAAGGCTTCTTGAAGGGAAAGATGTAACTCTGTGAGATGAATTAACAGAACATAGAACAGTTTCTCAGAAAGCTTATTTCCAGTTTTGAACGGAAGATATTTCCTTTTTCACCATAGCCCTCTATGGGCTTCCAAATATCCCTTTGCCAATTCCACAAGAACAGCCTTAGCGAAAGGCTTCTTGAAGTTAAAGATGTAACTCTTTGAGATGTATTAACAGAACACAGAGCAGTTTCTCAGAAAGCTTCTTTCCAGTTTTGAACGGAAGATATTTCCTTTTTCACCATAGCCCTCTATGGGCTTCCAAATATCCCTTTGCCAATTCCACAAGAACAGCCTTAGCGAAAGGCTTCTTGAAGGGAAAGATGTAACTCTGTGAGATGAATAAACAGAACACAGAGCTGTTTCTCAGAAGGCTTCTTTCCAGTTTTGAACGGAAGATATTTCCTTTTTCACCATAGCCCTCTATGGGCTTCCAAATATCCCTTTGCCAATTCCACAAGAACAGCCTTAGCGAAAGGCTTCTTGAAGTTAAAGATGTAACTCTGTGAGATGAATTAACAAAACACAGAGCAGTTTCTCAGAAAGTTTCTTTCCAGTTTTGAAAGGAAGATATTTCCTTTTTCACCATAGCCCTCTATGGGCTTCCAAATATCCCTTTGCGAATTCAACAAGAACAGCCTTAGCGAAAGGCTTCTTGAAGGGAAAGATGTAACTCTCTGAGATGAATTAACAGAACATAGAACAGTTTCTCAGAATGCTTCTTTCCAGTTTTGAACGGAAGATATTTCCTTTTTCACCATAGCCCTCTATGGGTTTCCAAATATCCCTTTGCCAATTCCACAAGAACAGCCTTAGCGAAAGGCTTCTTGAAGGGAAAGATGTAACTCTCTGAGATGAATTAACAGAACATAGAACAGTTTCTCAGAAAGCTTCTTTCCAGTTTTGAACGGAAGATATTTCCATTTTCACCATAGCCCTCTATGGGCTTCCAAATATCCCTTTGCCAATTCCACAAGAACAGCCTTAGCGAAAAGCTTCTTGAAGGGAAAGATGTAACTCTGTGAGATGAATTAACAGAACACAGAGCAGTTTCTCAGAAAGCTTCTTTCCAGTTTTGAACGGAAGATATTTCCTTTTTCACCATAGCCCTCTATGGGCTTCCAAATATCCCTTTGCCAATTCCACAAGAACAGCCTTAGCGAAAGACTTCTTGAAGGGAAAGATGTAACTCTGTGAGATGAATTAACAGAACACAGAGCAGTTTCTCAGAAAGCTTCTTTCCAGTTTTGAACGGAAGATATTTCCTTTTTCACCATAGCCCTCTATGGGCTTCCAAATATCCCTTTGCCAATTCCACAAGAACAGCCTTAGCGAAACGCTTCTTGAAGGAAGAGATGTAACTCTGCTAGATGAATTAACAGAACACAGAGCAGTTTCTCAGAAAGCTTCTTTCCAGGTCTGAACGGAAGATATTTCCTTTTTCACCATAGCCCTCCATGGGCTTCCAAATATCCCTTTGCCAATTCCACAAGAACAGCCTTAGCGAAAGGCTTCTTGAAGGTAAAGATATAACTCTGTGAGATGAATTAAAGGAAAACAGAGCAGTTTCTCAGAAATCTTCTTTCCAGTTTTGAACGGAAGATATTTCCTTTTTCACCATAGCCCTCTATGGGCTTCCAAATATCCCTTTGCCAATTCCACAAGAACAGCCTTAGCGAAAGGCTTCTTGAAGGGAAAGATGTATCTCTGTGAGATGAATTAACAGAGCATAGAACAGTTTCTCAGAAAGCTTCTTTCCAGTTTTGAACGGAAGATATTTCCTTTTTCACCATAGCCCTCTATGGGCTTCCAAATATCCCTTTGCCAATTCCACAGGAACAAACTTAGCGAAAGGCTTCTTGAAGGGAAAGATGTAACTCTATGAGATGAATTAACAGAACACAGAGCAGTTTCTCAGAAAGCTTCTTTCCAATTTTAAACGGAAGATATTTCCTTTTTCACCATAGCCCTCTATGGGCTTCCAAATTTCCCTTTGCCAATTCCAAAAGAACAGCCTTAGCGAAAGGCGTCCTGAAGGGAAAGATGTAACTCTGTGAGATGAATTAACAGAACACAGAGCAGTTTCTCAGAAAGCTTCTTTCCAGTGTTGAACGGAAGATATTTCCTTTTTCAGCATAGCCCTCTATGGGCTTCCAAATATCCCTTTGCCAATTCCACAAAAACAGCCTTAGCGAAAGTCTTCTTGACGGGAAAGGTGTAACTCTGTGAGATGAATTAACAGAACACAGAGCAGTTTCTCAGAAAGCTTCTTTCCAGTTTTGAACGGAAGATATTTCCTTTTTCACCATAGCCCTCTATGGGCTTCCAAATATCCCTTTGCCAATTCCACAAGAACAGCCTTAGCGAAAGGCTTCTTGAAGTTAAAGATGTAACTCTTTGAGATGTATTAACAGAACACAGAGCAGTTTCTCAGAAAGCTTCTTTCCAGTTTTGAACGGAAGATATTTCCTTTTTCACCATAGCCCTCTATGGGCTTCCAAATATCCCTTTGCCAATTCCACAAGAACAGCCTTAGCGAAAGGCTTCTTGAAGGGAAAGATGTAACTCTGTGAGATGAATAAACAGAACACAGAGCTGTTTCTCAGAAGGCTTCTTTCCAGTTTTGAACGGAAGATATTTCCTTTTTCACCATAGCCCTCTATGGGCTTCCAAATATCCCTTTGCCAATTCCACAAGAACAGCCTTAGCGAAAGGCTTCTTGAAGTTAAAGATGTAACTCTGTGAGATGAATTAACAAAACACAGAGCAGTTTCTCAGAAAGTTTCTTTCCAGTTTTGAAAGGAAGATATTTCCTTTTTCACCATAGCCCTCTATGGGCTTCCAAATATCCCTTTGCCAATTCAACAAGAACAGCCTTAGCGAAAGGCTTCTTGAAGGGAAAGATGTAACTCTCTGAGATGAATTAACAGAACATAGAACAGTTTCTCAGAATGCTTCTTTCCAGTTTTGAACGGAAGATATTTCCTTTTTCACCATAGCCCTCTATGGGTTTCCAAATATCCCTTTGCCAATTCCACAAGAACAGCCTTAGCGAAAGGCTTCTTGAAGGGAAAGATGTAACTCTCTGAGATGAATTAACAGAACATAGAACAGTTTCTCAGAAAGCTTCTTTCCAGTTTTGAACGGAAGATATTTCCATTTTCACCATAGCCCTCTATGGGCTTCCAAATATCCCTTTGCCAATTCCACAAGAACAGCCTTAGCGAAAGGCTTCTTGAAGGGAAAGATGTAACTCTGTGAGATGAATTAACAGAACACAGAGCAGTTTCTCAGAAAGCTTCTTTCCAGTTTTGAACGGAAGATATTTCCTTTTTCACCATAGCCCTCTATGGGCTTCCAAATATCCCTTTGCCAATTCCACAAGAACAGCCTTAGCGAAAGACTTCTTGAAGGGAAAGATGTAACTCTGTGAGATGAATTAACAGAACACAGAGCAGTTTCTCAGAAAGCTTCTTTCCAGTTTTGAACGGAAGATATTTCCTTTTTCACCATAGCCCTCTATGGGCTTCCAAATATCCCTTTGCCAATTCCACAAGAACAGCCTTAGCGAAACGCTTCTTGAAGGAAGAGATGTAACTCTGCTAGATGAATTAAGAGAACACAGAGCAGTTTCTCAGAAAGCTTCTTTCCAGGTCTGAACGGAAGATATTTCCTTTTTCACCATAGCCCTCCATGGGCTTCCAAATATCCCTTTGCCAATTCCACAAGAACAGCCTTAGCGAAAGGCTTCTTGAAGGTAAAGATATAACTCTGTGAGATGAATTAAAAGAAAACAGAGCAGTTTCTCAGAAATCTTCTTTCCAGTTTTGAACGGAAGATATTTCCTTTTTCACCATAGCCCTCTATGGGCTTCCAAATATCCCTTTGCCAATTCCACAAGAACAGCCTTAGCGAAAGGCTTCTTGAAGGGAAAGATGTATCTCTGTGAGATGAATTAACAGAGCATAGAACAGTTTCTCAGAAAGCTTCTTTCCAGTTTTGAACGGAAGATATTTCCTTTTTCACCATAGCCCTCTATGGGCTTCCAAATATCCCTTTGCCAATTCCACAGGAACAAACTTAGCGAAAGGCTTCTTGAAGGGAAAGATGTAACTCTATGAGATGAATTAACAGAACACAGAGCAGTTTCTCAGAAAGCTTCTTTCCAATTTTAAACGGAAGATATTTCCTTTTTCACCATAGCCCTCTATGGGCTTCCAAATTTCCCTTTGCCAATTCCAAAAGAACAGCCTTAGCGAAAGGCGTCCTGAAGGGAAAGATGTAACTCTGTGAGATGAATTAACAGAACACAGAGCAGTTTCTCAGAAAGCTTCTTTCCAGTGTTGAACGGAAGATATTTCCTTTTTCAGCATAGCCCTCTATGGGCTTCCAAATATCCCTTTGCCAATTCCACAAAAACAGCCTTAGCGAAAGTCTTCTTGACGGGAAAGGTGTAACTCTGTGAGATGAATTAACAGAACACAGAGCAGTTTCTCAGAAAGCTTCTTTCCAGTTTTGAACGGAAGATATTTCCTTTTTCACCATAGCCCTCTATGGGCTTCCAAATATCCCTTTGCCAATTCCACAAGAACAGCCTTAGCGAAAGGCTTCTTGAAGGGAAAGATGTAACTCTGTGAGATGAATTAACAGAACACAGAGCAGTTTCTCAGAAAGCTTCTTTCCAGTTTTGAACGGAAGATATTTCCTTTTTCACCATAGCCCTCTATGGGCTTCCAAATATTCCTTTGCCAATTCCACAAGAACAGCCTTAGCGAAAGGCTTCTTGAAGGGAAAGATGTAACTCTGTGAGATTAATTAACAGAACATAGAACAGTTTCTCAGAAAGCTTCTTTCCAGTTTTGAACGGAAGATATTTCCTTTTTCACCATAGCCCTCTATGGGCTTCCAAATATCCCTTTGCCAATTCCACAAGAACAGCCTTAGCGAAAGGCTTCTTGAAGTTAAAGATGTAACTCTGTGAGATGTATTAACAGAACAAAGAGCAGTTTCTCAAAAAGCTTCTTTCCAGTTTTGAACGGAAGATATTTCCTTTTTCACCATAGCCCTCTATGGGCTTCCAAATATCCCTTTGCCAATTCCACAAGAACAGCCTTATCGAAAGGCTTCTTGAAGGGAAAGATGTAACTCTGTGAGATGAATAAACAGAACACAGAGCAGTTTCTCAGAAGGATTCTTTCCAGTTTTGAACGGAAGATATTTCCTTTTTCACCATAGCCCTCTATGGGCTTCCAAATATCCCTTTGCCAATTCCACAAGAACAGCCTTAGCGAAAGTCTTCTTGAAGGGAAAGATGTAACTCTGTGAGATGAATTAACAGAACATAGAACAGTTTCTCAGAAAGCTTCTTTCCAGTTTTGAACGGAAGATATTTCCTTTTTCACCATAGCCCTCTATGGGTTTCCAAATATCCCTTTGCCAATTCCACAGGAACAACCTTAGGGAAAGGCTTCTTGAAGGGAAAGATGTAACTCTGTGAGATGAATTAACAGAACACAAGGCAGTTTCTCAGAAAGCTTCTTTCCAGTTTTGAACGGAAGATATTTCCTTTTTCACCTTAGCCCTCTATGGGCTTCCAAATATCCCTTTGCCAATTCCACAAGAACAGCCTAGCGAAAGGCTTCTTGAAGGGAAAGATGTAACTCTTTGAGATGAATTAACAGAACACAGAGCAGTTTCTCAGAAAGCTTCTTTTTTTTTTTTTTTTTTTTTGTTTTTTTTTTTTTTTTTTTTTTTTGAGACGGAGTCTTGCTCTGTAGCCCGGGCTGGACTGCAGTGGCCGGATCTCAGCTCACTGCAAGCTCCGCCTCCCGGGTTTACGCCATTCTCCTGCCTCAGCCTCCGGAGTAGCTGGGACTACAGGCGCCCGCCACCTCGCCCGGCTAGTTTTTTGTATTTTTAGTAGAGACGGGGTTTCACCGTGTTAGCCAGGATGGTCTCGATCTCCTGACCTCGTGATCCGCCCGTCTCGGCCTCCCAAAGTGCTGGGATTACAGGCTTGAGCCACCGCGCCCGGCCTAGAAAGCTTCTTTCCAGTTTTGAACGGAAGATATTTCCTTTTTCGCCATAGCCCTCTATGGGCTTCCAAATATCCCTTTGCCAATTCCACAAGAACAGCCTAAGCGAAAGGCTTCTTGAAGTTAAAGATGTAACTCTGTGAGATGAATTAACAGAACACAGAGCAGTTTCTCAGAAAGATTCTTTCCAGCTTTGAACGGAAGATATTTCCTTTTTCACCATAGCCCTCTATGGGATTCCAAATATACCTTTGCCAATTCCACAAGAAGAGCCTTAGCGAAAGGCTTCTTGAAGGGAAATATGTAACTCTGTGAGATGAATTAACAGAACACACAGCAGTTTCTCAGAAAGCTTCTTTCCACTTTTGAACGGAAGATATTTCCTTTTTCACCATAGCCCTCTATGGGCTTCCAAATATCCCTTTGCCAATTCCACAAGAACAGCCTTAGCGAAAGGCTTCTTGAAGGGAAAGATGTAACTCTGTGAGATGAATTAACAGAACACAGAGCAGTTTCTCAGAAAGCTTCTTTCCAGTTTTGAACGGAAGATATTTCCTTTTTCAGCATAGCCCTATATGGGCTTCCAAATATCCCTTTGCCAATTCCACAAGAACAGCCTTAGCGAAAGGATTCTTGAAGGGAAAGATGTAACTCTGTGAGATGAATTAACCAGAACACAGAGCAGTTTCTCAGAAAGCTTCTTTCCATATTTGAACGGAAGATATTTCCTTTTTCACCGTAGCCCTCTATGGGCTTCGAAATATCCCTTTGCCAATTCCACAAGAACATCCTTAGCGAAAGGCTTCTTGAAGTTAAGGATGTAACTCTGTGAGATGAATTAACAGAACACAGAGCAGTTTCTCAGAAAGTTTCTTTCCAGTTTTGAACGGAAGATATTTCCTTTTTCACCATAGCCCTCTATGGGCTTCCAAATATCCCTTTGCCAATTCCACAAGAACAGCCTTAGCGAAAGGCTTCTTGAAGGGAAAGATGTAATTCTGTGAGATGAATTAAAAGAACACAGAGCAGTTTCTCAGAAAGCTACTTTCCAGTTTTGAACGGATGATATTTCCTTTTTCACCATAGCCCTCTATGGGCTTCCAAATATCCCTTTGCCAATTTCACAAGAACAGGCTTAGCGAAAGGCTTCTTGAAGGGAAAGATGTAACTCTGTGAGATGAATTAACAGAACACAGAGCAGTTTCTCAGAAATCTTCTTTCCAGTTTTGAACGGAAGATATTTCCTTTTTCACCATAGCCCTCTATGGGCTTCCAATATCCCTTTGCCAATTCCACAAGAACAGCCTTAGCGAAAGGCTTCTTGAAGGGAAAGATGTATCTCTGTGAGATGAATTAACAGAACATAGAGCAGTTTCTCAGAAAGCTTCTTTCCAGTTTTGAACGGAAGATATTTCCTTTTTCACCAAAGCCCTCTATGGGCTTCCAAATATCCCTTTGCCAATTCCACAGGAACAAACTTAGCGAAAGGCTTCTTGAAGGGAAAGATGTAACTCTATGAGATGAATTAACAGAACACACAGCAGTTTCTCAGAAAGCTTCTTTCCAGTTTTAAACGGAAGATATTTCCTTTTTCACCATAGCCCTCTATGGGCTTCCAAATTTCCCTTTGCCAATTCCACAAGAACAGCCTTAGCGAAAGGCTTCCTGAAGGGAAAGATGTAACTCTGTGAGATGAATTAACAGAACACAGAGCAGTTTCTCCGAAAGCTTCTTTCCAGTTTTGAACGGAAGATATTTCCTTTTTCACCTTAGCCCTCTATGGGCTTCCAAATATCCCTTTGCCAATTCCACAAGAACAGCCTTAGCGAAAGGCTTCTTGAAGGGAAAGATGTAACTCTGTGAGATGAATTAACAGAACACAGAGCAGTTTCTCAGAGAGCTTCTTTCCAGTTTTGAACGGAAGATATTTCCTTTTTCACCATAGCCCTCTATGGGCTTCCAAATATCCCTTTGCCAATTCCACAAGAACAGCCTTACCGAAAGGCACCTTGAAGGGAAAGATGTAACTCTGTGAGATGAATTAACAGAACACAGAGCAGTTTCTCAGAAAGCTTCTTTCCAGTTTTGAACGGAAGATATTTCCTTTTTCATCATAGCCCTCTATGGGCTTCCAAATATCCCTTTGCCAATTCCACAAGAACAGACTTAGCGAAAGACTTCTTGAAGGGAAAGATGTAACTCTGTGAGATGAATTAACAGAACACAGAGCAGTTTCTGAGAAAGCTTCTTTCCAGTTTTGAACGGAAGATATTTCCTTTTTCACCATAGCCCTCTATGGGCTTCCAAATATCCCTTTGCCGATTCCACAAGAACAGCCTTAGAGAAAGGCTTCTTGAAGTTAAAGATGTAACTCTTTGAGATGAATTAACAGAACACAGAGCAGTTTCTCAGAAAGCTTCTTTCCAGTTTTGAACGGAAGATATTTCCTTTTTCACCATAGCCCTCTATGGGCTTCCAAATATCCCTTTGCCAATTCCACAAGAACAGCCTTAGCGAAAGGCTTTTGAAGGGAAAGATGTAACTCTGTGAGATGAATTAACAGAACACAGAGCAGTTTCTCAGAAAGCTTCTTTCCAGTTTGGAACGGAAGATATTTCCTTTTTCACCATAGCCCTCTATGGGCTTCCAAATATCCCTTTGCCAATTTCACAAGAACAGGCTTAGCGAAAGGCTTCTTGAAGGGAAAGATGTAACTCTGTGAGATGAATTAACAGAACACAGAGCAGTTTCTCAGAAATCTTCTTTCCAGTTTTGAACGGAAGATATTTCCTTTTTCACCATAGCCCTCTATGGCCTTCCAATATCCCTTTGCCAATTCCACAAGAACAGCCTTAGCGAAAGGCTTCTTGAAGGGAAAGATGTATCTCTGTGAGATGAATTAACAGAACATAGAGCAGTTTCTCAGAAAGCTTCTTTCCAGTTTTGAACGGAAGATATTTCCTTTTTCACCATAGCCCTCTATGGGCTTCCAAATATCCCTTTGCCAATTCCACAGGAACAAACTTAGCGAAAGGCTTCTTGAAGGGAAAGATGTAACTCTGTGAGATGAATTAACAGAACACAGAGCAGTTTCTCAGAAAGCTTCCTTCCAGTTTTAAACGGAAGCTATTTCCTTTTTCACCATAGCCCTCTATGGGCTTCCAAATATCCCTTTGCCAATTCCACAAGAACAGCCTTAACGAAAGGCTTCCTCAAGGGAAAGATGTAACTCTGTGAGATGAATTAACAGAACACAGAGCAGTTTCTCAGAAAGCTTCTTTCCAGTTTTGAACGGAAGATATTTCCATTTTCACCATAGCCCGCTATGGGCTTCCAAATATCCCTTTGCCAATTCCACAAGAACAGCCTTAGCGAAAGGCTTCTTGAAGGGAAAGATGTAACTCTGTGAGATGAATTAACAGAACACAGAGCAGTTTCTCAGAAAGCTTCTTTCCAGTTTTGAACGGAAGATATTTCCTTTTTCACCATAGCCCTCTATGGGCTTCCAAATATCCCTTTGCCAATTCCACAAGAACAGCCTTAGCGAAAGGCTTCTTGAAGGGAAAGATGTAACTCTCTGAGATGAATTAACAGAACATAGAACAGTTTCTCAGAAAGCTTCTTTCCAGTTTTGAACGGAAGATATTTCCTTTTTCACCATAGCCCTCTATGGGTTTCCAAATATCCCTTTGCCAATTCCACAAGAACAACCTTAGCGAAAGGCTTCTTGAAGGGAAAGATGTAACACTGTGAGATGAATTAACAGAACACAGAGCAGTTTCTCAGAAAGCTTCTTTCCAGTTTTAAACGGAAGCTATTTCCTTTTTCACCATAGCCCTCTATGGGCTTCCAAATATCCCTTTGCCAATTCCACAAGAACAGCCTTAGCGAAAGGCTTCCTCAAGGGAAAGATGTAACTCTGTGATATGAATTAACAGAACACAGAGCAGTTTCTCAGAAAGCTTCTTTCCAGTTTTGAACGGAAGATATTTCCATTTTCACCATAGCCCTCTATGGGCTTCCAAATATCCCTTTGCCAATTCCACAAGAACAGCCTTAGCGAAAGGCTTCTTGAAGGGAAAGATGTAACTCTGTGAGATGAATTAACAGAACACAGAGCAGTTTCTCAGAAAGCTTCTTTCCACTTTTGAACGGAAGATATTTCCTTTTTCACCATAGCCCTCTATGGGCTTCCAAATATCCCTTTGCCAATTCCACAAGAACAGCCTTAGCGAAAGGCTTCTTGAAGGGAAAGATGTAACTCTGTGAGATGAATTAACAGAACACAGAGCAGTTTCTCAGAAAGCTTCTTTCCAGTTTTGAACGGAAGATATTTCCTTTTTCAGCATAGCCCTATATGGGTTTCCAAATATCCCTTTGCCAATTCCACAAGAACAGCCTTAGCGAAAGGATTCTTGAAGGGAAAGATGTAACTCTGTGAGATGAATTAACCAGAACACAGAGCAGTTTCTCAGAAAGCTTCTTTCCATATTTGAACGGAAGATATTTCCTTTTTCACCGTAGCCCTCTATGGGCTTCGAAATATCCCTTTGCCAATTCCACAAGAACATCCTTAGCGAAAGGCTTCTTGAAGTTAAAGATGTAACTCTGTGAGATGAATTAACAGAACACAGAGCAGTTTCTCAGAAAGTTTCTTTCCAGTTTTGAACGGAAGATATTTCCTTTTTCACCATAGCCCTCTATGGGCTTCCAAATATCCCTTTGCCAATTCCACAAGAACAGCCTTAGCGAAAGGCTTCTTGAAGGGAAAGATGTAATTCTGTGAGATGAATTAAAAGAACACAGAGCAGTTTCTCAGAAAGCTACTTTCCAGTTTTGAACGGAAGATATTTCCTTTTTCACCAAAGCCCTCTATGGGCTTCCAAATATCCCTTTGCCAATTCCACAGGAACAAACTTAGCGAAAGGCTTCTTGAAGGGAAAGATGTAACTCTATGAGATGAATTAACAGAACACACAGCAGTTTCTCAGAAAGCTTCTTTCCAGTTTTAAACGGAAGATATTTCCTTTTTCACCATAGCCCTCTATGGGCTTCCAAATTTCCCTTTGCCAATTCCACAAGAACAGCCTTAGCGAAAGGCTTCCTGAAGGGAAAGATGTAACTCTGTGAGATGAATTAACAGAACACAGAGCAGTTTCTCCGAAAGCTTCTTTCCAGTTTTGAACGGAAGATATTTCCTTTTTCACCTTAGCCCTCTATGGGCTTCCAAATATCCCTTTGCCAATTCCACAAGAACAGCCTTAGCGAAAGGCTTCTTGAAGGGAAAGATGTAACTCTGTGAGATGAATTAACAGAACACAGAGCAGTTTCTCAGAGAGCTTCTTTCCAGTTTTGAACGGAAGATATTTCCTTTTTCACCATAGCCCTCTATGGGCTTCCAAATATCCCTTTGCCAATTCCACAAGAACAGCCTTACCGAAAGGCACCTTGAAGGGAAAGATGTAACTCTGTGAGATGAATTAACAGAACACAGAGCAGTTTCTCAGAAAGCTTCTTTCCAGTTTTGAACGGAAGATATTTCCTTTTTCATCATAGCCCTCTATGGGCTTCCAAATATCCCTTTGCCGATTCCACAAGAACAGCCTTAGCGAAAGACTTCTTGAAGGGAAAGATGTAACTCTGTGAGATGAATTAACAGAAAACAGAGCAGTTTCTGAGAAAGCTTCTTTCCAGTTTTGAACGGAAGATATTTCCTTTTTCACCATAGCCCTCTATGGGCTTCCAAATATCCCTTTGCCAATTCCACAAGAACAGCCTTAGAGAAAGGCTTCTTGAAGTTAAAGATGTAACTCTTTGAGATGAATTAACAGAACACAGAGCAGTTTCTCAGAAAGCTTCTTTCCAGTTTTGAACGGAAGATATTTCCTTTTTCACCATAGCCCTCTATGGGCTTCCAAATATCCCTTTGCAAATTCCACAAGAACAGCCTTAGCGAAAGGCTTTTGAAGGGAAAGATGTAACTCTGTGAGATGAATTAACAGAACACAGAGCAGTTTCTCAGAAAGCTTCTTTCCAGTTTGGAACGGAAGATATTTCCTTTTTCACCATAGCCCTCTATGGGCTTCCAAATATCCCTTTGCCAATTTCACAAGAACAGGCTTAGCGAAAGGCTTCTTGAAGGGAAAGATGTAACTCTGTGAGATGAATTAACAGAACACAGAGCAGTTTCTCAGAAATCTTCTTTCCAGTTTTGAACGGAAGATATTTCCTTTTTCACCATAGCCCTCTATGGCCTTCCAATATCCCTTTGCCAATTCCACAAGAACAGCCTTAGCGAAAGGCTTCTTGAAGGGAAAGATGTATCTCTGTGAGATGAATTAACAGAACATAGAGCAGTTTCTCAGAAAGCTTCTTTCCAGTTTTGAACGGAAGATATTTCCTTTTTCACCATAGCCCTCTATGGGCTTCCAAATATCCCTTTGCCAATTCCACAGGAACAAACTTAGCGAAAGGCTTCTTGAAGGGAAAGATGTAACTCTGTGAGATGAATTAACAGAACACAGAGCAGTTTCTCAGAAAGCTTCCTTCCAGTTTTAAACGGAAGCTATTTCCTTTTTCACCATAGCCCTCTATGGGCTTCCAAATATCCCTTTGCCAATTCCACAAGAACAGCCTTAACGAAAGGCTTCCTCAAGGGAAAGATGTAACTCTGTGAGATGAATTAACAGAACACAGAGCAGTTTCTCAGAAAGCTTCTTTCCAGTTTTGAACGGAAGATATTTCCATTTTCACCATAGCCCGCTATGGGCTTCCAAATATCCCTTTGCCAATTCCACAAGAACAGCCTTAGCGAAAGGCTTCTTGAAGGGAAAGATGTAACTCTGTGAGATGAATTAACAGAACACAGAGCAGTTTCTCAGAAAGCTTCTTTCCAGTTTTGAACGGAAGATATTTCCTTTTTCACCATAGCCCTCTATGGGCTTCCAAATATCCCTTTGCCAATTCCACAAGAACAGCCTTAGCGAAAGGCTTCTTGAAGGGAAAGATGTAACTCTGTGAGATGAATTAACAGAACACAGAGCAGTTTCTCAGAAAGCTTCTTTCCAGTTTTGAACGGAAGATATTTCCTTTTTCACCATAGCCCTCTATGGGCTTCCAAATATCCCTTTGCCAATTCCACAAGAACAGCCTTAGCGAAAGGCTTCTTGAAGGGAAAGATGTAACTCTGTGATATGAATTAACAGAACACAGAGCAGTTTCTCAGAAAGCTTCTTTCCAGTTTTGAACGGAAGATATTTCCATTTTCACCATAGCCCTCTATGGGCTTCCAAATATCCCTTTGCCAATTCCACAAGAACAGCCTTAGCGAAAGGCTTCTTGAAGGGAAAGATGTAACTCTGTGAGATGAATTAACAGAACACAGAGCAGTTTCTCAGAAAGCTTCTTTCCAGTTTTGAACGGAAGATATTTCCTTTTTCACCATAGCCCTCTATGGGCTTCCAAATATCCCTTTGCCAATTCCACAAGAACAGCCTTAGCGTAAGACTTCTTGAAGGGAAAGATGTAACTCTGTGAGATGAATTAACAGAACACAGAGCAGTTTCTCAGAAAGCTTCTTTCCAGTTTTGAACGGAAGATATTTCCTTTTTCACCATAGCCCTCCATGGGCTTCCAAATATCCCTTTGCCAATTCCACAAGAACAGCCTTAGCGAAAGGCTCCTTGAAGGGAAAGATGTAATTCTGTGAGACGAATTAAAAGAACACAGAGCAGTTTCTCAGAAAGCTACTTTCCAGTTTTGAACGGATGATATTTCCTTTTTCACCATAGCCCTCTATGGGCTACCAAATATCCCTTTGCCAATTCCACAAGAACAGGCTTAGCGAAAGGCTTCTTGAAGGGAAAGATGTAACTCTGTGAGATGAATTAACAGAACACAGTGCAGTTTCTCAGAAAGCTTCTTTCCAGTTTTGAACGGAAGATATTTCCTTTTTCACCATAGCCCTCTATGGGCTTCTAAATATCCCTTTGCCAATTCCCCAAGAACAGCCTTAGCGAAAGGCTTCTTGAAGGGAAAGATGTAACTCTGTGAGATGAATTAACAGAACACAGAGCAGTTTCTCAGAAAGCTTCTTTCCAGTTTTGAACGGAAGATATTTCCTTTTTCACCATAGCCCTCTATGGGCTTCCAAATATCCCTTTGCCAATTCCACAAGAACAGCCTTAGCGAAAGGCTTCTTGAAGGGAAAGATGTAACTCTGTGAGATGAATTAACAGAACACAGAGCAGTTTCTCAGAAAGCTTCTTTCCAGTTTTGAACGGAAGATATTTCCTTTTTCACCATAGCCCTCTAGGGGTTCCAAATATCCCTTTGCCAATTCCACAAGAACCGCCTTAGCGAAAGGCTTCTTCAAGTTAAAGATGTAACTCTGTGAGATGAATTAACAGAACACAGAGCAGTTTCTCAGAAAGCTTCTTTCCAGTTTTGAACGGAAGATATTTCCTTTTTCACCATAGCCCTCTATGGGCTTCCAAATATCCCTTTGCCAATTCCACAAGAACAGCCTTAGCGAAAGGCTTCTTGAAGGGAAAGATGTAACTCTGTGACATGAATTAACAGAACACAGAGCAGTTTCTCAGAATGCTTCTTTCCAGTTTTGAACGGAAGATATTTCCTTTTTCACCATGGCCCTCTATGGGCTTCCAAATATCCCTTTGCCAATTCCACAAGAAGAGCCTTAGCGAAAGGCTTCCTCAAGGGAAAGATGTAACTCTGTGAGATGAATTAACAGAACATAGAACAGTTTCTCAGAAAGCTTCTTTCCAGTTTTGAACGGAAGATATTTCCTTTTTCACCATAGCCCTCTAAGGGTTCCAAATATCCCTTTACCAATTCCACAAGAACAGCCTTAGCGAAAGGCTTCTTGAAGTTAAAGATGTAACCCTGTGAGATGAATTAACAGAACACAGAGCAGTTTCTCAGAAAGGTTCTTTCCAGTTTTGAACGGAAGATATTTCCTTTTTCACCATAGCCCTCTATGGGCTTCCAAATATCCCTTTGCCAATTCCACAAGAACAGCCTTAGCGAAAGGCTTCTTGAAGGGAAAGATGTAACTCTGTGAGATGAATTAGCAGAACACAGAGCAGTTTCTCAGAAAGCTTCTTTCCAGTTTTGAACGGAAGATATTTCCTTTTTCACCATATCCCTCTATGGGCTTCCAAATATCCCTTTGCCAATTCCACAAGAACAGCCTTAGCGAAAGGCTTCTTGAAGGGAAAGATGTAACTCTGTGAGATGAATTAACAGAACATAGAACAGTTTCTCAGAAAGTTTCTTTCCAGTTTTGAACGGAAGATATTTCCTTTTTCACCATAGCCCACTATGGGCTTCCAAATATCCCTTTGCCAATTCCACAAGAACAGCCTTAGCGAAAGGCTTCTTGAAGTTAAAGATGTAACTCTGTGAGATGAATTAATAGAACACAGAGCAGTTTCTCAGAAAGCTTCTTTCCAGTTTTGAACGGAAGGTATTTCCTTTTTCACCATGGCCCTCTATGGGCTTCCAAATATCCCTTTGCCAATTCCACAAGAACAGCCTTAGCGAAAGGCATCTTGAAGGGAAAGTTGTAACTCTGTGAGATGAATTAACAGAACACAGAGCAGTTTCTCAGAAAGCTTCTTTCCAGTTTTGAACGGAAGATATTTCCTTTTTCACCATAGCCCTCTATGGGCTTCCAAATATCCCTTTGCCAATTCCACAAGAACAGCCTTAGCGAAACGCTTCTTGAAGGAAGAGATGTAACTCTGCTAGAGGAATTAACGGAACACAGAGCAGTTCCTCAGAAAGCTTCTTTCCAGTTTTGAACGGAAGATATTTCCTTTTTCACCATAGCCCTCCATGGGCTTCCAAATATCCCTTTGCCAATTCCACAAGAACAGCCTTAGCGAAAGGCTTCTTGAAGGGAAAGATGTAATTCTGTGAGATGAATTAAAAGAACACAGAGCAGTTTCTCTTAAAGCTACTTTCCAGTTTTGAACGGATGATATTTCCTTTTTCACCATAGCCCTCTATGGGCTTAAAATATCCCTTTGCCAATTCCACAAGAACAGGCTTAGCGAAAGGCTTCTTGTAGGGAAAGATGTAACTCGGTGAGATGAATTAACAGAACACAGAGCAGTTTCTCAGAAAGCTTCTTTCCAGTTTTGAACGGAAGATATTTCCTTATTCACCATAGCCCTCTATGGGCTTCCAAATATCCCTTTGCCAATTCCACAAGAACAGCCTTAGCGAAAGGCTTCTTGAAGGAAGAGATGTAACTCTGCTAGATGAATTAACAGAACACAGAGCAGTTTCTCAGAAAGCTTCTTTCCAGTTCTGAACGGAAGATATTTCCTTTTTCACCATAGCCCTCCATGGGCTTCCAAATATCCCTTTGCCAATTCCACAAGAACAGCCTTAGCGAAAGGCTTCTTGAAGGGAAAGATGTAATTCTGTGAGATGAATTAAAAGAACACAGAGCAGTTTCTCAGAAAGCTACTTTCCAGTTTTGAACGGATGATATTTCCTTTTTCACCATAGCCCTCTCTGGGCTTCCAAATATCCCTTTGCCAATTCCACAAGAACAGGCTTAGCGAAAGGCTTCTTGAAGGTAAAGATATAACACTGTGAGATGAATTAAAAGAACACAGAGCAGTTTCTCAGAAATCTTCTTTCCAGTTTTGAACGGAAGATATTTCCTTTTTCACCATAGCCCTCTATGGGCTTCCAAATATCCCTTTGCCAATTCCACAAGAACAGCCTTAGCGAAAGGCTTCTTGAAGGGAAAGATGTATCTCTGTGAGATGAATTAACAGAACATAGAACAGTTTCACAGAAAGCTTCTTTCCAGTTTTGAACGGAAGATATTTCCTTTTTCACCATAGCCCTCTATGGGCTTCCAAATATCCCTTTGCCAATTCCACAGGAACAAACTTAGCGAAAGGCTTCTTGAAGGGAAAGATGTAACTCTATGAGATGAATTAACAGAACACAGAGCAGTTTCTCAGAAAGCTTCTTTCAAGTTTTAAACGGAAGATATTTCCTTTTTAAGCATAGCCCTCTATGGGCTTCTAAATTTCCCTTTGCCAATTCCACAAGAACAGCCTTAGCGAAAGGCGTCCTGAAGGGAAAGATGTAACTCTGTGAGATGAATTAACAGAACACAGAGCAGTTTCTCAGAAAGTTTCTTTCCAGTTTTGAACGGAAGATATTTCCTTTTTCACCATAGCCCTCTATGGGCTTCCAAATATCCCTTTGCCAATTCCACAAGAACAGCCTTAGCGAAAGGCTTCTTGAAGGGAAAGATGTAATTCTGTGAGATGAATTAAAAGAACACAGAGCAGTTTCTCAGAAAGCTACTTTCCAGTTTTGAACGGATGATATTTCCTTTTTCACCATAGCCCTCTATGGGCTTCCAAATATCCCTTTGCCAATTTCACAAGAACAGGCTTAGCGAAAGGCTTCTTGAAGGGAAAGATGTAACTCTGTGAGATGAATTAACAGAACACAGAGCAGTTTCTCAGAAATCTTCTTTCCAGTTTTGAACGGAAGATATTTCCTTTTTCACCATATCCCTCTATGGGCTTCCAATATCCCTTTGCCAATTCCACAAGAACAGCCTTAGCGAAAGGCTTCTTGAAGGGAAAGATGTATCTCTGTGAGATGAATTAACAGAACATAGAGCAGTTTCTCAGAAAGCTTCTTTCCAGTTTTGAACGGAAGATATTTCCTTTTTCACCAAAGCCCTCTATGGGCTTCCAAATATCCCTTTGCCAATTCCACAGGAACAAACTTAGCGAAAGGCTTCTTGAAGGGAAAGATGTAACTCTATGAGATGAATTAACAGAACACACAGCAGTTTCTCAGAAAGCTTCTTTCCAGTTTTAAACGGAAGATATTTCCTTTTTCACCATAGCCCTCTATGGGCTTCCAAATTTCCCTTTGCCAATTCCACAAGAACAGCCTTAGCGAAAGGCTTCCTGAAGGGAAAGATGTAACTCTGTGAGATGAATTAACAGAACACAGAGCAGTTTCTCCGAAAGCTTCTTTCCAGTTTTGAACGGAAGATATTTCCTTTTTCACCTTAGCCCTCTATGGGCTTCCAAATATCCCTTTGCCAATTCCACAAGAACAGCCTTAGCGAAAGGCTTCTTGAAGGGAAAGATGTAACTCTGTGAGATGAATTAACAGAACACAGAGCAGTTTCTCAGAGAGCTTCTTTCCAGTTTTGAACGGAAGATATTTCCTTTTTCACCATAGCCCTCTATGGGCTTCCAAATATCCCTTTGCCAATTCCACAAGAACAGCCTTACCGAAAGGCACCTTGAAGGGAAAGATGTAACTCTGTGAGATGAATTAACAGAACACAGAGCAGTTTCTCAGAAAGCTTCTTTCCAGTTTTGAACGGAAGATATTTCCTTTTTCATCATAGCCCTCTATGGGCTTCCAAATATCCCTTTGCCAATTCCACAAGAACAGCCTTAGCGAAAGACTTCTTGAAGGGAAAGATGTAACTCTGTGAGATGAATTAACAGAACACAGAGCAGTTTCTGAGAAAGCTTCTTTCCAGTTTTGAACGGAAGATATTTCCTTTTTCACCATAGCCCTCTATGGGCTTCCAAATATCCCTTTGCCAATTCCACAAGAACAGCCTTAGAGAAAGGCTTCTTGAAGTTAAAGATGTAACTCTTTGAGATGAATTAACAGAACACAGAGCAGTTTCTCAGAAAGCTTCTTTCCAGTTTTGAACGGAAGATATTTCCTTTTTCACCATAGCCCTCTATGGGCTTCCAAATATCCCTTTGCCAATTCCACAAGAACAGCCTTAGCGAAAGGCTTTTGAAGGGAAAGATGTAACTCTGTGAGATGAATTAACAGAACACAGAGCAGTTTCTCAGAAAGCTTCTTTCCAGTTTGGAACGGAAGATATTTCCTTTTTCACCATAGCCCTCTATGGGCTTCCAAATATCCCTTTGCCAATTTCACAAGAACAGGCTTAGCGAAAGGCTTCTTGAAGGGAAAGATGTAACTCTGTGAGATGAATTAACAGAACACAGAGCAGTTTCTCAGAAATCTTCTTTCCAGTTTTGAACGGAAGATATTTCCTTTTTCACCATAGCCCTCTATGGCCTTCCAATATCCCTTTGCCAATTCCACAAGAACAGCCTTAGCGAAAGGCTTCTTGAAGGGAAAGATGTATCTCTGTGAGATGAATTAACAGAACATAGAGCAGTTTCTCAGAAAGCTTCTTTCCAGTTTTGAACGGAAGATATTTCCTTTTTCACCATAGCCCTCTATTTGCTTCCAAATATCCCTTTGCCAATTCCACAGGAACAAACTTAGCGAAAGGCTTCTTGAAGGGAAAGATGTAACTCTGTGAGATGAATTAACAGAACACAGAGCAGTTTCTCAGAAAGCTTCCTTCCAGTTTTAAACGGAAGCTATTTCCTTTTTCACCATAGCCCTCTATGGGCTTCCAAATATCCCTTTGCCAATTCCACAAGAACAGCCTTAACGAAAGGCTTCCTCAAGGGAAAGATGTAACTCTGTGAGATGAATTAACAGAACACAGAGCAGTTTCTCAGAAAGCTTCTTTCCAGTTTTGAACGGAAGATATTTCCATTTTCACCATAGCCCGCTATGGGCTTCCAAATATCCCTTTGCCAATTCCACAAGAACAGCATTAGCGAAAGGCTTCTTGAAGGGAAAGATGTAACTCTGTGAGATGAATTAACAGAACACAGAGCAGTTTCTCAGAAAGCTTCTTTCCAGTTTTGAACGGAAGATATTTCCTTTTTCACCATAGCCCTCTATGGGCTTCCAAATATCCCTTTGCCAATTCCACAAGAACAGCCTTAGCGAAAGGCTTCTTGAAGGGAAAGATGTAACTCTCTGAGATGAATTAACAGAACATAGAACAGTTTCTCAGAAAGCTTCTTTCCAGTTCTGAACGGAAGATATTTCCTTTTTCACCATAGCCCTCCATGGGCTTCCAAATATCCCTTTGCCAATTCCACAAGAACAGCCTTAGCGAAAGGCTTCTTGAAGGGAAAGATGTAATTCTGTGAGATGAATTAAAAGAACACAGAGCAGTTTCTCAGAAAGCTACTTTCCAGTTTTGAACGGATGATATTTCCTTTTTCACCATAGCCCTCTCTGGGCTTCCAAATATCCCTTTGCCAATTCCACAAGAACAGGCTTAGCGAAAGGCTTCTTGAAGGTAAAGATATAACACTGTGAGATGAATTAAAAGAACACAGAGCAGTTTCTCAGAAATCTTCTTTCCAGTTTTGAACGGAAGATATTTCCTTTTTCACCATAGCCCTCTATGGGCTTCCAAATATCCCTTTGCCAATTCCACAAGAACAGCCTTAGCGAAAGGCTTCTTGAAGGGAAAGATGTATCTCTGTGAGATGAATTAACAGAACATAGAACAGTTTCACAGAAAGCTTCTTTCCAGTTTTGAACGGAAGATATTTCCTTTTTCACCATAGCCCTCTATGGGCTTCCAAATATCCCTTTGCCAATTCCACAGGAACAAACTTAGCGAAAGGCTTCTTGAAGGGAAAGATGTAACTCTATGAGATGAATTAACAGAACACAGAGCAGTTTCTCAGAAAGCTTCTTTCAAGTTTTAAACGGAAGATATTTCCTTTTTAAGCATAGCCCTCTATGGGCTTCTAAATTTCCCTTTGCCAATTCCACAAGAACAGCCTTAGCGAAAGGCGTCCTGAAGGGAAAGATGTAACTCTGTGAGATGAATTAACAGAACACAGAGCAGTTTCTCAGAAAGTTTCTTTCCAGTTTTGAACGGAAGATATTTCCTTTTTCACCATAGCCCTCTATGGGCTTCCAAATATCCCTTTGCCAATTCCACAAGAACAGCCTTAGCGAAAGGCTTCTTGAAGGGAAAGATGTAATTCTGTGAGATGAATTAAAAGAACACAGAGCAGTTTCTCAGAAAGCTACTTTCCAGTTTTGAACGGATGATATTTCCTTTTTCACCATAGCCCTCTATGGGCTTCCAAATATCCCTTTGCCAATTTCACAAGAACAGGCTTAGCGAAAGGCTTCTTGAAGGGAAAGATGTAACTCTGTGAGATGAATTAACAGAACACAGAGCAGTTTCTCAGAAATCTTCTTTCCAGTTTTGAACGGAAGATATTTCCTTTTTCACCATATCCCTCTATGGGCTTCCAATATCCCTTTGCCAATTCCACAAGAACAGCCTTAGCGAAAGGCTTCTTGAAGGGAAAGATGTATCTCTGTGAGATGAATTAACAGAACATAGAGCAGTTTCTCAGAAAGCTTCTTTCCAGTTTTGAACGGAAGATATTTCCTTTTTCACCAAAGCCCTCTATGGGCTTCCAAATATCCCTTTGCCAATTCCACAGGAACAAACTTAGCGAAAGGCTTCTTGAAGGGAAAGATGTAACTCTATGAGATGAATTAACAGAACACACAGCAGTTTCTCAGAAAGCTTCTTTCCAGTTTTAAACGGAAGATATTTCCTTTTTCACCATAGCCCTCTATGGGCTTCCAAATTTCCCTTTGCCAATTCCACAAGAACAGCCTTAGCGAAAGGCTTCCTGAAGGGAAAGATGTAACTCTGTGAGATGAATTAACAGAACACAGAGCAGTTTCTCCGAAAGCTTCTTTCCAGTTTTGAACGGAAGATATTTCCTTTTTCACCTTAGCCCTCTATGGGCTTCCAAATATCCCTTTGCCAATTCCACAAGAACAGCCTTAGCGAAAGGCTTCTTGAAGGGAAAGATGTAACTCTGTGAGATGAATTAACAGAACACAGAGCAGTTTCTCAGAGAGCTTCTTTCCAGTTTTGAACGGAAGATATTTCCTTTTTCACCATAGCCCTCTATGGGCTTCCAAATATCCCTTTGCCAATTCCACAAGAACAGCCTTACCGAAAGGCACCTTGAAGGGAAAGATGTAACTCTGTGAGATGAATTAACAGAACACAGAGCAGTTTCTCAGAAAGCTTCTTTCCAGTTTTGAACGGAAGATATTTCCTTTTTCATCATAGCCCTCTATGGGCTTCCAAATATCCCTTTGCCAATTCCACAAGAACAGCCTTAGCGAAAGACTTCTTGAAGGGAAAGATGTAACTCTGTGAGATGAATTAACAGAACACAGAGCAGTTTCTGAGAAAGCTTCTTTCCAGTTTTGAACGGAAGATATTTCCTTTTTCACCATAGCCCTCTATGGGCTTCCAAATATCCCTTTGCCAATTCCACAAGAACAGCCTTAGAGAAAGGCTTCTTGAAGTTAAAGATGTAACTCTTTGAGATGAATTAACAGAACACAGAGCAGTTTCTCAGAAAGCTTCTTTCCAGTTTTGAACGGAAGATATTTCCTTTTTCACCATAGCCCTCTATGGGCTTCCAAATATCCCTTTGCCAATTCCACAAGAACAGCCTTAGCGAAAGGCTTTTGAAGGGAAAGATGTAACTCTGTGAGATGAATTAACAGAACACAGAGCAGTTTCTCAGAAAGCTTCTTTCCAGTTTGGAACGGAAGATATTTCCTTTTTCACCATAGCCCTCTATGGGCTTCCAAATATCCCTTTGCCAATTTCACAAGAACAGGCTTAGCGAAAGGCTTCTTGAAGGGAAAGATGTAACTCTGTGAGATGAATTAACAGAACACAGAGCAGTTTCTCAGAAATCTTCTTTCCAGTTTTGAACGGAAGATATTTCCTTTTTCACCATAGCCCTCTATGGCCTTCCAATATCCCTTTGCCAATTCCACAAGAACAGCCTTAGCGAAAGGCTTCTTGAAGGGAAAGATGTATCTCTGTGAGATGAATTAACAGAACATAGAGCAGTTTCTCAGAAAGCTTCTTTCCAGTTTTGAACGGAAGATATTTCCTTTTTCACCATAGCCCTCTATTTGCTTCCAAATATCCCTTTGCCAATTCCACAGGAACAAACTTAGCGAAAGGCTTCTTGAAGGGAAAGATGTAACTCTGTGAGATGAATTAACAGAACACAGAGCAGTTTCTCAGAAAGCTTCCTTCCAGTTTTAAACGGAAGCTATTTCCTTTTTCACCATAGCCCTCTATGGGCTTCCAAATATCCCTTTGCCAATTCCACAAGAACAGCCTTAACGAAAGGCTTCCTCAAGGGAAAGATGTAACTCTGTGAGATGAATTAACAGAACACAGAGCAGTTTCTCAGAAAGCTTCTTTCCAGTTTTGAACGGAAGATATTTCCATTTTCACCATAGCCCGCTATGGGCTTCCAAATATCCCTTTGCCAATTCCACAAGAACAGCCTTAGCGAAAGGCTTCTTGAAGGGAAAGATGTAACTCTGTGAGATGAATTAACAGAACACAGAGCAGTTTCTCAGAAAGCTTCTTTCCAGTTTTGAACGGAAGATATTTCCTTTTTCACCATAGCCCTCTATGGGCTTCCAAATATCCCTTTGCCAATTCCACAAGAACAGCCTTAGCGAAAGGCTTCTTGAAGGGAAAGATGTAACTCTCTGAGATGAATTAACAGAACATAGAACAGTTTCTCAGAAAGCTTCTTTCCAGTTTTGAACGGAAGATATTTCCTTTTTCACCATAGCCCTCTATGGGTTTCCAAATATCCCTTTGCCAATTCCACAAGAACAACCTTAGCGAAAGGCTTCTTGAAGGGAAAGATGTAACTCTGTGAGATGAATTAACAGAACACAGAGCAGTTTCTCAGAAAGCTTCTTTCCAGTTTTAAACGGAAGCTATTTCCTTTTTCACCATAGCCCTCTATGGGCTTCCAAATATCCCTTTGCCAATTCCACAAGAACAGCCTTAGCGAAAGGCTTCCTCAAGGGAAAGATGTAACTCTGTGATATGAATTAACAGAACACAGAGCAGTTTCTCAGAAAGCTTCTTTCCAGTTTTGAACGGAAGATATTTCCATTTTCACCATAGCCCTCTATGGGCTTCCAAATATCCCTTTGCCAATTCCACAAGAACAGCCTTAGCGAAAGGCTTCTTGAAGGGAAAGATGTAACTCTGTGAGGTGAATTAACAGAACACAGAGCAGTTTCTCAGAAAGCTTCTTTCCACTTTTGAACGGAAGATATTTCCTTTTTCACCATAGCCCTCTATGGGCTTCCAAATATCCCTTTGCCAATTCCACAAGAACAGCCTTAGCGAAAGGCTTCTTGAAGGGAAAGATGTAACTCTGTGAGATGAATTAACAGAACACAGAGCAGTTTCTCAGAAAGCTTCTTTCCAGTTTTGAACGGAAGATATTTCCTTTTTCAGCATAGCCCTATATGGGTTTCCAAATATCCCTTTGCCAATTCCACAAGAACAGCCTTAGCGAAAGGATTCTTGAAGGGAAAGATGTAACTCTGTGAGATGAATTAACCAGAACACAGAGCAGTTTCTCAGAAAGCTTCTTTCCATATTTGAACGGAAGATATTTCCTTTTTCACCGTAGCCCTCTATGGGCTTCGAAATATCCCTTTGCCAATTCCACAAGAACATCCTTAGCGAAAGGCTTCTTGAAGTTAAAGATGTAACTCTGTGAGATGAATTAACAGAACACAGAGCAGTTTCTCAGAAAGTTTCTTTCCAGTTTTGAACGGAAGATATTTCCTTTTTCACCATAGCCCTCTATGGGCTTCCAAATATCCCTTTGCCAATTCCACAAGAACAGCCTTAGCGAAAGGCTTCTTGAAGGGAAAGATGTAATTCTGTGAGATGAATTAAAAGAACACAGAGCAGTTTCTCAGAAAGCTACTTTCCAGTTTTGAACGGAAGATATTTCCTTTTTCACCAAAGCCCTCTATGGGCTTCCAAATATCCCTTTGCCAATTCCACAGGAACAAACTTAGCGAAAGGCTTCTTGAAGGGAAAGATGTAACTCTATGAGATGAATTAACAGAACACACAGCAGTTTCTCAGAAAGCTTCTTTCCAGTTTTAAACGGAAGATATTTCCTTTTTCACCATAGCCCTCTATGGGCTTCCAAATTTCCCTTTGCCAATTCCACAAGAACAGCCTTAGCGAAAGGCTTCCTGAAGGGAAAGATGTAACTCTGTGAGATGAATTAACAGAACACAGAGCAGTTTCTCCGAAAGCTTCTTTCCAGTTTTGAACGGAAGATATTTCCTTTTTCACCTTAGCCCTCTATGGGCTTCCAAATATCCCTTTGCCAATTCCACAAGAACAGCCTTAGCGAAAGGCTTCTTGAAGGGAAAGATGTAACTCTGTGAGATGAATTAACAGAACACAGAGCAGTTTCTCAGAGAGCTTCTTTCCAGTTTTGAACGGAAGGTATTTCCTTTTTCACCATAGCCCTCTATGGCCTTCCAATATCCCTTTGCCAATTCCACAAGAACAGCCTTAGCGAAAGGCTTCTTGAAGGGAAAGATGTATCTCTGTGAGATGAATTAACAGAACATAGAGCAGTTTCTCAGAAAGCTTCTTTCCAGTTTTGAACGGAAGATATTTCCTTTTTCACCATAGCCCTCTATGGGCTTCCAAATATCCCTTTGCCAATTCCACAGGAACAAACTTAGCGAAAGGCTTCTTGAAGGGAAAGATGTAACTCTGTGAGATGAATTAACAGAACACAGAGCAGTTTCTCAGAAAGCTTCCTTCCAGTTTTAAACGGAAGCTATTTCCTTTTTCACCATAGCCCTCTATGGGCTTCCAAATATCCCTTTGCCAATTCCACAAGAACAGCCTTAACGAAAGGCTTCCTCAAGGGAAAGATGTAACTCTGTGAGATGAATTAACAGAACACAGAGCAGTTTCTCAGAAAGCTTCTTTCCAGTTTTGAACGGAAGATATTTCCATTTTCACCATAGCCCGCTATGGGCTTCCAAATATCCCTTTGCCAATTCCACAAGAACAGCCTTAGCGAAAGGCTTCTTGAAGGGAAAGATGTAACTCTGTGAGATGAATTAACAGAACACAGAGCAGTTTCTCAGAAAGCTTCTTTCCAGTTTTGAACGGAAGATATTTCCTTTTTCACCATAGCCCTCTATGGGCTTCCAAATATCCCTTTGCCAATTCCACAAGAACAGCCTTAGAGAAAGGCTTCTTGAAGTTAAAGATGTAACTCTTTGAGATGAATTAACAGAACACAGAGCAGTTTCTCAGAAAGCTTCTTTCCAGTTTTGAACGGAAGATATTTCCTTTTTCACCATAGCCCTCTATGGGCTTCCAAATATCCCTTTGCCAATTCCACAAGAACAGCCTTAGCGAAAGGCTTTTGAAGGGAAAGATGTAACTCTGTGAGATGAATTAACAGAACACAGAGCAGTTTCTCAGAAAGCTTCTTTCCAGTTTGGAACGGAAGATATTTCCTTTTTCACCATAGCCCTCTATGGGCTTCCAAATATCCCTTTGCCAATTTCACAAGAACAGGCTTAGCGAAAGGCTTCTTGAAGGGAAAGATGTAACTCTGTGAGATGAATTAACAGAACACAGAGCAGTTTCTCAGAAATCTTCTTTCCAGTTTTGAACGGAAGATATTTCCTTTTTCACCATAGCCCTCTATGGCCTTCCAATATCCCTTTGCCAATTCCACAAGAACAGCCTTAGCGAAAGGCTTCTTGAAGGGAAAGATGTATCTCTGTGAGATGAATTAACAGAACATAGAGCAGTTTCTCAGAAAGCTTCTTTCCAGTTTTGAACGGAAGATATTTCCTTTTTCACCATAGCCCTCTATGGGCTTCCAAATATCCCTTTGCCAATTCCACAGGAACAAACTTAGCGAAAGGCTTCTTGAAGGGAAAGATGTAACTCTGTGAGATGAATTAACAGAACACAGAGCAGTTTCTCAGAAAGCTTCCTTCCAGTTTTAAACGGAAGCTATTTCCTTTTTCACCATAGCCCTCTATGGGCTTCCAAATATCCCTTTGCCAATTCCACAAGAACAGCCTTAACGAAAGGCTTCCTCAAGGGAAAGATGTAACTCTGTGAGATGAATTAACAGAACACAGAGCAGTTTCTCAGAAAGCTTCTTTCCAGTTTTGAACGGAAGATATTTCCATTTTCACCATAGCCCGCTATGGGCTTCCAAATATCCCTTTGCCAATTCCACAAGAACAGCCTTAGCGAAAGGCTTCTTGAAGGGAAAGATGTAACTCTGTGAGATGAATTAACAGAACACAGAGCAGTTTCTCAGAAAGCTTCTTTCCAGTTTTGAACGGAAGATATTTCCTTTTTCACCATAGCCCTCTATGGGCTTCCAAATATCCCTTTGCCAATTCCACAAGAACAGCCTTAGCGAAAGGCTTCTTGAAGGGAAAGATGTAACTCTCTGAGATGAATTAACAGAACATAGAACAGTTTCTCAGAAAGCTTCTTTCCAGTTTTGAACGGAAGATATTTCCTTTTTCACCATAGCCCTCTATGGGTTTCCAAATATCCCTTTGCCAATTCCACAAGAACAACCTTAGCGAAAGGCTTCTTGAAGGGAAAGATGTAACTCTGTGAGATGAATTAACAGAACACAGAGCAGTTTCTCAGAAAGCTTCTTTCCAGTTTTAAACGGAAGCTATTTCCTTTTTCACCATAGCCCTCTATGGGCTTCCAAATATCCCTTTGCCAATTCCACAAGAACAGCCTTAGCGAAAGGCTTCCTCAAGGGAAAGATGTAACTCTGTGATATGAATTAACAGAACACAGAGCAGTTTCTCAGAAAGCTTCTTTCCAGTTTTGAACGGAAGATATTTCCATTTTCACCATAGCCCTCTATGGGCTTCCAAATATCCCTTTGCCAATTCCACAAGAACAGCCTTAGCGAAAGGCTTCTTGAAGGGAAAGATGTAACTCTGTGAGATGAATTAACAGAACACAGAGCAGTTTCTCAGAAAGCTTCTTTCCACTTTTGAACGGAAGATATTTCCTTTTTCACCATAGCCCTCTATGGGCTTCCAAATATCCCTTTGCCAATTCCACAAGAACAGCCTTAGCGAAAGGCTTCTTGAAGGGAAAGATGTAACTCTGTGAGATGAATTAACAGAACACAGAGCAGTTTCTCAGAAAGCTTCTTTCCAGTTTTGAACGGAAGATATTTCCTTTTTCAGCATAGCCCTATATGGGTTTCCAAATATCCCTTTGCCAATTCCACAAGAACAGCCTTAGCGAAAGGATTCTTGAAGGGAAAGATGTAACTCTGTGAGATGAATTAACCAGAACACAGAGCAGTTTCTCAGAAAGCTTCTTTCCATATTTGAACGGAAGATATTTCCTTTTTCACCGTAGCCCTCTATGGGCTTCGAAATATCCCTTTGCCAATTCCACAAGAACATCCTTAGCGAAAGGCTTCTTGAAGTTAAAGATGTAACTCTGTGAGATGAATTAACAGAACACAGAGCAGTTTCTCAGAAAGTTTCTTTCCAGTTTTGAACGGAAGATATTTCCTTTTTCACCATAGCCCTCTATGGGCTTCCAAATATCCCTTTGCCAATTCCACAAGAACAGCCTTAGGGAAAGGCTTCTTGAAGGGAAAGATGTAATTCTGTGAGATGAATTAAAAGAACACAGAGCAGTTTCTCAGAAAGCTACTTTCCAGTTTTGAACGGAAGATATTTCCTTTTTCACCAAAGCCCTCTATGGGCTTCCAAATATCCCTTTGCCAATTCCACAGGAACAAACTTAGCGAAAGGCTTCTTGAAGGGAAAGATGTAACTCTATGAGATGAATTAACAGAACACACAGCAGTTTCTCAGAAAGCTTCTTTCCAGTTTTAAACGGAAGATATTTCCTTTTTCACCATAGCCCTCTATGGGCTTCCAAATTTCCCTTTGCCAATTCCACAAGAACAGCCTTAGCGAAAGGCTTCCTGAAGGGAAAGATGTAACTCTGTGAGATGAATTAACAGAACACAGAGCAGTTTCTCCGAAAGCTTCTTTCCAGTTTTGAACGGAAGATATTTCCTTTTTCACCTTAGCCCTCTATGGGCTTCCAAATATCCCTTTGCCAATTCCACAAGAACAGCCTTAGCGAAAGGCTTCTTGAAGGGAAAGATGTAACTCTGTGAGATGAATTAACAGAACACAGAGCAGTTTCTCAGAGAGCTTCTTTCCAGTTTTGAACGGAAGATATTTCCTTTTTCACCATAGCCCTCTATGGCCTTCCAATATCCCTTTGCCAATTCCACAAGAACAGCCTTAGCGAAAGGCTTCTTGAAGGGAAAGATGTATCTCTGTGAGGTGAATTAACAGAACATAGAGCAGTTTCTCAGAAAGCTTCTTTCCAGTTTTGAACGGAAGATATTTCCTTTTTCACCATAGCCCTCTATGGGCTTCCAAATATCCCTTTGCCAATTCCACAAGAACAGCCTTAACGAAAGGCTTCCTCAAGGGAAAGATGTAACTCTGTGAGATGAATTAACAGAACACAGAGCAGTTTCTCAGAAAGCTTCTTTCCAGTTTTGAACGGAAGATATTTCCATTTTCACCATAGCCCGCTATGGGCTTCCAAATATCCCTTTGCCAATTCCACAAGAACAGCCTTAGCGAAAGGCTTCTTGAAGGGAAAGATGTAACTCTGTGAGATGAATTAACAGAACACAGAGCAGTTTCTCAGAAAGCTTCTTTCCAGTTTTGAACGGAAGATATTTCCTTTTTCACCATAGCCCTCTATGGGCTTCCAAATATCCCTTTGCCAATTCCACAAGAACAGCCTTAGCGAAAGGCTTCTTGAAGGGAAAGATGTAACTCTGTGAGATGAATTAACAGAACACAGAGCAGTTTCTCAGAAAGCTTCTTTCCAGTTTTGAACGGAAGATATTTCCTTTTTCACCATAGCCCTCTATGGGCTTCCAAATATCCCTTTGCCAATTCCACAAGAACAGCCTTAGCGAAAGGCTTCTTGAAGGGAAAGATGTAACTCTGTGATATGAATTAACAGAACACAGAGCAGTTTCTCAGAAAGCTTCTTTCCAGTTTTGAACGGAAGATATTTCCATTTTCACCATAGCCCTCTATGGGCTTCCAAATATCCCTTTGCCAATTCCACAAGAACAGCCTTAGCGAAAGGCTTCTTGAAGGGAAAGATGTAACTCTGTGAGATGAATTAACAGAACACAGAGCAGTTTCTCAGAAAGCTTCTTTCCAGTTTTGAACGGAAGATATTTCCTTTTTCACCATAGCCCTCTATGGGCTTCCAAATATCCCTTTGCCAATTCCACAAGAACAGCCTTAGCGTAAGACTTCTTGAAGGGAAAGATGTAACTCTGTGAGATGAATTAACAGAACACAGAGCAGTTTCTCAGAAAGCTTCTTTCCAGTTTTGAACGGAAGATATTTCCTTTTTCACCATAGCCCTCCATGGGCTTCCAAATATCCCTTTGCCAATTCCACAAGAACAGCCTTAGCGAAAGGCTCCTTGAAGGGAAAGATGTAATTCTGTGAGACGAATTAAAAGAACACAGAGCAGTTTCTCAGAAAGCTACTTTCCAGTTTTGAACGGATGATATTTCCTTTTTCACCATAGCCCTCTATGGGCTACCAAATATCCCTTTGCCAATTCCACAAGAACAGGCTTAGCGAAAGGCTTCTTGAAGGGAAAGATGTAACTCTGTGAGATGAATTAACAGAACACAGTGCAGTTTCTCAGAAAGCTTCTTTCCAGTTTTGAACGGAAGATATTTCCTTTTTCACCATAGCCCTCTATGGGCTTCTAAATATCCCTTTGCCAATTCCCCAAGAACAGCCTTAGCGAAAGGCTTCTTGAAGGGAAAGATGTAACTCTGTGAGATGAATTAACAGAACACAGAGCAGTTTCTCAGAAAGCTTCTTTCCAGTTTTGAACGGAAGATATTTCCTTTTTCACCATAGCCCTCTATGGGCTTCCAAATATCCCTTTGCCAATTCCACAAGAACAGCCTTAGCGAAAGGCTTCTTGAAGGGAAAGATGTAACTCTGTGAGATGAATTAACAGAACACAGAGCAGTTTCTCAGAAAGCTTCTTTCCAGTTTTGAACGGAAGATATTTCCTTTTTCACCATAGCCCTCTAGGGGTTCCAAATATCCCTTTGCCAATTCCACAAGAACCGCCTTAGCGAAAGGCTTCTTCAAGTTAAAGATGTAACTCTGTGAGATGAATTAACAGAACACAGAGCAGTTTCTCAGAAAGCTTCTTTCCAGTTTTGAACGGAAGATATTTCCTTTTTCACCATAGCCCTCTATGGGCTTCCAAATATCCCTTTGCCAATTCCACAAGAACAGCCTTAGCGAAAGGCTTCTTGAAGGGAAAGATGTAACTCTGTGACATGAATTAACAGAACACAGAGCAGTTTCTCAGAATGCTTCTTTCCAGTTTTGAACGGAAGATATTTCCTTTTTCACCATGGCCCTCTATGGGCTTCCAAATATCCCTTTGCCAATTCCACAAGAAGAGCCTTAGCGAAAGGCTTCCTCAAGGGAAGGATGTAACTCTGTGAGATGAATTAACAGAACATAGAACAGTTTCTCAGAAAGCTTCTTTCCAGTTTTGAACGGAAGATATTTCCTTTTTCACCATAGCCCTCTAAGGGTTCCAAATATCCCTTTACCAATTCCACAAGAACAGCCTTAGCGAAAGGCTTCTTGAAGTTAAAGATGTAACCCTGTGAGATGAATTAACAGAACACAGAGCAGTTTCTCAGAAAGCTTCTTTCCAGTTTTGAACGGAAGATATTTCCTTTTTCACCATAGCCCTCTATGGGCTTCCAAATATCCCTTTGCCAATTCCACAAGAACAGCCTTAGCGAAAGGCTTCTTGAAGGGAAAGATGTAACTCTGTGAGATGAATTAGCAGAACACAGAGCAGTTTCTCAGAAAGCTTCTTTCCAGTTTTGAACGGAAGATATTTCCTTTTTCACCATATCCCTCTATGGGCTTCCAAATATCCCTTTGCCAATTCCACAAGAACAGCCTTAGCGAAAGGCTTCTTGAAGGGAAAGATGTAACTCTGTGAGATGAATTAACAGAACATAGAACAGTTTCTCAGAAAGTTTCTTTCCAGTTTTGAACGGAAGATATTTCCTTTTTCACCATAGCCCACTATGGGCTTCCAAATATCCCTTTGCCAATTCCACAAGAACAGCCTTAGCGAAAGGCTTCTTGAAGTTAAAGATGTAACTCTGTGAGATGAATTAATAGAACACAGAGCAGTTTCTCAGAAAGCTTCTTTCCAGTTTTGAACGGAAGGTATTTCCTTTTTCACCATGGCCCTCTATGGGCTTCCAAATATCCCTTTGCCAATTCCACAAGAACAGCCTTAGCGAAAGGCATCTTGAAGGGAAAGTTGTAACTCTGTGAGATGAATTAACAGAACACAGAGCAGTTTCTCAGAAAGCTTCTTTCCAGTTTTGAACGGAAGATATTTCCTTTTTCACCATAGCCCTCTATGGGCTTCCAAATATCCCTTTGCCAATTCCACAAGAACAGCCTTAGCGAAACGCTTCTTGAAGGAAGAGATGTAACTCTGCTAGAGGAATTAACGGAACACAGAGCAGTTCCTCAGAAAGCTTCTTTCCAGTTTTGAACGGAAGATATTTCCTTTTTCACCATAGCCCTCCATGGGCTTCCAAATATCCCTTTGCCAATTCCACAAGAACAGCCTTAGCGAAAGGCTTCTTGAAGGGAAAGATGTAATTCTGTGAGATGAATTAAAAGAACACAGAGCAGTTTCTCTTAAAGCTACTTTCCAGTTTTGAACGGATGATATTTCCTTTTTCACCATAGCCCTCTATGGGCTTAAAATATCCCTTTGCCAATTCCACAAGAACAGGCTTAGCGAAAGGCTTCTTGTAGGGAAAGATGTAACTCTGTGAGATGAATTAACAGAACACAGAGCAGTTTCTCAGAAAGCTTCTTTCCAGTTTTGAACGGAAGATATTTCCTTATTCACCATAGCCCTCTATGGGCTTCCAAATATCCCTTTGCCAATTCCACAAGAACAGCCTTAGCGAAAGGCTTCTTGAAGGAAGAGATGTAACTCTGCTAGATGAATTAACACAACACAGAGCAGTTTCTCAGAAAGCTTCTTTCCAGTTCTGAACGGAAGATATTTCCTTTTTCACCATAGCCCTCCATGGGCTTCCAAATATCCCTTTGCCAATTCCACAAGAACAGCCTTAGCGAAAGGCTTCTTGAAGGGAAAGATGTAATTCTGTGAGATGAATTAAAAGAACACAGAGCAGTTTCTCAGAAAGCTACTTTCCAGTTTTGAACGGATGATATTTCCTTTTTCACCATAGCCCTCTCTGGGCTTCCAAATATCCCTTTGCCAATTCCACAAGAACAGGCTTAGCGAAAGGCTTCTTGAAGGTAAAGATATAACACTGTGAGATGAATTAAAAGAACACAGAGCAGTTTCTCAGAAATCTTCTTTCCAGTTTTGAACGGAAGATATTTCCTTTTTCACCATAGCCCTCTATGGGCTTCCAAATATCCCTTTGCCAATTCCACAAGAACAGCCTTAGCGAAAGGCTTCTTGAAGGGAAAGATGTATCTCTGTGAGATGAATTAACAGAACATAGAACAGTTTCTCAGAAAGCTTCTTTCCAGTTTTGAACGGAAGATATTTCCTTTTTCACCATAGCCCTCTATGGGCTTCCAAATATCCCTTTGCCAATTCCACAGGAACAAACTTAGCGAAAGGCTTCTTGAAGGGAAAGATGTAACTCTATGAGATGAATTAACAGAACACAGAGCAGTTTCTCAGAAAGCTTCTTTCAAGTTTTAAACGGAAGATATTTCCTTTTTAAGCATAGCCCTCTATGGGCTTCTAAATTTCCCTTTGCCAATTCCACAAGAACAGCCTTAGCGAAAGGCGTCCTGAAGGGAAAGATGTAACTCTGTGAGATGAATTAACAGAACACAGAGCAGTTTCTCAGAAAGCTTCTTTCCAGTTTTGAACGGAAGATATTTCCTTTTTCACCATAGCCCTCTATGGGCTTCCAAATATCCCTTTGCCAATTCCACAAAAACAGCCTTAGCGAAAGTCTTCTTGACGGGAAAGGTGTAAATCTCTGCGATGAATTAACAGAACACAGAGCAGTTTCTCAGAAAGCTTCTTTCCAGTTTTGAACGGAAGATATTTCCTTTTTCACCATAGCCCTCTATGGGCTTCCAAATATCCCTTTGCCAATTCCACAAGAACAGCCTTAGCGAAAGGCTTCTTGAAGTTAAAGATGTAACTCTGTGAGATGAATTAACAGAACACAGAGCAGTTTCTCAGAAAGCTTCTTTCCAGTTTTGAACGGAAGATATTTCCTTTTTCACCATAGCCCTCTATGGGCTTCCAAATATCCCTTTGCCAATTCCACAAGAACAGCCTTAGCGAAAGGCTTCTTGAAGGGAAAGTTGTAACTCTGTGAGATGAATTAACAGAACATAGAACAGTTTCTCAGAAAGCTTCTTTCCAGTTTTGAACGGAAGATGTTTCCTTTTTCACCATAGCCCTCTATGGGCTTCCAAATATCCCTTTGCCAATTCCACAGGAACAACCTTAGCGAAAGGCTTCTAGAAGGGAAAGATGTAACTCTGTGAGATGAATTAACAGAACAAAAGGCAGTTTCTCAGAAAGCTTCTTTCCAGTTTTGAACGGAAGATATTTCCTTTTTCACCTTAGCCCTCTATGGGCTTCCAAATATCCCTTTGCCAATTCCACAAGAACAGCTTAGCGAAAGACTTCTTGAAGAGAAAGATGTAACTCTTTGAGATGAATTAACAGAACACAGAGCAGTTTCTCAGAAAGCTTCTTTCCAGTTTTGAACGGAAGATATTTCCTTTTTCGCCATAGCCCTCTATGGGCTTCCAAATATCCCTTTGCCAATTGCAGAAGAACAGCCTTAGCGAAAGGCTTCTTGAAGTTAAAGATGTAACTCTGTGAGATGAATTAACAGAACACAGAGCAGTTTCTCAGAAAGCTTCTTTCCAGTTTTGAACGGAATATATTTCCTTTTTCACCATAGCCCTCTATGGGCTTCCAAATATCCCTTTGCCAATTCCACAAGAACAGCCTTAGCGAAAGGCTTCTTGAAGGGAAAGATGTAACTCTGTGAGATGAATTAACAGAACACAGAGCAGTTTCTCAGAAAGCTTCTTTCCACTTTTGAACGGAAGATATTTCCTTTTTCACCATAGCCCTCTATGGGCTTCCAAATATCCCTTTGCCAATTCCACAAGAACAGCCTTAGCGAAAAGCTTCTTGAAGGGAAAGATGTAACTCTGTGAGATGAATTAGCAGAACACAGAGCAGTTTCTCAGAAAGCTTCTTTCCAGTTTTGAACGGAAGATATTTCCTTTTTCACCATAGCCCTCTATGGGCTTCCAAATATCCCTTTGCCAATTCCACAAGAACAGCCTTAGCGAAAGGCTTTTGAAGGGAAAGATGTAACTCTGTGAGATGAATTAACAGAACACAGAGCAGTTTCTCAGAAAGCTTCTTTCCAGTTTGGAACGGAAGATATTTCCTTTTTCACCATAGCCCTCTATGGGCTTCCAAATATCCCTTTGCCAATTTCACAAGAACAGGCTTAGCGAAAGGCTTCTTGAAGGGAAAGATGTAACTCTGTGAGATGAATTAACAGAACACAGAGCAGTTTCTCAGAAATCTTCTTTCCAGTTTTGAACGGAAGATATTTCCTTTTTCGCCATAGCCCTCTATGGGCTTCCAATATCCCTTTGCCAATTCCACAAGAACAGCCTTAGCGAAAGGCTTCTTGAAGGGAAAGATGTATCTCTGTGAGATGAATTAACAGAACATAGAGCAGTTTCTCAGAAAGCTTCTTTCCAGTTTTGAACGGAAGATATTTCCTTTTTCACCTTAGCCCTCTATGGGCTTCCAAATATCCCTTTGCCAATTCCACAGGAACAAACTTAGCGAAAGGCTTCTTGAAGGGAAAGATGTAACTCTGTGAGATGAATTAACAGAACACAGAGCAGTTTCTCAGAAAGCTTCCTTCCAGTTTTAAACGGAAGCTATTTCCTTTTTCACCATAGCCCTCTATGGGCTTCCAAATATCCCTTTGCCAATTCCACAAGAACAGCCTTAACGAAAGGCTTCCTCAAGGGAAAGATGTAACTCTGTGAGATGAATTAACAGAACACAGAGCAGTTTCTCAGAAAGCTTCTTTCCAGTTTTGAACGGAAGATATTTCCATTTTCACCATAGCCCGCTATGGGCTTCCAAATATCCCTTTGCCAATTCCACAAGAACAGCCTTAGCGAAAGGCTTCTTGAAGGGAAAGATGTAACTCTGTGAGATGAATTAACAGAACACAGAGCAGTTTCTCAGAAAGCTTCTTTCCAGTTTTGAACGGAAGATATTTCCTTTTTCAACATAGCCCTCTATGGGCTTCCAAATATCCCTTTGCCAATTCCACAAGAACAGCCTTAGCGAAAGGCTTCTTGAAGGGAAAGATGTAACTCTCTGAGATGAATTAACAGAACATAGAACAGTTTCTCAGAAAGCTTCTTTCCAGTTTTGAACGGAAGATATTTCCTTTTTCACCATAGCCCTCTATGGGTTTCAAATATCCCTTTGCCAATTCCACAAGAACAACCTTAGCGAAAGGCTTCTTGAAGGGAAAGATGTAACTCTGTGAGATGAATTAACAGAACACAGAGCAGTTTCTCAGAAAGCTTCTTTCCAGTTTTAAACGGAAGCTATTTCCTTTTTCACCATAGCCCTCTATGGGCTTCCAAATATCCCTTTGCCAATTCCACAAGAACAGCCTTAGCCAAAGGCTTCCTCAAGAGAAAGATGTAACTCTGTGATGTGAATTAACAGAACACAGAGCAGTTTCTCAGAAAGCTTCTTTCCAGTTTTGAACGGAAGATATTTCCATTTTCACCATAGCCCTCTATGGGCTTCCAAATATCCCTTTGCCAATTCCACAAGAACAGCCTTAGCGAAAGGCTTCTTGAAGGGAAAGATGTAACTCTGCTAGATGAATTAACACAACACAGAGCAGTTTCTCAGAAAGCTTCTTTCCAGTTCTGAACGGAAGATATTTCCTTTTTCACCATAGCCCTCCATGGGCTTCCAAATATCCCTTTGCCAATTCCACAAGAACAGCCTTAGCGAAAGGCTTCTTGAAGGGAAAGATGTAATTCTGTGAGATGAATTAAAAGAACACAGAGCAGTTTCTCAGAAAGCTACTTTCCAGTTTTGAACGGATGATATTTCCTTTTTCACCATAGCCCTCTCTGGGCTTCCAAATATCCCTTTGCCAATTCCACAAGAACAGGCTTAGCGAAAGGCTTCTTGAAGGTAAAGATATAACACTGTGAGATGAATTAAAAGAACACAGAGCAGTTTCTCAGAAATCTTCTTTCCAGTTTTGAACGGAAGATATTTCCTTTTTCACCATAGCCCTCTATGGGCTTCCAAATATCCCTTTGCCAATTCCACAAGAACAGCCTTAGCGAAAGGCTTCTTGAAGGGAAAGATGTATCTCTGTGAGATGAATTAACAGAACATAGAACAGTTTCTCAGAAAGCTTCTTTCCAGTTTTGAACGGAAGATATTTCCTTTTTCACCATAGCCCTCTATGGGCTTCCAAATATCCCTTTGCCAATTCCACAGGAACAAACTTAGCGAAAGGCTTCTTGAAGGGAAAGATGTAACTCTATGAGATGAATTAACAGAACACAGAGCAGTTTCTCAGAAAGCTTCTTTCAAGTTTTAAACGGAAGATATTTCCTTTTTAAGCATAGCCCTCTATGGGCTTCTAAATTTCCCTTTGCCAATTCCACAAGAACAGCCTTAGCGAAAGGCGTCCTGAAGGGAAAGATGTAACTCTGTGAGATGAATTAACAGAACACAGAGCAGTTTCTCAGAAAGCTTCTTTCCAGTTTTGAACGGAAGATATTTCCTTTTTCACCATAGCCCTCTATGGGCTTCCAAATATCCCTTTGCCAATTCCACAAAAACAGCCTTAGCGAAAGTCTTCTTGACGGGAAAGGTGTAAATCTCTGCGATGAATTAACAGAACACAGAGCAGTTTCTCAGAAAGCTTCTTTCCAGTTTTGAACGGAAGATATTTCCTTTTTCACCATAGCCCTCTATGGGCTTCCAAATATCCCTTTGCCAATTCCACAAGAACAGCCTTAGCGAAAGGCTTCTTGAAGTTAAAGATGTAACTCTGTGAGATGAATTAACAGAACACAGAGCAGTTTCTCAGAAAGCTTCTTTCCAGTTTTGAACGGAAGATATTTCCTTTTTCACCATAGCCCTCTATGGGCTTCCAAATATCCCTTTGCCAATTCCACAAGAACAGCCTTAGCGAAAGGCTTCTTGAAGGGAAAGTTGTAACTCTGTGAGATGAATTAACAGAACATAGAACAGTTTCTCAGAAAGCTTCTTTCCAGTTTTGAACGGAAGATGTTTCCTTTTTCACCATAGCCCTCTATGGGCTTCCAAATATCCCTTTGCCAATTCCACAGGAACAACCTTAGCGAAAGGCTTCTAGAAGGGAAAGATGTAACTCTGTGAGATGAATTAACAGAACAAAAGGCAGTTTCTCAGAAAGCTTCTTTCCAGTTTTGAACGGAAGATATTTCCTTTTTCACCTTAGCCCTCTATGGGCTTCCAAATATCCCTTTGCCAATTCCACAAGAACAGCTTAGCGAAAGACTTCTTGAAGAGAAAGATGTAACTCTTTGAGATGAATTAACAGAACACAGAGCAGTTTCTCAGAAAGCTTCTTTCCAGTTTTGAACGGAAGATATTTCCTTTTTCGCCATAGCCCTCTATGGGCTTCCAAATATCCCTTTGCCAATTGCAGAAGAACAGCCTTAGCGAAAGGCTTCTTGAAGTTAAAGATGTAACTCTGTGAGATGAATTAACAGAACACAGAGCAGTTTCTCAGAAAGCTTCTTTCCAGTTTTGAACGGAATATATTTCCTTTTTCACCATAGCCCTCTATGGGCTTCCAAATATCCCTTTGCCAATTCCACAAGAACAGCCTTAGCGAAAGGCTTCTTGAAGGGAAAGATGTAACTCTGTGAGATGAATTAACAGAACACAGAGCAGTTTCTCAGAAAGCTTCTTTCCACTTTTGAACGGAAGATATTTCCTTTTTCACCATAGCCCTCTATGGGCTTCCAAATATCCCTTTGCCAATTCCACAAGAACAGCCTTAGCGAAAAGCTTCTTGAAGGGAAAGATGTAACTCTGTGAGATGAATTAGCAGAACACAGAGCAGTTTCTCAGAAAGCTTCTTTCCAGTTTTGAACGGAAGATATTTCCTTTTTCACCATAGCCCTCTATGGGCTTCCAAATATCCCTTTGCCAATTCCACAAGAACAGCCTTAGCGAAAGGCTTTTGAAGGGAAAGATGTAACTCTGTGAGATGAATTAACAGAACACAGAGCAGTTTCTCAGAAAGCTTCTTTCCAGTTTGGAACGGAAGATATTTCCTTTTTCACCATAGCCCTCTATGGGCTTCCAAATATCCCTTTGCCAATTTCACAAGAACAGGCTTAGCGAAAGGCTTCTTGAAGGGAAAGATGTAACTCTGTGAGATGAATTAACAGAACACAGAGCAGTTTCTCAGAAATCTTCTTTCCAGTTTTGAACGGAAGATATTTCCTTTTTCGCCATAGCCCTCTATGGGCTTCCAATATCCCTTTGCCAATTCCACAAGAACAGCCTTAGCGAAAGGCTTCTTGAAGGGAAAGATGTATCTCTGTGAGATGAATTAACAGAACATAGAGCAGTTTCTCAGAAAGCTTCTTTCCAGTTTTGAACGGAAGATATTTCCTTTTTCACCTTAGCCCTCTATGGGCTTCCAAATATCCCTTTGCCAATTCCACAGGAACAAACTTAGCGAAAGGCTTCTTGAAGGGAAAGATGTAACTCTGTGAGATGAATTAACAGAACACAGAGCAGTTTCTCAGAAAGCTTCCTTCCAGTTTTAAACGGAAGCTATTTCCTTTTTCACCATAGCCCTCTATGGGCTTCCAAATATCCCTTTGCCAATTCCACAAGAACAGCCTTAACGAAAGGCTTCCTCAAGGGAAAGATGTAACTCTGTGAGATGAATTAACAGAACACAGAGCAGTTTCTCAGAAAGCTTCTTTCCAGTTTTGAACGGAAGATATTTCCATTTTCACCATAGCCCGCTATGGGCTTCCAAATATCCCTTTGCCAATTCCACAAGAACAGCCTTAGCGAAAGGCTTCTTGAAGGGAAAGATGTAACTCTGTGAGATGAATTAACAGAACACAGAGCAGTTTCTCAGAAAGCTTCTTTCCAGTTTTGAACGGAAGATATTTCCTTTTTCAACATAGCCCTCTCTGGGCTTCCAAATATCCCTTTGCCAATTCCACAAGAACAGCCTTAGCGAAAGGCTTCTTGAAGGGAAAGATGTAACTCTCTGAGATGAATTAACAGAACATAGAACAGTTTCTCAGAAAGCTTCTTTCCAGTTTTGAACGGAAGATATTTCCTTTTTCACCATAGCCCTCTATGGGTTTCCAAATATCCCTTTGCCAATTCCACAAGAACAACCTTAGCGAAAGGCTTCTTGAAGGGAAAGATGTAACTCTGTGAGATGAATTAACAGAACACAGAGCAGTTTCTCAGAAAGCTTCTTTCCAGTTTTAAACGGAAGCTATTTCCTTTTTCACCATAGCCCTCTATGGGCTTCCAAATATCCCTTTGCCAATTCCACAAGAACAGCCTTAGCCAAAGGCTTCCTCAAGAGAAAGATGTAACTCTGTGATGTGAATTAACAGAACACAGAGCAGTTTCTCAGAAAGCTTCTTTCCAGTTTTGAACGGAAGATATTTCCATTTTCACCATAGCCCTCTATGGGCTTCCAAATATCCCTTTGCCAATTCCACAAGAACAGCCTTAGCGAAAGGCTTCTTGAAGGGAAAGATGTAACTCTGTGAGATGAATTAACAGAACACAGAGCAGTTTCTCAGAAAGCTTCTTTCCAGTTTTGAACGGAAGATATTTCCTTTTTCACCATAGCCCTCTACGGGCTTCCAAATATCCCTTTGCCAATTCCACAAGAACAGCCTTAGCGTAAGACTTCTTGAAGGGAAAGATGTAACTCTGTGAGATGAATTAACAGAACACAGAGCAGTTTCTCAGAAAGCTTCTTTCCAGTTTTGAACGGAAGATATTTCCTTTTTCACCATAGCCCTCCATGGGCTTCCAAATATCCCTTTGCCAATTCCACAAGAACAGCCTTAGCGAAAGGCTTCTTGAAGGGAAAGATGTAATTCTGTGAGACGAATTAAAAGAACACAGAGCAGTTTCTCAGAAAGCTACTTTCCAGTTTTGAACGGATGATATTTCCTTTTTCACCATAGCCCTCTATGGGCTACCAAATATCCCTTTGCCAATTCCACAAGAACAGGCTTAGCGAAAGGCTTCTTGAAGGGAAAGATGTAACTCTGTGAGATGAATTAACAGAACACAGTGCAGTTTCTCAGAAAGCTTCTTTCCAGTTTTGAACGGAAGATATTTCCTTTTTCACCATAGCCCTCTATGGGCTTCCAAATATCCCTTTGCCAATTCCACAAGAACAGCCTTAGCGAAAGGCTTCTTGAAGGGAAAGATGTAACTCTGTGAGATGAATTAACAGAATACAGAGCAGTTTCTCAGAAAGCTTCTTTCCAGTTTTGAACGGAAGATATTTCCTTTTTCACCATAGCCCTCTAAGGGCTTCCAAATATCCCTTTGCCAATTCCACAAGAACAGCCTTAGCGAAAGGCTTCTTGAAGGGAAAGATGTAACTCTGTGAGATGAATTAACAGAACACAGAGCAGTTTCTCAGAAAGCTTCTTTCCAGTTTTGAACGGAAGATATTTCCTTTTTCACCATAGCCCTCTATGGGCTTCCAAATATCCCTTTGCCAATTCCACAAGAACAGTCTTAGCGAAAGGCTTCTTGAAGGGAAAGATGTAACTCTGTGAGATGAATTATCAGAACATAGAACAGTTTCTCAGAAAGCTTCATTCCAGTTTTGAACGAAAGATATTTCCTTTTTCACCATAGCCCTCTATGGGTTTCCAAATATCCCTTTGCCAATTCCACAGGAACAAACTTAGCGAAAGGCTTCTTGAAGGGAAATATGTAACTCTGTGAGATGAATTAACAGAACACAGAGCAGTTTCTCAGAAAGCTTCTTTCCAGTTTTAAAGGGAAGATATTTCCTTTTTCACCATAGCCCTCTATGGGCTTCCCAATATCCCTTTGCCAATTCCACAAGAACAGCCTTAGCGAAAGGCTTCTTGAAGTTAAAGATGTAACTCTGTGAGATGAATTAACAGAACACAGAGCAGTTTCTCAGAAAGCTTCTTTCCAGTTTTGAACGGAAGATACTTCCTTTTTCGCCATAGCCCTCTATGGGCTTCGAAATATCCCTTTGCCAATTCCACAAGAACAGCCTTAGCGAAAGGCATCTTGAAGGGAAAGTTGTAACTCTGTGAGATGAATTAACAGAACACAGAGCAGTTTCTCAGAAAGCTTCTTTCCAGTTTTGAACGGAAGATATTTCCTTTTTCACCATAGCCCTCTATGGGCTTCCAAATATCCCTTTGCCAATTCCACAAGAACAGCCTTTGCGAAACGCTTCTTGAAGGAAGAGATGTAACTCTGCTAGAGGAATTAACGGAACACAGAGCAGTTCCTCAGAAAGCTTCTTTCCAGTTTTGAACGGAAGATATTTCCTTTTTCACCATAGCCCTCCATGGGCTTCCAAATATCCCTTTGCCAATTCTACAAGAACAGCCTTAGCGAAAGGCTTCTTGAAGGGAAAGATGTAATTCTGTGAGATGAATTAAAAGAAAACAGAGCAGTTTCTCTTAAAGCTACTTTCCAGTTTTGAACGGATGATATTTCCTTTTTCACCATAGCCCTCTATGGGCTTCCAAATATCCCTTTGCCAATTCCACAAGAACAGGCTTAGCGAAAGGCTTCTTGAAGGGAAAGATGTAACTCGGTGAGATGAATTAACAGAACACAGAGCAGTTTCTCAGAAACCTTTTTCCAGTTTTGAACGGAAGATATTTCCTTATTCACCATAGCCCTCTATGGGCTTCCAAATATCCCTTTGCCAATTCCACAAGAACAGCCTTAGCGAAAGGCTTCTTGAAGGAAGAGATGTAACTCTGCTAGATGAATTAACAGAACACAGAGCAGTTTCTCAGAAAGCTTCTTTCCAGTTCTGAACGGAAGATATTTCCTTTTTCACCATAGCCCTCCATGGGCTTCCAAATATCCCTTTGCCAATTCCACAAGAACAGCCTTAGCGAAAGGCTTCTTGAAGGGAAAGATGTAATTCTGTGAGATGAATTAAAAGAACACAGAGCAGTTTCTCAGAAAGCTACTTTCCAGTTTTGAACGGATGATATTTCCTTTTTCACCATAGCCCTCTCTGGGCTTCCAAATATCCCTTTGCCAATTCCACAAGAACAGGCTTAGCGAAAGGCTTCTTGAAGGTAAAGATATAACACTGTGAGATGAATTAAAAGAACACAGAGCAGTTTCTCAGAAATCTTCTTTCCAGTTTTGAACGGAAGATATTTCCTTTTTCACCATAGCCCTCTATGGGCTTCCAAATATCCCTTTGCCAATTCCACAAGAACAGCCTTAGCGAAAGGCTTCTTGAAGGGAAAGATATATCTCTGTGAGATGAATTAACAGAACATAGAACAGTTTCTCAGAAAGCTTCTTTCCAGTTTTGAACGGAAGATAATTCCTTTTTCACCATAGCCCTCTATGGGCTTCCAAATATCCCTTTGCCAATTCCACAGGAACAAACTTAGCGAAAGGCTTCTTGAAGGGAAAGATGTAACTCTATGAGATGAATTAACAGAACACAGAGGAGTTTCTCAGAAAGCTTCTTTCAAGTTTTAAACGGAAGATATTTCCTTTTTAACCGTAGCCCTCTATGGGCTTCTAAATTTCCCTTTGCCAATTCCACAAGAACAGCCTTAGCGAAAGGCGTCCTGAAGGGAAAGATGTAACTCTGTGAGATGAATTAACAGAACACAGAGCAGTTTCTCAGAAAGCTTCTTTCCAGTTTTGAACGGAAGATATTTCCTTTTTCACCATAGCCCTCTATGGGCTTCCAAATATCCCTTTGCCAATTCCACAAAAACAGCCTTAGCGAAAGTCTTCTTGACGGGAAAGGTGTAACTCTCTGAGATGAATTAACAGAACACAGAGCAGTTTCTCAGAAAGCTTCTTTCCAGTTTTGAACGGAAGATATTTCCTTTTTCACCATAGCCCTCTATGGGCTTCCAAATATCCCTTTGCCAATTCCACAAGAACAGCCTTAGCGAAAGGCTTCTTGAAGTTAAAGATGTAACTCTGTGAGATGAATTAACAGAACACAGAGCAGTTTCTCAGAAAGCTTCTTTCCAGTTTTGAACGGAAGATATTTCCTTTTTCACCATAGCCCTCTATGGGCTTCCAAATATCCCTTTGACAATTCCACAAGAACAGCCTTAGCGAAAGGCTTCTTGAAGGGAAAGATGTAACTCTGTGAGATGAATTAACAGAACATAGAACAGTTTCTCAGAAAGCTTCTTTCCAGTTTTGAACGGAAGATGTTTCCTTTTTCACCATAGCCCTCTATGGTCTTCCAAATATCCCTTTGCCAATTCCACAGGAACAACCTTAGCGAAAGGCTTCTTGAAGGGAAAGATGTAACTCTGTGAGATGAATTAACAGAACACAAGGCAGTTTCTCAGAAAGCTTCTTTCCAGTTTTGAACGGAAGATATTTCCTTTTTCACCTTAGCCCTCTATGGGCTTCCAAATATCCCTTTGCCAATTCCACAAGAACAGCCTTAGCGAAAGGCTTCTTGAAGGGAAAGATGTAACTCTCTGAGATGAATTAACAGAACACAGAGCAGTTTCTCAGAAAGCTTCTTTCCAGTTTTGAACGGAAGATATTTCCATTTTCACCATAGCACTCTATGGGCTTCCAAATATCCCTTTGCCAATTCCACAAGAACAGCCTTAGCGAAAGGCTTCTTGAAGGGAAAGATGTAACTCTGTGAGATGAATTAACAGAACACAGAGCAGTTTCTCAGAAAGCTTCTTTCCAGTTTTGAACGGAAGATATTTCCTTTTTCACCATAGCCCTCTATGGGCTTCCAAATATCCCTTTGCCAATTCCACAAGAACAGCCTTAGCGTAAGACTTCTTGAAGGGAAAGATGTAACTCTGTGAGATGAATTAACAGAACACAGAGCAGTTTCTCAGAAAGCTTCTTTCCAGTTTTGAACGGAAGATATTTCCTTTTTCACCATAGCCCTCCATGGGCTTCCAAATATCCCTTTGCCAATTCCACAAGAACAGCCTTAGCGAAAGGCTTCTTGAAGGGAAAGATGTAATTCTGTGAGACGAATTAAAAGAACACAGAGCAGTTTCTCAGAAAGCTACTTTCCAGTTTTGAACGGATGATATTTCCTTTTTCACCATAGCCCTCTATGGGCTACCAAATATCCCTTTGCCAATTCCACAAGAACAGGCTTAGCGAAAGGCTTCTTGAAGGGAAAGATGTAACTCTGTGAGATGAATTAACAGAACACAGTGCAGTTTCTCAGAAAGCTTCTTTCCAGTTTTGAACGGAAGATATTTCCTTTTTCACCATAGCCCTCTATGGGCTTCCAAATATCCCTTTGCCAATTGCACAAGAACAGCCTTAGCGAAAGGCTTCTTGAAGTTAAAGATGTAACTCTGTGAGATGAATTAACAGAACACAGAGCAGTTTCTCAGAAAGCTTCTTTCCAGTTTTGAACGGAATATATTTCCTTTTTCACCATAGCCCTCTATGGGCTTCCAAATATCCCTTTGCCAATTCCACAAGAACAGCCTTAGCGAAAGGGTTCTTGAAGGGAAATATGTAACTCTGTGAGATGAATTAACAGAACACGGAGCAGTTTCTCAGAAAGCTTCTTTCCAGTTTTGAACGGAAGATATTTCCTTTTTCACCATAGCCCTCTATGGGCTTCCAAATATCCCTTTGCCAATTCCACAAGAACAGCCTTAGCGAAAGGTTTCTTGAAGGGAAAGATGTAACTCTGTGAGATGAATTAACAGAATACAGAGCAGTTTCTCAGAAAGCTTCTTTCCAGTTTTGAACGGAAGATATTTCCTTTTTCACCATAGCCCTCTAAGGGCTTCCAAATATCCCTTTGCCAATTCCACAAGAACAGCCTTAGCGAAAGGCTTCTTGAAGGGAAAGATGTAACTCTGTGAGATGAATTAACAGAACACAGAGCAGTTTCTCAGAAAGCTTCTTTCCAGTTTTGAACGGAAGATATTTCCTTTTTCACCATAGCCCTCTATGGGCTTCCAAATATCCCTTTGCCAATTCCACAAGAACAGTCTTAGCGAAAGGCTTCTTGAAGGGAAAGATGTAACTCTGTGAGATGAATTATCAGAACATAGAACAGTTTCTCAGAAAGCTTCATTCCAGTTTTGAACGAAAGATATTTCCTTTTTCACCATAGCCCTCTATGGGTTTCCAAATATCCCTTTGCCAATTCCACAGGAACAAACTTAGCGAAAGGCTTCTTGAAGGGAAATATGTAACTCTGTGAGATGATTTAACAGAACACAGAGCAGTTTCTCAGAAAGCTTCTTTCCAGTTTTAAAGGGAAGATATTTCCTTTTTCACCATAGCCCTCTATGGGCTTCCCAATATCCCTTTGCCAATTCCACAAGAACAGCCTTAGCGAAAGGCTTCTTGAAGTTAAAGATGTAACTCTGTGAGATGAATTAACAGAACACAGAGCAGTTTCTCAGAAAGCTTCTTTCCAGATTTGAACGGAAGATACTTCCTTTTTCACCATAGCCCTCTATGGGCTTCCAAATATCCCTTTGCCAATTCCACAAGAACAGCCTTAGCGAAAGGCATCTTGAAGGGAAAGTTGTAACTCTGTGAGATGAATTAACAGAACACAGAGCAGTTTCTCAGAAAGCTTCTTTCCAGTTTTGAACGGAAGATATTTCCTTTTTCACCATAGCCCTCTATGGGCTTCCAAATATCCCTTTGCCAATTCCACAAGAACAGCCTTAGCGAAACGCTTCTTGAAGGAAGAGATGTAACTCTGCTAGAGGAATTAACGGAACACAGAGCAGTTCCTCAGAAAGCTTCTTTCCAGTTTTGAACGGAAGATATTTCCTTTTTCACCATAGCCCTCCATGGGCTTCCAAATATCCCTTTGCCAATTCCACAAGAACAGCCTTAGCGAAAGGCTTCTTGAAGGGAAAGATGTAATTCTGTGAGATGAATTAAAAGAACACAGAGCAGTTTCTCTTAAAGCTACTTTCCAGTTTTGAACGGAAGATATTTCCTTTTTCACCATAGCCCTCTATGGGCTTCCAAATATCCCTTTGCCAATTCCTCAAGAACAGGCTTAGCGAAAGGCTTCTTGAAGGGAAAGATGTAACTCGGTGAGATGAATTAACAGAACACAGAGCAGTTTCTCAGAAACCTTTTTCCAGTTTTGAACGGAAGATATTTCCTTATTCACCATAGCCCTCTATGGGCTTCCAAATATCCCTTTGCCAATTCCACAAGAACAGCCTTAGCGAAAGGCTTCTTGAAGGAAGAGATGTAACTCTGCTAGATGAATTAACAGAACACAGAGCAGTTTCTCAGAAAGCTTCTTTCCAGTTCTGAACGGAAGATATTTCCTTTTTCACCATAGCCCTCCATGGGCTTCCAAATATCCCTTTGCCAATTCCACAAGAACAGCCTTAGCGAAAGGCTTCTTGAAGGGAAAGATGTAATTCTGTGAGATGAATTAAAAGAACACAGAGCAGTTTCTCAGAAAGCTACTTTCCAGTTTTGAACGGATGATATTTCCTTTTTCACCATAGCCCTCTCTGGGCTTCCAAATATCCCTTTGCCAATTCCACAAGAACAGGCTTAGCGAAAGGCTTCTTGAAGGTAAAGATATAACACTGTGAGATGAATTAAAAGAACACAGAGCAGTTTCTCAGAAATCTTCTTTCCAGTTTTGAACGGAAGATATTTCCTTTTTCACCATAGCCCTCTATGGGCTTCCAAATATCCCTTTGCCAATTCCACAAGAACAGCCTTAGCGAAAGGCTTCTTGAAGGGAAAGATGTATCTCTGTGAGATGAATTAACAGAACATAGAACAGTTTCTCAGAAAGCTTCTTTCCAGTTTTGAACGGAAGATATTTCCTTTTTCACCATAGCCCTCTATGGGCTTCCAAATATCCCTTTGCCAATTCCACAAGAACAGCCTTAGCGAAAGGGTTCTTGAAGGGAAATATGTAACTCTGTGAGATGAATTAACAGAACACAGAGCAGTTTCTCAGAAAGCTTCTTTCCAGTTTTGAACGGAAGATATTTCCTTTTTCACCATAGCCCTCTATGGGCTTCCAAATATCCCTTTGCCAATTCCACAAGAACAGCCTTAGCGAAAGGTTTCTTGAAGGGAAAGATGTAACTCTGTGAGATGAATTAACAGAATACAGAGCAGTTTCTCAGAAAGCTTCTTTCCAGTTTTGAACGGAAGATATTTCCTTTTTCACCATAGCCCTCTAAGGGCTTCCAAATATCCCTTTGCCAATTCCACAAGAACAGCCTTAGCGAAAGGCTTCTTGAAGGGAAAGATGTAACTCTGTGAGATGAATTAACAGAACACAGAGCAGTTTCTCAGAAAGCTTCTTTCCAGTTTTGAACGGAAGATATTTCCTTTTTCACCATAGCCCTCTATGGGCTTCCAAATATCCCTTTGCCAATTCCACAAGAACAGTCTTAGCGAAAGGCTTCTTGAAGGGAAAGATGTAACTCTGTGAGATGAATTATCAGAACATAGAACAGTTTCTCAGAAAGCTTCATTCCAGTTTTGAACGAAAGATATTTCCTTTTTCACCATAGCCCTCTATGGGTTTCCAAATATCCCTTTGCCAATTCCACAGGAACAAACTTAGCGAAAGGCTTCTTGAAGGGAAATATGTAACTCTGTGAGATGATTTAACAGAACACAGAGCAGTTTCTCAGAAAGCTTCTTTCCAGTTTTAAAGGGAAGATATTTCCTTTTTCACCATAGCCCTCTATGGGCTTCCCAATATCCCTTTGCCAATTCCACAAGAACAGCCTTAGCGAAAGGCTTCTTGAAGTTAAAGATGTAACTCTGTGAGATGAATTAACAGAACACAGAGCAGTTTCTCAGAAAGCTTCTTTCCAGATTTGAACGGAAGATACTTCCTTTTTCACCATAGCCCTCTATGGGCTTCCAAATATCCCTTTGCCAATTCCACAAGAACAGCCTTAGCGAAAGGCTTCTTGAAGTTAAAGATGTAACTCTGTGAGATGAATTAACAGAACACAGAGCAGTTTCTCAGAAAGCTTCTTTCCAGATTTGAACGGAAGATACTTCCTTTTTCACCATAGCCCTCTATGGGCTTCCAAATATCCCTTTGCCAATTCCACAAGAACAGCCTTAGCGAAACGCTTCTTGAAGGAAGAGATGTAACTCTGCTAGAGGAATTAACGGAACACAGAGCAGTTCCTCAGAAAGCTTCTTTCCAGTTTTGAACGGAAGATATTTCCTTTTTCACCATAGCCCTCCATGGGCTTCCAAATATCCCTTTGCCAATTCCACAAGAACAGCCTTAGCGAAAGGCTTCTTGAAGGGAAAGATGTAATTCTGTGAGATGAATTAAAAGAACACAGAGCAGTTTCTCTTAAAGCTACTTTCCAGTTTTGAACGGAAGATATTTCCTTTTTCACCATAGCCCTCTATGGGCTTCCAAATATCCCTTTGCCAATTCCACAAGAACAGGCTTAGCGAAAGGCTTCTTGAAGGGAAAGATGTAACTCGGTGAGATGAATTAACAGAACACAGAGCAGTTTCTCAGAAACCTTTTTCCAGTTTTGAACGGAAGATATTTCCTTATTCACCATAGCCCTCTATGGGCTTCCAAATATCCCTTTGCCAATTCCACAAGAACAGCCTTAGCGAAAGGCTTCTTGAAGGAAGAGATGTAACTCTGCTAGATGAATTAACAGAACACAGAGCAGTTTCTCAGAAAGCTTCTTTCCAGTTCTGAACGGAAGATATTTCCTTTTTCACCATAGCCCTCCATGGGCTTCCAAATATCCCTTTGCCAATTCCACAAGAACAGCCTTAGCGAAAGGCTTCTTGAAGGGAAAGATGTAATTCTGTGAGATGAATTAAAAGAACACAGAGCAGTTTCTCAGAAAGCTACTTTCCAGTTTTGAACGGATGATATTTCCTTTTTCACCATAGCCCTCTCTGGGCTTCCAAATATCCCTTTGCCAATTCCACAAGAACAGGCTTAGCGAAAGGCTTCTTGAAGGTAAAGATATAACACTGTGAGATGAATTAAAAGAACACAGAGCAGTTTCTCAGAAATCTTCTTTCCAGTTTTGAACGGAAGATATTTCCTTTTTCACCATAGCCCTCTATGGGCTTCCAAATATCCCTTTGCCAATTCCACAAGAACAGCCTTAGCGAAAGGCTTCTTGAAGGGAAAGATGTATCTCTGTGAGATGAATTAACAGAACATAGAACAGTTTCTCAGAAAGCTTCTTTCCAGTTTTGAACGGAAGATATTTCCTTTTTCACCATAGCCCTCTATGGGCTTCCAAATATCCCTTTGCCAATTCCACAGGAACAAACTTAGCGAAAGGCTTCTTGAAGGGAAAGATGTAACTCTATGAGATGAATTAACAGAACACAGAGCAGTTTCTCAGAAAGCTTCTTTCAAGTTTTAAACGGAAGATATTTCCTCTTTAACCATAGCCCTCTATGGGCTTCTAAATTTCCCTTTGCCAATTCCACAAGAACTGCCTTAGCGAAAGGCGTCCTGAAGGGAAAGATGTAACTCTGTGAGATGAATTAACAGAACACAGAGCAGTTTCTCAGAAAGCTTCTTTCCAGTTTTGAACGGAAGATATTTCCTTTTTCACCATAGCCCTCTATGGGCTTCCAAATATCCCTTTGCCAATTCCACAAAAACAGCCTTAGCGAAAGTCTTCTTGACGGGAAAGGTGTAAGTCTCTGAGATGAATTAACAGAACACAGAGCAGTTTCTCAGAAAGCTTCTTTCCAGTTTTGAACGGAAGATATTTCCTTTTTCACCATAGCCCTCTATGGGCTTCCAAATATCCCTTTGCCAATTCCACAAGAACAGCCTTAGCGAAAGGCTTCTTGAAGTTAAAGATGTAACTCTGTGAGATGAATTAACAGAACACAGAGCAGTTTCTCAGAAAGCTTCTTTCCAGTTTTGAACGGAAGATATTTCCTTTTTCACCATAGCCCTCTATGGGCTTCCAAATATCCCTTTGACAATTCCACAAGAACAGCCTTAGCGAAAGGCTTTTGAAGGGAAAGATGTAACTCTGTGAGATGAATTAACAGAACACAGAGCAGTTTCTCAGAAAGCTTCTTTCCAGTTTGGAACGGAAGATATTTCCTTTTTCACCATAGCCCTCTATGGGCTTCCAAATATCCCTTTGCCAATTCCACAGGAACAAACTTAGCGAAAGGCTTCTTGAAGGGAAAGATGTAATTCTGTGAGATGAATTAACAGAACACAGAGCAGTTTCTCAGAAAGCTTCCTTCCAGTTTTAAACGGAAGCTATTTCCTTTTTCACCATAGCCCTCTATGGGCTTCCAAATATCCCTTTGCCAATTCCACAAGAACAGCCTTAACGAAAGGCTTCCTCAAGGGAAAGATGTAACTCTGTGAGATGAATTAACAGAACACAGAGCAGTTTCTCAGAAAGCTCCTTTCCAGTTTTGAACGGAAGATATTTCCATTTTCACCATAGCCCGCTATGGGCTTCCAAATATCCCTTTGCCAATTCCACAAGAACAGCCTTAGCGAAAGGCTTCTTGAAGGGAAAGATGTAACTCTGTGAGATGAATTAACAGAACACAGAGCAGTTTCTCAGAAAGCTTCTTTCCAGTTTTGAACGGAAGATATTTCCTTTTTCACCATAGCCCTCTATGGGCTTCCAAATATCCCTTTGCCAATTCCACAAGAACAGCCTTAGCGAAAGGCTTCTTGAAGGGAAAGATGTAACTCTCTGAGATGAATTAACAGAACATAGAACAGTTTCTCAGAAAGCTTCTTTCCAGTTTTGAACGGAAGATATTTCCTTTTTCACCATAGCCCTCTATGGGTTTCCAAATATCCCTTTGCCAATTCCACAAGAACAACCTTAGCGAAAGGCTTCTTGAAGGGAAAGATGTAACTCTGTGAGATGAATTAACAGAACACAGAGCAGTTTCTCAGAAAGCTTCTTTCCAGTTTTAAACGGAAGCTATTTCCTTTTTCACCATAGCCCCCTATGGGCTTCCAAATATCCCTTTGCCAATTCCACAAGAACAGCCTTAGCGAAAGGCTTCCTCAAGGGAAAGATGTAACTCTGTGATATGAATTAACAGAACACAGAGCAGTTTCTCAGAAAGCTTCTTTCCAGTTTTGAACGGAAGATATTTCCATTTTCACCATAGCCCTCTATGGGCTTCCAAATATCCCTTTGCCAATTCCACAAGAACAGCCTTAGCGAAAGGCTTCTTGAAGGGAAAGATGTAACTCTGTGAGATGAATTAACAGAACACAGAGCAGTTTCTCAGAAAGCTTCTTTCCAGTTTTGAACGGAAGATATTTCCTTTTTCACCATAGCCCTCCATGGGCTTTCAAATATCCCTTTGCCAATTCCACAAGAACAGCCTTAGCGAAAGGCTTCTTGAAGGGAAAGATGTAATTCTGTGAGACGAATTAAAAGAACACAGAGCATTTCTCAGAAAGCTACTTTCCAGTTTTGAACGGATGATATTTCCTTTTTCACCATAGCCCTCTATGGGCTACCAAATATCCCTTTGCCAATTCCACAAGAACAGGCTTAGCGAAAGGCTTCTTGAAGGGAAAGATGTAACTCTGTGAGATGAATTAACAGAACACAGTGCAGTTTCTCAGAAAGCTTCTTTCCAGTTTTGAACGGAAGATATTTCCTTTTTCACCATAGCCCTCTATGGGCTTCCAAATATCCCTTTGCCAATTGCACAAGAACAGCCTTAGCGAAAGGCTTCTTGAAGTTAAAGATGTAACTCTGTGAGATGAATTAACAGAACACAGAGCAGTTTCTCAGAAAGCTTCTTTCCAGTTTTGAACGGAATATATTTCCTTTTTCACCATAGCCCTCTATGGGCTTCGAAATATCCCTTTGCCAATTCCACAAGAACAGCCTTAGCGAAAGGGTTCTTGAAGGGAAATATGTAACTCTGTGAGATGAATTAACAGAACACAGAGCAGTTTCTCAGAAAGCTTCTTTCCAGTTTTGAACGGAAGATATTTCCTTTTTCACCATAGCCCTCTATGGGCTTCCAAATATCCCTTTGCCAATTCCACAAGAACAGCCTTAGCGAAAGGTTTCTTGAAGGGAAAGATGTAACTCTGTGAGATGAATTAACAGAATACAGAGCAGTTTCTCAGAAAGCTTCTTTCCAGTTTTGAACGGAAGATATTTCCTTTTTCACCATATCCCTCTAAGGGCTTCCAAATATCCCTTTGCCAATTCCACAAGAACAGCCTTAGCGAAAGGCTTCTTGAAGGGAAAGATGTAACTCTGTGAGATGAATTAACAGAACACAGAGCAGTTTCTCAGAAAGCTTCTTTCCAGTTTTGAACGGAAGATATTTCCTTTTTCACCATAGCCCTCTATGGGCTTCCAAATATCCCTTTGCCAATTACACAAGAACAGTCTTAGCGAAAGGCTTCTTGAAGGGAAAGATGTAACTCTGTGAGATGAATTATCAGAACATAGAACAGTTTCTCAGAAAGCTTCATTCCAGTTTTGAACGAAAGATATTTCCTTTTTCACCATAGCCCTCTATGTGTTTCCAAATATCCCTTTGCCAATTCCACAGGAACAAACTTAGCGAAAGGCTTCTTGAAGGGAAATATGTAACTCTGTGAGATGAATTAACAGAACACAGAGCAGTTTCTCAGAAAGCTTCTTTCCAGTTTTAAAGGGAAGATATTTCCTTTTTCACCATAGCCCTCTATGGGCTTCCAAATATCCCTTTGCCAATTCCACAAGAACAGCCTTAGCGAAAGGCTTCTTGAAGTTAAAGATGTAACTCTGTGAGATGAATTAACAGAACACAGAGCAGTTTCTCAGAAAGCTTCTTTCCAGTTTTGAACGGAAGATACTTCCTTTTTCACCATAGCCCTCTATGGGCTTCCAAATATCCCTTTGCCAATTCCACAAGAACAGCCTTAGCGAAAGGCATCTTGAAGGGAAAGTTGTAACTCTGTGAGATGAATTAACAGAACACAGAGCAGTTTCTGAGAAAGCTTCTTTCCAGTTTTGAACGGAAGATATTTCCTTTTTCACCATAGCCCTCTATGGGCTTCCAAATATCCCTTTGCCAATTCCACAAGAACAGCCTTAGCGAAACGCTTCTTGAAGGAAGAGATGTAACTCTGCTAGAGGAATTAACGGAACACAGAGCAGTTCCTCAGAAAGCTTCTTTCCAGTTTTGAACGGAAGATATTTCCTTTTTCACCATAGCCCTCCATGGGCTTCCAAATATCCCTTTGCCAATTCCACAAGAACAGCCTTAGCGAAAGGCTTCTTGAAGGGAAAGATGTAATTCTGTGAGATGAATTAAAAGAACACAGAGCAGTTTCTCTTAAAGCTACTTTCCAGTTTTGAACGTTTGATATTTCCTTTTTCACCATAGCCCTCTATGGGCTTCCAAATATCCCTTTGCAAATTCCACAAGAACAGGCTTAGCGAAAGGCTTCTTGAAGGGAAAGATGTAACTCGGTGAGATGAATTAACAGAACACAGAGCAGTTTCTCAGAAACCTTTTTCCAGTTTTGAACGGAAGATATTTCCTTATTCACCATAGCCCTCTATGGGCTTCCAAATATCCCTTTGCCAATTCCACAAGAACAGCCTTAGCGAAAGGCTTCTTGAAGGAAGAGATGTAACTCTGCTAGATGAATTAACAGAACACAGAGCAGTTTCTCAGAAAGCTTCTTTCCAGTTCTGAACGGAAGATATTTCCTTTTTCACCATAGCCCTCCATGGGCTTCCAAATATCCCTTTGCCAATTCCACAAGAACAGCCTTAGCGAAAGGCTTCTTGAAGGGAAAGATGTAATTCTGTGAGATGAATTAAAAGAACACAGAGCAGTTTCTCAGAAAGCTACTTTCCAGTTTTGAACGGATGATATTTCCTTTTTCACCATAGCCCTCTCTGGGCTTCCAAATATCCCTTTGCCAATTCCACAAGAACAGGCTTAGCGAAAGGCTTCTTGAAGGTAAAGATATAACACTGTGAGATGAATTAAAAGAACACAGAGCAGTTTCTCAGAAATCTTCTTTCCAGTTTTGAACGGAAGATATTTCCTTTTTCACCATAGCCCTCTATGGGCTTCCAAATATCCCTTTGCCAATTCCACAAGAACAGCCTTAGCGAAAGGCTTCTTGAAGGGAAAGATGTATCTGTGTGAGATGAATTAACAGAACATAGAACAGTTTCTCAGAAAGCTTCTTTCCAGTTTTGAACGGAAGATATTTCCTTTTTCACCATAGCCCTCTATGGGCTTCCAAATATCCCTTTGCCAATTCCACAGGAACAAACTTAGCGAAAGGCTTCTTGAAGGGAAAGATGTAACTCTATGAGATGAATTAACAGAACACAGAGCAGTTTCTCAGAAAGCTTCTTTCAAGTTTTAAACGGAAGATATTTCCTTTTTAACCATAGCCCTCTATGGGCTTCTAAATTTCCCTTTGCCAATTCCACAAGAACAGCCTTAGCGAAAGGCGTCCTGAACCGAAAGATGTAACTCTGTGAGATGAATTAACAGAACACAGAGCAGTTTCTCAGAAAGCTTCTTTCCAGTTTTGAACGGAAGATATTTCCTTTTTCACCATAGCCCTCTATGGGCTTCCAAATATCCCTTTGCCAATTCCACAAAAACAGCCTTAGCGAAAGTCTTCTTGACGGGAAAGGTGTAACTCTCTGAGATGAATTAACAGAACACAGAGCAGTTTCTCAGAAAGCTTCTTTCCAGTTTTGAACGGAAGATATTTCCTTTTTCACCATAGCCCTCTATGGGCTTCCAAATATCCCTTTGCCAATTCCACAAGAACAGCCTTAGCGAAAGGCTTCTTGAAGTTAAAGATGTAACTCTGTGAGATGAATTAACAGAACACAGAGCAGTTTCTCAGAAAGCTTCTTTCCAGTTTTGAACGGAAGATATTTCCTTTTTCACCATAGCCCTCTATGGGCTTCCAAATATCCCTTTGACAATTCCACAAGAACAGCCTTAGCGAAAGGCTTCTTGAAGGGAAAGATGTAACTCTGTGAGATGAATTAACAGAACATAGAACAGTTTCTCAGAAAGCTTCTTTCCAGTTTTGAACGGAAGATGTTTCCTTTTTCACCATAGCCCTCTATGGGCTTCCAAATATCCCTTTGCCAATTCCACAGGAACAACCTTGGCGAAAGGCTTCTTGAAGGGAAAGATGTAACTCTGTGAGATGAATTAACAGAACACAAGGGAGTTTCTCAGAAAGCTTCTTTCCAGTTTTGAACGGAAGATATTTCCTTTTTCACCTTAGCCCTCTATGGGCTTCCAAATATCCCTTTGCCAATTCCACAAGAACAGCCTAGCGAAAGACTTCTTGAAGGGAAAGATGTAACTCTTTGAGATGAATTAAGAGAACACAGAGCAGTTTCTCAGAAAGCTTCTTTCCAGTTTTGAACGGAAGATATTTCCTTTTTCGCCATAGCCCTCTATGGGCTTCCAAATATCCCTTTGCCAATTGCACAAGAACAGCCTTAGCGAAAGGCTTCTTGAAGGGAAAGATGTAACTCTGTGAGATGAATTAACAGAACACAGAGCAGTTTCTCAGAAAGCTTCTTTCCACTTTTGAACGGAAGATATTTCCTTTTTCACCATAGCCCTCTATGGGCTTCCAAATATCCCTTTGCCAATTCCACAAGAACAGCCTTAGCGAAAGGGTTCTTGAAGGGAAATATGTAACTCTGTGAGATGAATTAACAGAACACAGAGCAGTTTCTCAGAAAGCTTCTTTCCACTTTTGAACGGAAGATATTTCCTTTTTCACCATAGCCCTCTATGGGCTTCCAAATATCCCTTTGCCAATTCCACAAGAACAGCCTTAGCGAAAGGCTTTTGAAGGGAAAGATGTAACTCTGTGAGATGAATTAACAGAACACAGAGCAGTTTCTCAGAAATCTTCTTTCCAGTTTTGAACGGAAGATATTTCCTTTTTCACCATAGCCCTCTATGGGCTTCCAATATCCCTTTGCCAATTCCACAAGAACAGCCTTAGCGAAAGGCTTCTTGAAGGGAAAGATGTATTTCTGTGAGATGAATTAACAGAACATAGAGCAGTTTCTCAGAAAGCTTCTTTCCAGTTTTGAACGGAAGATATTTCCTTTTTCACCATAGCCCTCTATGGGCTTCCAAATATCCCTTTGCCAATTCCACAGGAACAAACTTAGCGAAAGGCTTCTTGAAGGGAAAGATGTAACTCTGTGAGATGAATTAACAGAACACAGAGCAGTTTCTCAGAAAGCTTCCTTCCAGTTTTAAACGGAAGCTATTTCCTTTTTCACCATAGCCCTCTATGGGCTTCCAAATATCCCTTTGCCAATTCCACAAGAACAGCCTTAACGAAAGGCTTCCTCAAGGGAAAGATGTAACTCTGTGAGATGAATTAACAGAACACAGAGCAGTTTCTCAGAAAGCTCCTTTCCAGTTTTGAACGGAAGATATTTCCATTTTCACCATAGCCCGCTATGGGCTTCCAAATATCCCTTTGCCAATTCCACAAGAACAGCCTTAGCGAAAGGCTTCTTGAAGGGAAAGATGTAACTCTGTGAGATGAATTAACAGAACACAGAGCAGTTTCTCAGAAAGCTTCTTTCCAGTTTTGAACGGAAGATATTTCCTTTTTCACCATAGCCCTCTATGGGCTTCCAAATATCCCTTTGCCAATTCCACAAGAACAGCCTTAGCGTAAGACTTCTTGAAGGGAAAGATGTAACTCTGTGAGATGAATTAACAGAACACAGAGCAGTTTCTCAGAAAGCTTCTTTCCAGTTTTGAACGGAAGATATTTCCTTTTTCACCATAGCCCTCCATGGGCTTCCAAATATCCCTTTGCCAATTCCACAAGAACAGCCTTAGCGAAAGGCTTCTTGAAGGGAAAGATGTAATTCTGTGAGACGAATTAAAAGAACACAGAGCAGTTTGTCAGAAAGCTACTTTCCAGTTTTGAACGGATGATATTTCCTTTTTCACCATAGCCCTCTATGGGCTACCAAATATCCCTTTGCCAATTCCACAAGAACAGGCTTAGCGAAAGGCTTCTTGAAGGGAAAGATGTAACTCTGTGAGATGAATTAACAGAACACAGTGCAGTTTCTCAGAACGCTTCTTTCCAGTTTTGAACGGAAGATATTTCCTTTTTCACCATAGCCCTCTATGGGCTTCTAAATTTCCCTTTGCCAATTCCCCAAGAACAGCCTTAGCGAAAGGCTTCTTGAAGGGAAAGATGTAACTCTGTGAGATGAATTAACAGAACACAGAGCAGTTTCTCAGAAAGCTTCTTTCCAGTTTTGAACGGAAGATATTTCCTTTTTCACCATAGCCCTCTATGGGCTTCCAAATATCCCTTTGCCAATTCCACAAGAACAGGCTTAGCGAAAGGCTTCTTGAAGGGAAAGATGTAACTCTGTGAGATGAATTAACAGAACACAGAGCAGTTTCTCAGAAAGCTTCTTTCCAGTTTTGAACGGAAGATATTTCCTTTTTCACCATAGCCCTCTAGGGGTTCCAAATATCCCTTTGCCAATTCCACAAGAACCGCCTTAGCGAAAGGCTTCTTCAAGTTAAAGATGTAACTCTGTGAGATGAATTAACAGAACACAGAGCAGTTTCTCAGAAAGCTTCTTTCCAGTTTTGAACGGAAGATATTTCCTTTTTCACCATAGCCCTCTATGGGCTTCCAAATATCCCTTTGCCAATTCCACAAGAACAGCCTTAGCGAAAGGCTTCTTGAAGGGAAAGATGTAACTCTGTGACATGAATTAACAGAACACAGAGCAGTTTCTCAGAAAGCTTCTTTCCAGTTTGGAACGGAAGATATTTCCTTTTTCACCATAGCCCTCTATGGGCTTCCAAATATCCCTTTGCCAATTCCACAAGAACAGCCTTAGCGAAACGCTTCTTGAAGGAAGAGATGAAACTCTGCTAGAGGAATTAACGGAACACAGCGCAGTTCCTCAGAAAGCTTCTTTCCAGTTTTGAACGGAAGATATTTCCTTTTTCACCATAGCCCTCCATGGGCTTCCAAATATCCCTTTGCCAATTCCACAAGAACAGCCTTAGCGAAAGGCTTCTTGAAGGGAAAGATGTAATTCTGTGAGATGAATTAAAAGAACACAGAGCAGTTTCTCTTAAAGCTACTTTCCAGTTTTGAACGGATGATATTTCCTTTTTCACCATAGCCCTCTATGGGCTTCCAAATATCCCTTTGCCAATTCCACAAGAACAGGCTTAGCGAAAGGCTTCTTGTAGGGAAAGATGTAACTCGGTGAGATGAATTAACAGAACACAGAGCAGTTTCTCAGAAAGCTTCTTTCCAGTTTTGAACGGAAGATATTTCCTTATTCACCATAGCCCTCTATGGGCTTCCAAATATCCCTTTGCCAATTCCACAAGAACAGCCTTAGCGAAAGGCTTCTTGAAGGAAGAGATGTAACTCTGCTAGATGAATTAACAGAACACAGAGCAGTTTCTCAGAAAGCTTCTTTCCAGTTCTGAACGGAAGATATTTCCTTTTTCACCATAGCCCTCCATGGGCTTCCAAATATCCCTTTGCCAATTCCACAAGAACAGCCTTAGCGAAAGGCTTCTTGAAGGGAAAGATGTAATTCTGTGAGATGAATTAAAAGAACACAGAGCAGTTTCTCAGAAAGCTACTTTCCAGTTTTGAACGGATGATATTTCCTTTTTCACCATAGCCCTCTCTGGGCTTCCAAATATCCCTTTGCCAATTCCACAAGAACAGCCTTAGCGAAAGGCTTCTTGAAGGTAAAGATATAACACTGTGAGATGAATTAAAAGAACACAGAGCAGTTTCTCAGAAATCTTCTTTCCAGTTTTGAACGGAAGATATTTCCTTTTTCACCATAGCCCTCTATGGGCTTCCAAATATCCCTTTGCCAATTCCACAAGAACAGCCTTAGCGAAAGGCTTCTTGAAGGGAAAGATGTATCTCTGTGAGATGAATTAACAGAACATAGAACAGTTTCTCAGAAAGCTTCTTTCCAGTTTTGAACGGAAGATATTTCCTTTTTCACCATAGCCCTCTATGGGCTTCCAAATATCCCTCTGCCAATTCCACAGGAACAAACTTAGCGAAAGGCTTCTTGAAGGGAAAGATGTAACTCTATGAGATGAATTAACAGAACACAGAGCAGTTTCTCAGAAAGCTTCTTTCAAGTTTTAAACGGAAGATATTTCCTTTTTAACCATAGCCCTCTATGGGCTTCTAAATTTCCCTTTGCCAATTCCACAAGAACAGCCTTAGCGAAAGGCGTCCTGAAGGGAAAGATGTAACTCTGTGAGATGAATTAACAGAACACAGAGCAGTTTCTCAGAAAGCTTCTTTCCAGTTTTGAACGGAAGATATTTCCTTTTTCACCATAGCCCTCTATGGGCTTCCAAATATCCCTTTGCCAATTCCACAAAAACAGCCTTAGCGAAAGTCTTCTTGACGGGAAAGGTGTAACTCTCTGAGATGAATTAACAGAACACAGAGCAGTTTCTCAGAAAGCTTCTTTCCAGTTTTGAACGGAAGATATTTCCTTTTTCACCATATCCCTCTATGGGCTTCCAAATATCCCTTTGCCAATTCCACAAGAACAGCCTTAGCGAAAGGCTTCTTGAAGTTAAAGATGTAACTCTGTGAGATGAATTAACAGAACACAGAGCAGTTTCTCAGAAAGCTTCTTTCCAGTTTTGAACGGAAGATATTTCCTTTTTCACCATAGCCCTCTATGGGCTTCCAAATATCCCTTTGCCAATTCCACAAGAACAGCCTTAGCGAAAGGCTTCTTGAAGGGAAAGATGTAACTCTGTGAGATGAATTAACAGAACATAGAACAGTTTCTCAGAAAGCTTCTTTCCAGTTTTGAACGGAAGATGTTTCCTTTTTCACCATAGCCCTCTATGGGCTTCCAAATATCCCTTTGCCAATTCCACAGGAACAACCTTAGCGAAAGGCTTCTTGAAGGGAAAGATGTAACTCTGTGAGATGAATTAACAGAACACAAGGCAGTTTCTCAGAAAGCTTCTTTCCAGTTTTGAACGGAAGATATTTCCTTTTTCACCATAGCCCTCTATGGGCTTCCAAATATCCCTTTGCCAATTCCACAAGAACAGCCTTAGCGAAAGGCTTCTTGAAGGGAAAGATGTAACTCTGTGAGATGAATTAAGAGAATACAGAGCAGTTTCTCAGAAAGCTTCTTTCCAGTTTTGAACGGAAGATATTTCCTTTTTCACCATAGCCCTATAAGGGCTTCCAAATATCCCTTTGCCAATTCCACAAGAACAGCCTTAGCGAAAGGATTCTTGAAGGGAAAGATGTAACTCTGTGAGATGAATTAACAGAACACAGAGCAGTTTCTCAGAAAGCTTCTTTCCATATTTGAACGGAAGATATTTCCTTTTTCACCGTAGCCCTCTATGGGCTTCGAAATATCCCTTTGCCAATTCCACAAGAACAGCCTTAGCGAAAGGCTTCTTGAAGTTTAAGATGTAACTCTGTGACATGAATTAACAGAACACAGAGCAGTTTCTCAGAAAGTTTCTTTCCAGTTTTGAACGGAAGATATTTCCTTTTTAACCATAGCCCTCTATGGGCTTCCAAATATCCCTTTGCCAATTCCACAAGAACAGCCATAGCAAAAGGCTTCCTCAAGGGAAAGATGTAACTCTCTGAGATGAATTAACAGAACATAGAACAGTTTCTCAGAAAGCTTCTTTCCAGTTTTGAACGGAAGATATTTCCTTTTTCACCATAGCCCTCCATGGGTTTCCAAATATCCCTTTGCCAATTCCACAAGAACCACCTTAGCGAAAGGCTTCTTGAAGGGAAGGATGTAACTCTGTGAGATGAATTAACAGAACACAGAGCAGTTTCTCAGAAAGCTTCTTTCCAGTTTTGAACGGAAGATATTTCCTTTTTCACCATAGCCCTCTATGGGCTTCCAATATCGCTTTGCCAATTCCACAAGAACAGCCTTAGCGAAAGGTTTCTTGAAGGGAAAGATGTATCTCTGTGAGATGAATTAACAGAACATAGAGCAGTTTCTCAGAAAGCTTCTTTCCAGTTTTGAACGGAAGATATTTCCTTTTTCAAAATAGCCCTCTATGGGCTTCCAAATATCCCTTTGCCAATTCCACAGGAACAAACTTACCGAAAGGCTTCTTGAAGGGAAAGATGTAACTCTATGAGATGAATTAACAGAACACAGAGCAGTTTCTCAGAAAGCTTCTTTCCAGTTTTAAACGGAAGATATTTCCTTTTTCACCGTAGCCCTCTATGGGCTTCCAAATTTCCCTTTGCCAATTCCACAAGAACAGCCTTAGCGAAAGGCTTCCTGAAGGGAAAGATGTAACTCTGTGAGATGAATTAACAGAACACAGAGCAGTTTCTCAGAAAGTTTCTTTCCAGTTTTGAACGGAAGATATTTCCTTTTTCACCTTAGCCCTCTATGGGCTTCCAAATATCCCTTTGCCAATTCCACAAGAACAGCCTTAGCGAAAGGCTTCTTGAAGGGAAAGATGTAACTCTGTGAGATGAATTAACAGAACACAGAGCAGTTTCTCAAAAAGCTTCTTTCCAGTTTTGAACGGAAGATATTTCCTTTTTCACCATAGCCCTCTATGGGCTTCCAAATATCCCTTTGCCAATTCCACAAGAACAGCCTTAGCGAAAGGCTTCTTGAAGGGAAAGATGTAAATCTGTGAGATGAATTAACAGAACACAGAGCAGTTTCTCAGAAAGCTTCTTTCCAGTTTTGAACGGAAGATATTTCCTTTTTCATCATAGCCCTCTATGGGCTTCCAAATATCCCTTTGCCAATTCCACAAGAACAGCCTTAGCGAAAGGCTTCTTGAAGGGAAAGATGTATCTCTGTGAGATGAATTAACAGAACATAGAACAGTTTCTCAGAAACCTTCTTTCCAGTTTTGAACGGAAGATATTTCCTTTTTCACCATAGCCCTCTATGGGCTTCCAAATATCCCTTTGCCAATTCCACAGGAACAAACTTAGCGAAAGGCTTCTTGAAGGGAAAGATGTAACTCTATGAGATGAATTAACAGAACACAGAGCAGTTTCTCAGAAAGCTTCTTTCAAGTTTTAAACGGAAGATATTTCCTTTTTAACCATAGCCCTCTATGGGCTTCTAAATTTCCCTTTGCCAATTCCACAAGAACAGCCTTAGCGAAAGGCGTCCTGAAGGGAAAGATGTAACTCTGTGAGATGAATTAACAGAACACAGAGCAGTTTCTCAGAAAGCTTCTTTCCAGTTTTGAACGGAAGATATTTCCTTTTTCACCATAGCCCTCTAAGGGCTTCCAAATATCCCTTTGCCAATTCCACAAAAACAGCCTTAGCGAAAGTCTTCTTGACGGGAAAGGTGTAACTCTCTGAGATGAATTAACAGAACACAGAGCAGTTTCTCAGAAAGCTTCTTTCCAGTTTTGAACGGAAGATATTTCCTTTTTCACCATAGCCCTCTATGGGCTTCCAAATATCCCTTTGCCAATTCCACAAGAACAGCCTTAGCGAAAGGCTTCTTGAAGTTAAAGATGTAACTCTGTGAGATGAATTAACAGAACACAGAGCAGTTTCTCAGAAAGCTTCTTTCCAGTTTTGAACGGAAGATATTTCCTTTTTCACCATAGCCCTCTATGGGCTTCCAAATATCCCTTTGCCAATTCCACAAGAACAGCCTTAGCGAAAGGCTTCTTGAAGGGAAAGATGTAACTCTGTGAGATGAATTAACAGAACATAGAACAGTTTCTCAGAAAGCTTCTTTCCAGTTTTGAACGGAAGATGTTTCCTTTTTCACCATAGCCCTCTATGGGCTTCCAAATATCCCTTTGCCAATTCCACAGGAACAAGCTTAGCGAAAGGCTTGTTGAAGGGAAAGATGTAACTCTGTGAGATGAATTAACAGAACACAAGGCAGTTTCTCAGAAAGCTTCTTTCCAGTTTTGAACGGAAGATATTTCCTTTTTCACCATAGCCCTCTATGGGCTTCCAAATATCCCTTTGCCAATTCCACAAGAACAGCCTTAGCGAAAGGCTTCTTGAAGGGAAAGATGTAACTCTGTGAGATGAATTAGCAGAACACAGAGCAGTTTCTCAGAAAGCTTCTTTCCAGTTTTGAACGGAAGATATTTCCTTTTTCACCATATCCCTCTATGGGCTTCCAAATATCCCTTTGCCAATTCCACAAGAACAGCCTTAGCGAAAGGCTTCTTGAAGGGAAAGATGTAACTCTGTGAGATGAATTAACAGAACATAGAACAGTTTCTCAGAAAGTTTCTTTCCAGTTTTGAACGGAAGATATTTCCTTTTTCACCATAGCCCACTATGGGCTTCCAAATATCCCTTTGCCAATTCCACAAGAACAGCATTAGCGAAAGGCTTCTTGAAGGGAAAGATGTAACTCTGTGAGATGAATTAATAGAACACAGAGCAGTTTCTCAGAAAGCTTCTTTCCAGTTTTGAACGGAAGGTATTTCCTTTTTCACCATGGCCCTCTATGGGCTTCCAAATATCCCTTTGCCAATTCCACAAGAACAGCCTTAGCGAAAGGCATCTTGAAGGGAAAGTTGTAACTCTGTGAGATGAATTAACAGAACACAGAGCAGTTTCTCAGAAAGCTTCTTTCCAGTTTTGAACGGAAGATATTTCCTTTTTCACCATAGCCCTCTATGGGCTTCCAAATATCCCTTTGCCAATTCCACAAGAACAGCCTTAGCGAAACGCTTCTTGAAGGAAGAGATGTAACTCTGCTAGAGGAATTAACGGAACACAGAGCAGTTCCTCAGAAAGCTTCTTTCCAGTTTTGAACGGAAGATATTTCCTTTTTCACCATAGCCCTCCATGGGCTTCCAAATATCCCTTTGCCAATTCCACAAGAACAGCCTTAGCGAAAGGCTTCTTGAAGGGAAAGATGTAATTCTGTGAGATGAATTAAAAGAACACAGAGCAGTTTCTCTTAAAGCTACTTTCCAGTTTTGAACGGATGATATTTCCTTTTTCACAATAGCCCTCTATGGGCTTCCAAATATCCCTTTGCCAATTCCACAAGAACAGGCTTAGCGAAAGGCTTCTTGAAGGGAAAGATGTAACTCGGTGAGATGAATTAACAGAACACAGAGCAGTTTCTCAGAAACCTTCTTTCCAGTTTTGAACGGAAGATATTTCCTTATTCACCATAGCCCTCTAAGGGCTTCCAAATATCCCTTTGCCAATTCCACAAGAACAGCCTTAGCGAAAGGCTTCTTGAAGGAAGAGATGTAACTCTGCTAGATGAATTAACAGAACACAGAGCAGTTTCTCAGAAAGCTTCTTTCCAGTTCTGAACGGAAGATATTTCCTTTTTCACCATAGCCCTCCATGGGCTTCCAAATATCCCTTTGCCAATTCCACAAGAACAGCCTTAGCGAAAGGCTTCTTGAAGGGAAAGATGTAATTCTGTGAGATGAATTAAAAGAACACAGAGCAGTTTCTCAGAAAGCTACTTTCCAGTTTTGAACGGATGATATTTCCTTTTTCACCATAGCCCTCTCTGGGCTTCCAAATATCCCTTTGCCAATTCCACAAGAACAGGCTTAGCGAAAGGCTTCTTGAAGGTAAAGATATAACACTGTGAGATGAATTAAAAGAACACAGAGCAGTTTCTCAGAAATCTTCTTTCCAGTTTTGAACGGAAGATATTTCCTTTTTCACCATAGCCCTCTATGGGCTTCCAAATATCCCTTGCCAATTCCACAAGAACAGCCTTAGCGAAAGGCTTCTTGAAGGGAAAGATGTATCTCTGTGAGATGAATTAACAGAACATAGAACAGTTTCTCAGAAAGCTTCTTTCCAGTTTTGAACGGAAGATATTTCCTTTTTCACCATAGCCCTCTATGGGCTTCCAAATATCCCTTTGCCAATTCCACAGGAATAAACTTAGCGAAAGGCTTCTTGAAGGGAAAGATGTAACTCTATGAGATGAATTAACAGAACACAGAGCAGTTTCTCAGAAAGCTTCTTTCAAGTTTTAAACGGAAGATATTTCCTTTTTAACCATAGCCCTCTATGGGCTTCTAAATTTCCCTTTGCCAATTCCACAAGAACAGCCTTAGCGAAAGGCGTCCTGAAGGGAAAGATGTAACTCTGTGAGATGAATTAACAGAACACAGAGCAGTTTCTCAGAAAGCTTCTTTCCAGTTTTGAACGGAAGATATTTCCTTTTTCACCATAGTCCTCTATGGGCTTCCAAATATCCCTTTGCCAATTCCACAAAAACAGCCTTAGCGAAAGTCTTCTTGACGGGAAAGGTGTAACTCTCTGAGATGAATTAACAGAACACAGAGCAGTTTCTCAGAAAGCTTCTTTCCAGTTTTAAACGGAAGATATTTCCTTTTTCACCGTAGCCCTCTATGGGCTTCCAAATTTCCCTTTGCCAATTCCACAAGAACAGCCTTAGCGAAAGGCGTCCTGAAGGGAAAGATGTAACTCTGTGAGATGAATTAACAGAACACAGAGCAGTTTCTCAGAAAGCTTCTTTCCAGTTTTGAACGGAAGATATTTCCTTTTTCACCATAGCCCTCTATGGGCTTCCAAATATCCCTTTGCCAATTCCACAAAAACAGCCTTAGCGAAAGTCTTCTTGACGGGAAAGGTGTAACTCTCTGAGATGAATTAACAGAACACAGAGCAGTTTCTCAGAAAGCTTCTTTCCAGTTTTGAACGGAAGATATTTCCTTTTTCACCATAGCCCTCTATGGGCTTCCAAATATCCCTTTGCCAATTCCACAAGAACAGCCTTAGCGAAAGGCTTCTTGAAGTTAAAGATGTAACTCTGTGAGATGAATTAACAGAACACAGAGCAGTTTCTCAGAAAGCTTCTTTCCAGTTTTGAACGGAAGATATTTCCTTTTTCACCATAGCCCTCTATGGGTTCCAAATATCCCTTTGCCAATTCCACAAGAACAGCCTTAGCGAAAGGCTTCTTGAAGGGAAAGATGTAACTCTGTGAGATGAATTAACAGAACATAGAACAGTTTCTCAGAAAGCTTCTTTCCAGTTTTGAACGGAAGATGTTTCCTTTTTCCCCATAGCCCTCTATGGGCTTCCAAATATCCCTTTGCCAATTCCACAGGAACAACCTTAGCGAAAGGCTTCTTGAAGGGAAAGATGTAACTCTGTGAGATGAATTAACAGAACACAAGGCAGTTTCTCAGAAAGCTTCTTTCCAGTTTTGAACGGAAGATATTTCCTTTTTCACCTTAGCCCTCTATGGGCTTCCAAATATCCCTTTGCCAATTCCACAAGAACAGCCTAGCGAAAGACTTCTTGAAGGGAAAGATGTAACTCTTTGAGATGAATTAACAGAACACAGAGCAGTTTCTCAGAAAGCTTCTTTCCAGTTTTGAACGGAAGATATTTCCTTTTTCGCCATAGCCCTCTATGGCCACCAAATATCCCTTTGCCAATTGCACAAGAACAGCCTTAGCGAAAGGCTTCTTGAAGTTAAAGATGTAACTCTGTGAGATGAATTAACAGAACACAGAGCAGTTTCTCAGAAAGCTTCTTTCCAGTTTTGAACGGAATATATTTCCTTTTTCACCATAGCCCTCTATGGGCTTCCAAATATCCCTTTGCCAATTCCACAAGAACAGCCTTAGCGAAAGGGTTCTTGAAGGGAAATATGTAACTCTGTGAGATGAATTAACAGAACACAGAGCAGTTTCTCAGAAAGCTTCTTTCCACTTTTGAACGGAAGATATTTCCTTTTTCACCATAGCCCTCTATGGGCTTCCAAATATCCCTTTGCCAATTCCACAAGAACAGCCTTAGCGAAAGGCTTCTTGAAGGGAAAGATGTAACTCTGTGAGATGAATTAACAGAATACAGAGCAGTTTCTCAGAAAGCTTCTTTCCAGTTTTGAACGGAAGATATTTCCTTTTTCACCATAGCCCTATAAGGGCTTCCAAATATCCCTTTGCCAATTCCACAAGAACAGCCTTAGCGAAAGGATTCTTGAAGGGAAAGATGTAACTCTGTGAGATGAATTAACAGAACACAGAGCAGTTTCTCAGAAAGCTTCTTTCCATATTTGAACGGAAGATATTTCCTTTTTCACCGTAGCCCTCTATGGGCTTCGAAATATCCCTTTGCCAATTCCACAAGAACAGCCTTAGCGAAAGGCTTCTTGAAGTTTAAGATGTAACTCTGTGACATGAATTAACAGAACACAGAGCAGTTTCTCAGAAAGTTTCTTTCCAGTTTTGAACGGAAGATATTTCCTTTTTCACCATAGCCCTCTATGGGCTTCCAAATATCCCTTTGCCAATTCCACAAGAACAGCCATAGCAAAAGGCTTCCTGAAGGGAAAGATGTAACTCTCTGAGATGAATTAACAGAACATAGAACAGTTTCTCAGAAAGCTTCTTTCCAGTTTTGAACGGAAGATATTTCCTTTTTCACCATAGCCCTCCATGGGTTTCCAAATATCCCTTTGCCAATTCCACAAGAACCACCTTAGCGAAAGGCTTCTTGAAGGGAAAGATGTAACTCTGTGAGATGAATTAACAGAACACAGAGCAGTTTCTCAGAAAGCTTCTTTCCAGTTTTGAACGGAAGATATTTCCTTTTTCACCATAGCCCTCTATGGGCTTCCAATATCGCTTTGCCAATTCCACAAGAACAGCCTTAGCGAAAGGTTTCTGGAAGGGAAAGATGTATCTCTGTGAGATGAATTAACAGAACATAGAGCAGTTTCTCAGAAAGCTTCTTTCCAGTTTTGAACGGAAGATATTTCCTTTTTCAAAATAGCCCTCTATGGGCTTCCAAATATCCCTTTGCCAATTCCACAGGAACAAACTTACCGAAAGGCTTCTTGAAGGGAAAGATGTAACTCTATGAGATGAATTAACAGAACACAGAGCAGTTTCTCAGAAAGCTTCTTTCCAGTTTTAAACGGAAGATATTTCCTTTTTCACCGTAGCCCTCTATGGGCTTCCAAATTTCCCTTTGCCAATTCCACAAGAACAGCCTTAGCGAAAGGCTTCCTGAAGGGAAAGATGTAACTCTGTGAGATGAATTAACAGAACACAGAGCAGTTTCTCAGAAAGCTTCTTTCCAGTTTTGAACGGAAGATATTTCCTTTTTCACCTTAGCCCTCTATGGGCTTCCAAATATCCCTTTGCCAATTCCACAAGAACAGCCTTAGCGAAAGGCTTCTTGAAGGGAAAGATGTAACTCTGTGAGATGAATTAACAGAACACAGAGCAGTTTCTCAGAAAGCTTCTTTCCAGTTTTGAACGGAAGATATTTCCTTTTTCACCATAGCCCTCTATGGGCTTCCAAATATCCCTTTGCCAATTCCACAAGAACAGCCTTAGCGAAAGGCTTCTTGAAGGGAAAGATGTAAATCTGTGAGATGAATTAACAGAACACAGAGCAGTTTCTCAGAAAGCTTCTTTCCAGTTTTGAACGGAAGATATTTCCTTTTTCATCATAGCCCTCTATGGGCTTCCAAATATCCCTTTGCCAATTCCACAAGAACAGCCTTAGCGAAAGGCTTCTTGAAGGGAAAGATGTAACTCTGTGAGATGAATTAACAGAACACAGAGCAGTTTCCCAGAAAGCTTCTTTCCAGTTTTGAACGGAAGATATTTCCTTTTTCACCATAGCCCTCTATGGGCTTCCAAATATCCCTTTGCCAATTCCACAAGAACAGCCATAGCAAAAGGCTTCCTCAAGGGAAAGATGTAACTCTCTGAGATGAATTAACAGAACATAGAACAGTTTCTCAGAAAGCTTCTTTCCAGTTTTGAACGGAAGATATTTCCTTTTTCACCATAGCCCTCCATGGGTTTCCAAATATCCCTTTGCCAATTCCACAAGAACCACCTTAGCGAAAGGCTTCTTGAAGGGAAAGATGTAACTCTGTGAGATGAATTAACAGAACACAGAGCAGTTTCTCAGAAAGCTTCTTTCCAGTTTTGAACGGAAGATATTTCCTTTTTCACCATAGCCCTCTATGGGCTTCCAATATCGCTTTGCCAATTCCACAAGAACAGCCTTAGCGAAAGGTTTCTGGAAGGGAAAGATGTATCTCTGTGAGATGAATTAACAGAACATAGAGCAGTTTCTCAGAAAGCTTCTTTCCAGTTTTGAACGGAAGATATTTCCTTTTTCAAAATAGCCCTCTATGGGCTTCCAAATATCCCTTTGCCAATTCCACAGGAACAAACTTACCGAAAGGCTTCTTGAAGGGAAAGATGTAACTCTATGAGATGAATTAACAGAACACAGAGCAGTTTCTCAGAAAGCTTCTTTCCAGTTTTAAACGGAAGATATTTCCTTTTTCACCGTAGCCCTCTATGGGCTTCCAAATTTCCCTTTGCCAATTCCACAAGAACAGCCTTAGCGAAAGGCTTCCTGAAGGGAAAGATGTAACTCTGTGAGATGAATTAACAGAACACAGAGCAGTTTCTCAGAAAGCTTCTTTCCAGTTTTGAACGGAAGATATTTCCTTTTTCACCTTAGCCCTCTATGGGCTTCCAAATATCCCTTTGCCAATTCCACAAGAACAGCCTTAGCGAAAGGCTTCTTGAAGGGAAAGATGTAACTCTGTGAGATGAATTAACAGAACACAGAGCAGTTTCTCAGAAAGCTTCTTTCCAGTTTTGAACGGAAGATATTTCCTTTTTCACCATAGCCCTCTATGGGCTTCCAAATATCCCTTTGCCAATTCCACAAGAACAGCCTTAGCGAAAGGCTTCTTGAAGGGAAAGATGTAAATCTGTGAGATGAATTAACAGAACACAGAGCAGTTTCTCAGAAAGCTTCTTTCCAGTTTTGAACGGAAGATATTTCCTTTTTCATCATAGCCCTCTATGGGCTTCCAAATATCCCTTTGCCAATTCCACAAGAACAGCCTTAGCGAAAGGCTTCTTGAAGGGAAAGATGTAACTCTGTGAGATGAATTAACAGAACACAGAGCAGTTTCCCAGAAAGCTTCTTTCCAGTTTTGAACGGAAGATATTTCCTTTTACACCATAGCCCTCTATGGGCTTCCAAATATCCCTTTGCCAATTCCACAAGAACAGCCTTAGCGAAAGACTTCTTGAAGGGAAAGATGTAACTCTGTGAGATGAATTAACAGAACACAGAGCAGTTTCTGAGAAAGCTTCTTTCCAGTTTTGAACGGAAGATATTTCCTTTTTCACCATAGCCCTCTATGGGCTTCCAAATATCCCTTTGCCAATTCCACAAGAACAGCCTTAGCGAAAGGCTTCTTGAAGTTAAAGATGTAACTCTTTGAGATGAATTAACAGAACACAGAGCAGTTTCTCAGAAAGCTTCTTTCCAGTTTTGAACGGAAGATATTTCCTTTTTCACCATAGCCCTCTATGGGCTTCCAAATATCCCTTTGCCAATTCCACAAGAACAGCCTTAGCGAAAGGCTTCTTGAAGGGAAAGATGTAACTCTGTGAGATGAATTAACAGAACACAGAGCAGTTTCTCAGAAAGCGTCTTTCAAGTTTTGAACGGAAGATATTTCCTTTTTCACCATAGCCCTCTATGGGCTTCCAAATATCCCTTTGCCAATTCCACAAGAACAGCCTTAGCGAAAGGCTTCTTGAAGGGAAAGATGTAACTCTGTGAGATGAATTAACGGAACACAGAGCAGTTTCTCAGAAAGCTTCTTTCCAGTTTTGAACGGAAGATATTTCCTTTTTCACCATAGCCCTCTATGGGCTTCCAAATATCCCTTTGCCAATTCCACAAGAACAGCCTTAGCGAAAGGCTTCTTGAAGGGAAAGATGTAACTCTGTGAGATGAATTAACAGAACATAGAACAGTTTCTCAGAAAGCTTCTTTCCAGTTTTGAACGGAAGATATTTCCTTTTTCACCATAGCCCTCTATGGGCTTCTAAATATCCCTTTGCCAATTCCCCAAGAACAGCCTTAGCGAAAGGCATCTTGAAGGGAATGATGTAACTCTGTGAGATGAATTAACAGAACACAGAGCAGTTTCTCAGAAAGCTTCTTTCCAGTTTTGAACGGAAGATATTTCCTTTTTCACCGTAGCCCTCTATGGGCTTCCAAATATCCCTTTGCCAATTCCACAAGAACAGCCTTAGCGAGAGGCTTCTTGAAGGGAAAGATGTAACTCTGTGAGATGAATTAACAGAACACAGAGCAGTTTCTCAGAAAGCTTCTTTCCAGTTTTGAACGGAAGATATTTCCTTTTTCACCACAGCCCTCTAGGGGTTCCAAATATCCCTTTGCCAATTCCACAAGAACAGCCTTAGCGAAAGGCTTCTTGAAGGGAAAGATGTAACTCTGTGAGATGAATTAACAGAACACAGAGCAGTTTCTCAGAAAGCTTCTTTCCAGTTTTGAACGGAAGATATTTCCTTTTTCACCATAGCCCACTATGGGCTTCCAAATATCCCTTTGCCAATTCCACAAGAACAGCCTTAGCGAAAGGCTTCTTGAAGGGAAAGATGTAACTCTGTGAGATGAATTAACAGAACATAGAACAGTTTCTCAGAAAGCTTCTTTCCAGTTTTGAACGGAAGATATTTCCTTTTACACCATAGCCCTCTAAGGGTTTCCAAATATCCCTTTGCCAATTCCACAGGAACAAACTTAGCGAAAGGCTTCTTGAAGGGAAAGATGTAACTCTGTGAGATGAATTAACAGAACACAGAGCAGTTTCTCAGAAAGCTTCTTTCCAGTTTTAAAGGGAAGATATTTCCTTTTTCACCATAGCCCTCTATGGGCTTCCAAATATCCCTTTGCCAATTCCACAAGAACAGCCTTAGCGAAAGGCATCTTGAAGGGAAAGATGTAACTCTGTGAGATGAATTAACAGAACAGAGAGCAGTTTCTCAGAAAGCTTCTTTCCAGTTTTGAACGGAAGATATTTCCTTTTTCACCATAGCCCTCCATGGGCTTCCAAATATCCCTTTGCCAATTCCACAAGAACAGCCTTAGCGAAAGGCTTCTTGAAGGGAAAGATGTAATTCTGTGAGATGAATTAAAAGAACACAGAGCAGTTTCTCAGAAAGCTACTTTCCAGTTTTGAACGGATGATATTTCCTTTTTCACCATAGCCCTCTATGGGCTACCACATATCCCTTTGCCAATTCCACAAGAACAGGCTTAGCGAAAGGCTTCTTGAAGGGAAAGATGTAACTCTGTGAGATGAATTAACAGAACACAGAGCAGTTTCTCAGAAAGCTTCTTTCCAGTTTTGAACGGAAGATATTTCCTTTTTCACCATAGCCCTCTATGGGCTTCTAAATATCCCTTTTCCAATTCCCCAAGAACAGCCTTAGCGAAAGGCTTCTTGAAGGGAAAGATGTAACTCTGTGAGATGAATTAACAGAACACAGAGCAGTTTCTCAGAAAGCTTCTTTCCAGGTTTAAAGGGAAGATATTTGCTTTTTCACCATAGCCCTCTATGGGCTTCCAAATATCCCTTTGCCAATTCCACAAGAACAGCCTTAGCGAAAGGCTTCCTGAAGGGAAAGATGTAACTCTGTGAGATGAATTAACAGAACACAGAGCAGTTTCTCCGAAAGCTTCTTTCCAGTTTTGAACGGAAGATATTTCCTTATTCACCATAGCCCTCTATTTGCTTCCAAATATCCCTTTGCCAATTCCACAAGAACAGGCTTAGCGAAAGGCTTCTTGAAGGGAAAGATGTAACTCTGTGAGGTGAATTAACAGAACACAGAGCAGTTTCTCAGAAAGCTTCTTGCCAGTTTTGAACGGAAGATATTTCTTTTTTCACCATAGCCCTCTATGGGCTTCCAAATATCCCTTTGCCAATTCTACAAGAACAGCCTTAGCGAAAGGCATCTTGAAGGGAAAGTTGTAACTCTGTGAGATGAATTAACAGAACACAGAGCAGTTTCTCAGAAAGCTTCTTTCCAGTTTTGAACGGAAGATATTTCCTTTTTCACCATAGCCCTCTATGGGCTTCCAAATATCCCTTTGCCAATTCCACAAGAACAGCCTTAGCGAAAGTCTTCTTGAAGGGAAAGATGTAAATCTGTGAGATGAATTAACAGAACACAGAGCAGTTTCTCAGAAAGCTTCTTTCCAGTTTTGAACGGAAGATATTTCCTTTTTCACCATAGCCCTCTATGGGCTTCCAAATATCCCTTTGCCAATTCCACAGGAACAACCTTAGCGAAAGGCTTCTTGAAGGGAAAGATGTAACTCTGTGAGATGAATTAACAGAACACAGAGCAGTTTCTCAGAAAGCTTCTTTCCTGTTTTGAACGGAAGATATTTCCTTTTTCACCATAGCCCTCTATGGGCTTCCAAATATCCCTTTGCCAATTCCACAAGAACAGCCTTAGCGAAAGGCTTCCTGAAGGGAAAGATGTAACTCTGTGAGATGAATTAACAGAACACAGAGCAGTTTCTCAGAAAGCTTGTTTCCAGTTTTGAACGGAAGATATTTCCTTTTTCACCATAGCCCTCTATGGGCTTCCAAATATCCCTTTGCCAATTCCACAAGAACAGGCTTAGCGAAAGGCTTCTTGAAGGGAAAGATGTAACTCGGTGAGATGAATTAACAGAACACAGAGCAGTTTCTCAGAAACCATCTTTCCAGTTTTGAACGGAAGATATTTCCTTATTCACCATAGCCCTCTATGGGCTTCCAAATATCCCTTTGCCAATTCCACAAGAACAGCCTTAGCGAAAGGCTTCTTGAAGGAAGAGATGTAACTCTGCTAGATGAATTAACAGAACACAGAGCAGTTTCTCAGAAAGCTTCTTTCCAGTTCTGAACGGAAGATATTTCCTTTTTCACCATAGCCCTCCATGGGCTTCCAAATATCCCTTTGCCAATTCCACAAGAACAGCCTTAGCGAAAGGCTTCTTGAAGGGAAAGATGTAATTCTGTGAGATGAATTAAAAGAACACAGAGCAGTTTCTCAGAAAGCTACTTTCCCGTTTTGAACGGATGATATTTCCTTTTTCACCATAGCCCTCTCTGGGCTTCCAAATATCCCTTTGCCAATTCCACAAGAACAGGCTTAGCGAAAGGCTTCTTGAAGGTAAAGATATAACACTGTGAGATGAATTAAAAGAACACAGAGCAGTTTCTCAGAAATCTTCTTTCCAGTTTTGAACGGAAGATATTTCCTTTTTCACCATAGCCCTCTATGGGCTTCCAAATATCCCTTTGCCAATTCCACAGGAAAAAACTTAGCGAAAGGCTTCTTGAAGGGAAAGATGTAACTCTATGAGATGAATTAACAGAACACAGAGCAGTTTCTCAGAAAGCTTCTTTCAAGTTTTAAACGGAAGATATTTCCTTTTTAACCATAGCCCTCTATGGGCTTCTAAATTTCCCTTTGCCAATTCCACAAGAACAGCCTTAGCGAAAGGCGTCCTGAAGGGAAAGATGTAACTCTGTGAGATGAATTAACAGAACACAGAGCAGTTTCTCAGAAAGCTTCTTTCCAGTTTTGAACGGAAGATATTTCCTTTTTCACCATAGCCCTCTATGGGCTTCCAAATATCCCTTTGCCAATTCCACAAAAACAGCCTTAGCGAAAGTCTTCTTGACGGGAAAGGTGTAACTCTCTGAGATGAATTAACAGAACACAGAGCAGTTTCTCAGAAAGCTTCTTTCCAGTTTTGAACGGAAGATATTTCCTTTTTCACCATAGCCCTCTATGGGCTTCCAAATATCCCTTTGCCAATTCCACAAGAACAGCCTTAGCGAAAGGCTTCTTGAAGTTAAAGATGTAACTCTGTGAGATGAATTAACAGAACACAGAGCAGTTTCTCAGAAAGCTTCTTTCCAGTTTTGAACGGAAGATATTTCCTTTTTCGCCATAGCCCTCTATGGGCTTCCAAATATCCCTTTGCCAATTCCACAAGACCAGCCTTAGCGAAAGGCTTCTTGAAGGGAAAGATGTAACTCTGTGAGATGAATTAACAGAACACAGAGCAGTTTCTCAGAAAGCTTCTTTCCAGTTTTGAACGGAAGATATTTCCTTTTTCACCATAGCCCTCTATGGGCTTCCAAATATCCCTTTGCCAATTCCACAAGAACAGCCTTAGCGAAAGGCTTCCTGAAGGGAAAGATGTAACTCTGTGAGATGAATTAACCGAACACATAGCAGTTTCTCAGAAAGCTTCTTTCCAGTTTTGAACGGAAGATATTTCCTTTTTCACCATAGCCCACTATGGGCTTCCAAATATCCCTTTGCCAATTCCACAAGAACAGCCTTAGCGAAAGGCTTCTTGAAGGGAAAGATGTAACTCTGTGAGATGAATTAACAGAACATAGAACAGTTTCTCAGAAAGCTTCTTTCCAGTTTTGAACGGAAGATATTTCCTTTTACACCATAGCCCTCTAAGGGTTCCCAAATATCCCTTTGCCAATTCCACAGGAACAAACTTAGCGAAAGGCTTCTTGAAGGGAAAGATGTAACTCTGTGAGATGAATTAACAGAACACAGAGTAGTTTCTCAGAAAGCTTCTTTCCAGTTTTAAAGGGAAGATATTTCCTTTTTCACCATAGCCCTCTATGGGCTTCCAAATATCCCTTTGCCAATTCCACAAGAACAGCCTTAGCGAAAGGCATCTTGAAGGGAAAGATGTAACTCTGTGAGATGAATTAACAGAACACAGAGCAGTTTCTCAGAAAGCTTCTTTCCAGTTTTGAACGGAAGATATTTCCTTTTTCACCATAGCCCTCCATGGGCTTCCAAATATCCCTTTGCCAATTCCACAAGAAAGCCTTAGCGAAAGGCTTCTTGAAGGGAAAGATGTAACTCTGTGACATGAATTAACAGAACACAGAGCAGTTTCTCAGAAAGCTTCTTTCCAGTTTTGAACGGAAGATATTTCCTTTTTCACCATGGCCCTCTATGGGCTTCCAAATATCCCTTTGCCAATTCCACAAGAAGAGCCTTAGCGAAAGGCTTCTTGAAGGGAAAGATGTAACTCTGTGAGATGAATTAACAGAACATAGAACAGTTTCTCAGAAAGCTTCTTTCCAGTTTTGAACGGAAGATATTTCCTTTTTCACCATAGCCCACTAAGGGTTCCAAATATCCCTTTACCAATTCCACAAGAACAGCCTTAGCGAAAGGCTTCTTGAAGTTAAAGATGTAACCCTGTGAGATGAATTAACAGAACACAGAGCAGTTTCTCAGAAAGCTTCTTTCCAGTTTTGAACGGAAGATATTTCCTTTTTCACCATAGCCCTCTATGGGCTTCCCAATATCCCTTTGCCAATTCCACAAGAACAGCCCTAGCGAAAGGCTTCTTGAAGGGAAAGATGTAACTCTGTGAGATGAATTAGCAGAACACAGAGCAGTTTCTCAGAAAGCTTCTTTCCAGTTTTGAACGGAAGATATTTCCTTTTTCACCATAGCCCTCTATGGGCTTCCAAATATCCCTTTGCCAATTCCACAAGAACAGCCTTAGCGAAAGGCTTCTTGAAGGGAAAGATGTAACTCTGTGAGATGAATTAACAGAACATAGAACAGTTTCTCAGAAAGTTTCTTTCCAGTTTTGAACGGAAGATATTTCCTTTTTCACCATAGCCCACTATGGGCTTCCAAATATCCCTTTGCCAATTCCACAAGAACAGCATTAGCGAAAGGCTTCTTGAAGGGAAAGATGTAACTCTGTGAGATGAATTAATAGAACACAGAGCAGTTTCTCAGAAAGCTTCTTTCCAGTTTTGAACGGAAGGTATTTCCTTTTTCACCATGGCCCTCTATGGGCTTCCAAATATCCCTTTGCCAATTCCACAAGAACAGCATTAGCGAAAGGCTTCTTGAAGGGAAAGATGTAACTCTGTGAGATGAATTAACAGAACACAGAGCAGTTTCTCAGAAAGCTTCTTTCCAGGTTTAAAGGGAAGATATTTGCTTTTTCACCATAGCCCTCTATGGGCTTCCAAATATCCCTTTGCCAATTCCACAAGAACAGCCTTAGCGAAAGGCTTCCTGAAGGGAAAGATGTAACTCTGTGAGATGAATTAACAGAACACAGAGCAGTTTCTCCGAAAGCTTCTTTCCAGTTTTGAACGGAAGATATTTCCTTATTCACCATAGCCCTCTATTTGCTTCCAAATATCCCTTTGCCAATTCCACAAGAACAGGCTTAGCGAAAGGCTTCTTGAAGGGAAAGATGTAACTCTGTGAGGTGAATTAACAGAACACAGAGCAGTTTCTCAGAAAGCTTCTTGCCAGTTTTGAACGGAAGATATTTCTTTTTTCACCATAGCCCTCTATGGGCTTCCAAATATCCCTTTGCCAATTCCACAAGAACAGCCTTAGCGAAACGCTTCTTGAAGGAAGAGATGTAACTCTGCTAGAGGAATTAACGGAACACAGAGCAGTTTCTCAGAAAGCTTCTTTCCAGTTTTGAACGGAAGATATTTCCTTTTTCACCATAGCCCTCCATGGGCTTCCAAATATCCCTTTGCCAATTCCACAAGAACAGCCTTAGCGAAAGGCTTCTTGAAGGGAAAGATGTAACTCTGTGAGATGAATTAACAGAACACAGAGCAGTTTCTCAGAAAGCTTCTTTCCAGTTTTGAACGGAAGATATTTTCTTTTTCACCATAGCCCTCTATGGGCTTCCAAATATCCCTTTGCCAATTCCACAAGAACAGCCTTAGCGAAAGGCTTCTTGAAGGGAAAGATGTAACTCTGTGAGATGAATTAACAGAACACAGAGCAGTTTCTCAGAAAGCTTCTTTCCAGTTTTGAACGGAAGATATTTCCTTTTTCACCATAGCCCTCTATGGGCTTCCAAATATCCCTTTGCCAATTCCACAAGAACAGCCTTAGCGAAAGTCTTCTTGAAGGGAAAGATGTAACTCTGTGAGATGAATTTACAGAACACAGAGCAGTTTCTCAGAAAGCTTCTTTCCAGTTTTGAACGGAAGATATTTCCTTTTTCACCATAGCCCTCTATGGGTTTCCAAATATCCCTTTGCCAATTCCACAGGAACAACCTTAGCGAAAGGCTTCTTGAAGGGAAAGATGTAACTCTGTGAGATGAATTAACAGAACACAGAGCAGTTTCTCAGAAAGCTTCTTTCCTGTTTTGAACGGAAGATATTTCCTTTTTCACCATAGCCCTCTATGGGCTTCCAAATATCCCTTTGCCAATTCCACAAGAACAGCCTTAGCGAAAGGCTTCCTGAAGGGAAAGATGTAACTCTGTGAGATGAATTAACAGAACACAGAGCAGTTTCTCAGAAAGCTTCTTTCCAGTTTTGAACGGAAGATATTTCCTTTTTCACCATAGCCCTCTATGGGCTTCCAAATATCCCTTTGCCAATTCCACAAGAACAGCCTTAGCGAAAGGCTTCTTGAAGGGAAAGATGTAACTCTGTGAGATGAATTAACAGAACACAGAGCAGTTTCTCAGAAAGCTTCTTTCCAGTTTTGAACGGAAGATATTTCCTTTTTCACCGTAGCCCTCTATGGGCTTCCAAATATCCCTTTGCCAATTCCACAAGAACAGCCTTAGCGAAAGGCTTCTTGAAGATAAAGATGTAACTCTGTGAGATGAATTAACAGAACACAGAGCAGTTTCTCAGAAAGTTTCTTTCCAGTTTTGAACGGAAGGTATTTCCTTTTTCACCATAGCCCTCTATGGGTTTCCAAATATCCCTTTGCCAATTCCACAAGAACAGGCTTAGCGAAAGGCTTCTTGAAGGGAAAGATGTAACTCTGTGAGATGAATTAAGAGAACACAGAGCAGTTTCTCAGAAAGCTTCTTTCCAGTTTTAAACGGAAGCTATTTCCTTTTTCACCATAGCCCTTTATGGGATTCCAAATATCCCTTTGCCATTTCCACAAGAACAGCCTTAGCGAAAGGCTTCCTCAAGGGAAAGATGTAACTCTGTGAGATGAATTAGCAGAACACAGAGCAGTTTCTCAGAAAGCTTCTTTCCAGTTTTGAACGGAAGATATTTCCATTTTCACCATAGCCCTCTATGGGCTTCCAAATATCCCTTTGCCAATTCCACAAGAACAGCCTTAGCAAAAGGCTTCTTGAAGGGAAAGATGTAACTCTGTGAGATGAATTAACAGAACACAGAGCAGTTTCTCAGAAAGCTTCTTTCCAGTTTTGAACGGAAGATATTTCCTTTTTCACCATAGCCCTCTATGGGCTTCCAAATATCCCTTTGCCAATTCCACAAGAACAGCCTTAGCGAAAGGCTTCTTGAAGGGAAAGATGTAACTCTGTGAGATGAATTAACAGAACACAGAGCAGTTTCTCAGAAAGCTTCTTTCCAGTTTTGAACGGAAGATATTTCCTTTTTCACCATAGCCCTCTATGGGCTTCCAAATATCCCTTTGCCAATTCCACAAGAACAGCCTTAGCGAAAGGCTTCTTGAAGGGAAAGATGTAACTCTGTGAGATGAATTAACAGAACACAGAGCAGTTTCTCAGAAAGCTTCTTTCCAGTTTTGAACGGAAGATATTTCCTTTTTCACCGTAGCCCTCTATGGGCTTCCAAATATCCCTTTGCCAATTCCACAAGAACAGCCTTAGCAAAAGGCTTCTTGAAGTTAAAGATGTAACTCTGTGAGATGAATTAACAGAACACAGAGCAGTTTCTCAGAAAGCTTCTTTCCAGTTTTGAACGGAAGATATTTCCTTTTTCACCATAGCCCTCTAGGGGTTCCAAATATCCCTTTGCCAATTCCACAAGAACAACCTTAGCGAAAGGCTTCTTGAAGTTAAAGATGTAACCCTGTGAGATGAATTAACAGAACACAGAGCAGTTTCTCAGAAAGCTTTTTTCCAGTTTTGAACGGAAGATATTTCCTTTTTCACCATAGCCCTCTATGGGCTTCCAAATATCCCTTTGCCAATTCCACAAGACCAGCCTTAGCGAAAGGCTTCTTGAAGGGAAAGATGTAACTCTGTGAGATGAATTAACAGAACACAGAGCAGTTTCTCAGAAAGCTTCTTTCCAGTTTTGAACGGAAGATATTTCCTTTTTCACCATAGCCCTCTATGGGCTTCCAAATATCCCTTTGCCAATTCCACAAGAACAGCCTTAGCGAAAGGCTTCTTGAAGGGAAAGATGTAACTCTGTGAGATGAATTAACAGAACATAGAACAGTTTCTCAGAAAGCTTCATTCCAGTTTTGAACGAAAGATATTTCCTTTTTCACCATAGCCCTCTATGGGTTTCCAAATATCCCTTTGCCAATTCCACAGGAACAAACTTAGCGAAAGGCTTCTTGAAGGGAAATATGTAACTCTGTGAGATGAATTTACAGAACACAGAGCAGTTTCTCAGAAAGCTTCTTTCCAGTTTTGAACGGAAGATATTTCCTTTTTCACCATAGCCGTCTAGGGGTTCCAAATATCCCTTTGCCAATTCCACAAGAACAGCCTTAGGGAAAGGCTTCTTGAAGTTAAAGATGTAACTCTGTGAGATGAATTAACAGAACACAGAGCAGTTTCTCAGAAAGCTTCTTTCCAGTTTTAAACGGAAGATATTTCCTTTTTCACCATAGCCCTCTAAGGGCTTCGAAATATCCCTTTGCCAATTCCACAAGAACAGCCTTAGCGAAAGACTTCTTGAAGGGAAAGATGTAACTCTGTGAGATGAATTAACAGAACACAGAGCAGTTTTTCAGAAAGATTCTTTCCAGTTTTGAACGTAAGATATTTCCTTTTTCACCATAGCCCTCCATGGGCTTCCAAATATCCCTTTGCCAATTCCACAAGAACAGCCTTAGCGAAAGGCTTCTTGAAGGGAAAGATGTAATTCTGTGAGATGAATTAAAAGAACACAGAGAAGTTTCTCAGAAAGCTACTTTCCAGTTTTGAACGGATGATATTTCCTTTTTCACCATAGCCCTCTATGGGCTTCCAAATATCCCTTTGCCAATTCCACAAGAACAGGCTTAGCGAAAGGCTTCTTGAAGGGAAAGATGTAACTCTGTTAGATGAATTAACAGAACACAGAGCATTTTCTCAGAAAGCTTCTTTCCAGTTTTGAACGGAAGATATTTCCTTTTTCACCATAGCCCTCTATGGGCTTCCAAATATCCCTTTGCCAGTTCCACAAGAACAGCCTTAGCGAAAGGCTTCTTGAAGTTAAAGATGTAACTCTGTGAGATGAATGAACAGAACACAGAGCAGTTTCTCAGAAAGCTTCCTTCCAGTTTTGAACGGAAGATATTTCCTTTTTCACCATAGCCCTCTATGGGCTTCCAAATATCCCTTTCCCAATTCCCCAAGAACAGCCTTAGCGAAAGGCTTCTTGAAGGGAAAGATGTAACTCTGTGAGATGAATTAACAGAACACAGAGCAGTTTCTCAGAAAGCTTTTTTCCTGTTTTGAACGGAAGATATTTCCTTTTTCACCATAGCCCTCTATGGGCTTCCAAATATCCCTTTGCCAATTCCACAAGACCAGCCTTAGCGAAAGGCTTCTTGAAGGGAAAGATGTAACTCTGTGAGATGAATTAACAGAACACAGAGCAGTTTTTCAGAAAGCTTCTTTCCAGTTTTGAACGGAAGATATTTCCTTTTTCACCATAGCCCTCTATGGGCTTCCAAATATCCCTTTGCCAATTCCACAAGAACAGCCTTAGCGAAAGTCTTCTTGAAGGGAAAGATGTAACTCTGTGAGATGAATTTACAGAACACAGAGCAGTTTCTCAGAAAGCTTCTTTCCAGTTTTGAACGGAAGATATTTCCTTTTTCACCATAGCCCTCTATGGGTTTCCAAATATCCCTTTGCCAATTCCACAGGAACAACCTTAGCGAAAGGCTTCTTGAAGGGAAAGATGTAACTCTGTGAGATGAATTAACAGAACACAGAGCAGTTTCTCAGAAAGCTTCTTTCCTGTTTTGAACGGAAGATATTTCCTTTTTCACCATAGCCCTCTATGGGCTTCCAAATATCCCTTTGCCAATTCCACAAGAACAGCCTTAGCGAAAGGCTTCCTGAAGGGAAAGATGTAACTCTGTGAGATGAATGAACAGAACACAGAGCAGTTTCTCAGAAAGCTTCTTTCCAGTTTTGAACGGAAGATATTTCCTTTTTCACCATAGCCCTCTATGGGCTTCCAAATATCCCTTTGCCAATTCCACAAGAACAGCCTTAGCGAAAGGCTTCTTGAAGGGAAAGATGTAACTCTGTGAGATGAATTAACAGAACACAGAGCAGTTTCTCAGAAAGCTTCTTTCCAGTTTTGAACGGAAGATATTTCCTTTTTCACCGTAGCCCTCTATGGGCTTCCAAATATCCCTTTGCCAATTCCACAAGAACAGCCTTAGCGAAAGGCTTCTTGAAGATAAAGATGTAACTCTGTGAGATGAATTAACAGAACACAGAGCAGTTTCTCAGAAAGTTTCTTTCCAGTTTTGAACGGAAGATATTTCCTTTTTCACCATAGCCCTCTATGGGTTTCCAAATATCCCTTTGCCAATTCCACAAGAACAGGCTTAGCGAAAGGCTTCTTGAAGGGAAAGATGTAACTCTGTGAGATGAATTAAGAGAACACAGAGCAGTTTCTCAGAAAGCTTCTTTCCAGTTTTAAACGGAAGCTATTTCCTTTTTCACCATAGCCCTTTATGGGATTCCAAATATCCCTTTGCCATTTCCACAAGAACAGCCTTAGCGAAAGGCTTCCTCAAGGGAAAGATGTAACTCTGTGAGATGAATTAGCAGAACACAGAGCAGTTTCTCAGAAAGCTTCTTTCCAGTTTTGAACGGAAGATATTTCCATTTTCACCATAGCCCTCTATGGGCTTCCAAATAACCCTTTGCCAATTCCACAAGAACAGCCTTAGCAAAAGGCTTCTTGAAGGGAAAGATGTAACTCTGTGAGATGAATTAACAGAACACAGAGCAGTTTCTCAGAAAGCTTCTTTCCAGTTTTGAACGGAAGATATTTCCTTTTTCACCATAGCCCTCTATGGGCTTCCAAATATCCCTTTGCCAATTCCACAAGAACAGCCTTAGCGAAAGGCTTCTTGAAGGGAAAGATGTAACTCTGTGAGATGAATTAACAGAACACAGAGCAGTTTCTCAGAAAGCTTCTTTCCAGTTTTGAACGGAAGATATTTCCTTTTTCACCATAGCCCTCTATGGGCTTCCAAATATCCCTTTGCCAATTCCACAAGAACAGCCTTAGCGAAAGGCTTCTTGAAGGGAAAGATGTAACTCTGTGAGATGAATTAACAGAACACAGAGCAGTTTCTCAGAAAGCTTCTTTCCAGTTTTGAACGGAAGATATTTCCTTTTTCACCGTAGCCCTCTATGGGCTTCCAAATATCCCTTTGCCAATTCCACAAGAACAGCCTTAGCAAAAGGCTTCTTGAAGTTAAAGATGTAACTCTGTGAGATGAATTAACAGAACACAGAGCAGTTTCTCAGAAAGCTTCTTTCCAGTTTTGAACGGAAGATATTTCCTTTTTCACCATAGCCCTCTAGGGGTTCCAAATATCCCTTTGCCAATTCCACAAGAACAACCTTAGCGAAAGGCTTCTTGAAGTTAAAGATGTAACCCTGTGAGATGAATTAACAGAACACAGAGCAGTTTCTCAGAAAGCTTTTTTCCAGTTTTGAACGGAAGATATTTCCTTTTTCACCATAGCCCTCTATGGGCTTCCAAATATCCCTTTGCCAATTCCACAAGACCAGCCTTAGCGAAAGGCTTCTTGAAGGGAAAGATGTAACTCTGTGAGATGAATTAACAGAACACAGAGCAGTTTCTCAGAAAGCTTCTTTCCAGTTTTGAACGGAAGATATTTCCTTTTTCACCATAGCCCTCTATGGGCTTCCAAATATCCCTTTGCCAATTCCACAAGAACAGCCTTAGCGAAAGGCTTCTTGAAGGGAAAGATGTAACTCTGTGAGATGAATTAACAGAACATAGAACAGTTTCTCAGAAAGCTTCTTTCCAGTTTCGAACGGAAGATATTTCCTTTTTCACCATAGCCCTCTATGGGCTTCCAAATATCCCTTTGCCAATTCCACAAGAACAGCCTTAGCGAAAGGCTTCTTGAAGGGAAAGATGTAACTCTGTGAGATGAATTAACAGAACACAGAGCAGTTTCTCAGAAAGCTTCTTTCCAGTTTGGAACGGAAGATATTTCCTTTTTCACCATAGCCCTCTATGGGCTTCCAAATATCCCTTTGCCAATTCCACAAGAACAGTCTTAGCGAAAGGCTTCTTGAAGGGAAAGATGTAACTCTGTGAGATGAATTATCAGAACATAGAACAGTTTCTCAGAAAGCTTCATTCCAGTTTTGAACGAAAGATATTTCCTTTTTCACCATAGCCCTCTATGGGTTTCCAAATATCCCTTTGCCAATTCCACAGGAACAAACTTAGCGAAAGGCTTCTTGAAGGGAAATATGTAACTCTGTGAGATGAATTTACAGAACACAGAGCAGTTTCTCAGAAAGCTTCTTTCCAGTTTTGAACGGAAGATATTTCCTTTTTCACCATAGCCGTCTAGGGGTTCCAAATATCCCTTTGCCAATTCCACAAGAACAGCCTTAGGGAAAGGCTTCTTGAAGTTAAAGATGTAACTCTGTGAGATGAATTAACAGAACACAGAGCAGTTTCTCAGAAAGCTTCTTTCCAGTTTTGAACGGAAGATATTTCCTTTTTCACCATAGCCCTCTAAGGGCTTCGAAATATCCCTTTGCCAATTCCACAAGAACAGCCTTAGCGAAAGACTTCTTGAAGGGAAAGATGTAACTCTGTGAGATGAATTAACAGAACACAGAGCAGTTTTTCAGAAAGATTCTTTCCAGTTTTGAACGTAAGATATTTCCTTTTTCACCATAGCCCTCCATGGGCTTCCAAATATCCCTTTGCCAATTCCACAAGAACAGCCTTAGCGAAAGGCTTCTTGAAGGGAAAGATGTAATTCTGTGAGATGAATTAAAAGAACACAGAGAAGTTTCTCAGAAAGCTACTTTCCAGTTTTGAACGGATGATATTTCCTTTTTCACCATAGCCCTCTATGGGCTTCCAAATATCCCTTTGCCAATTCCACAAGAACAGGCTTAGCGAAAGGCTTCTTGAAGGGAAAGATGTAACTCTGTTAGATGAATTAACAGAACACAGAGCATTTTCTCAGAAAGCTTCTTTCCAGTTTTGAACGGAAGATATTTCCTTTTTCACCATAGCCCTCTATGGGCTTCCAAATATCCCTTTGCCAGTTCCACAAGAACAGCCTTAGCGAAAGGCTTCTTGAAGTTAAAGATGTAACTCTGTGAGATGAATGAACAGAACACAGAGCAGTTTCTCAGAAAGCTTCCTTCCAGTTTTGAACGGAAGATATTTCCTTTTTCACCATAGCCCTCTATGGGCTTCCAAATATCCCTTTCCCAATTCCCCAAGAACAGCCTTAGCGAAAGGCTTCTTGAAGGGAAAGATGTAACTCTGTGAGATGAATTAACAGAACACAGAGCAGTTTCTCAGAAAGCTTTTTTCCAGTTTTGAACGGAAGATATTTCCTTTTTCACCATAGCCCTCTATGGGCTTCCAAATATCCCTTTGCCAATTCCAGAAGACCAGCCTTAGCGAAAGGCTTCTTGAAGGGAAAGATGTAACTCTGTGAGATGAATTAACAGAACACAGAGCAGTTTTTCAGAAAGCTTCTTTCCAGTTTTGAACGGAAGATATTTCCTTTTTCACCATAGCGCTCTATGGGCTTCCAAATATCCCTTTGCCAATTCCACAAGAACAGCCTTAGCGAAAGGTTTCTTGAAGGGAAAGATGTAACTCTGTGAGATGAATTAACAGAACATAGAACAGTTTCTCAGAAAGCTTCTTTCCAGTTTCGAACGGAAGATATTTCCTTTTTCACCATAGCCCTCTATGGGCTTCCAAATATCCCTTTGCCAATTGCACAAGAACAGCCTTAGCGAAAGGCTTCTTGAAGGGAAAGATGTAACTCTGTGAGATGAATTAACAGAACACAGAGCAGTTTCTCAGAAAGCTTCTTTCCAGTTTTGAACGGAAGATATTTCCTTTTTCACCATAGCCCTCTATGGGCTTCCAAATATCCCTTTGCCAATTCCACAAGAACAGCCTTAGCGAAAGTCTTCTTGAAGGGAAAGATGTAACTCTGTGAGATGAATTTACAGAACACAGAGCAGTTTCTCAGAAAGCTTCTTTCCAGTTTTGAACGGAAGATATTTCCTTTTTCACCATAGCCCTCTATGGGTTTCCAAATATCCCTTTGCCAATTCCACAGGAACAACCTTAGCGAAAGGCTTCTTGAAGGGAAAGATGTAACTCTGTGAGATGAATTAACAGAACACAGAGCAGTTTCTCAGAAAGCTTCTTTCCTGTTTTGAACGGAAGATATTTCCTTTTTCACCATAGCCCTCTATGGGCTTCCAAATATCCCTTTGCCAATTCCACAAGAACAGCCTTAGCGAAAGGCTTCCTGAAGGGAAAGATGTAACTCTGTGAGATGAATGAACAGAACACAGAGCAGTTTCTCAGAAAGCTTCTTTCCAGTTTTGAACGGAAGATATTTCCTTTTTCACCATAGCCCTCTATGGGCTTCCAAATATCCCTTTGCCAATTCCACAAGAACAGCCTTAGCGAAAGGCTTCTTGAAGGGAAAGATGTAACTCTGTGAGATGAATTAACAGAACACAGAGGAGTTTCTCAGAAAGCTTCTTTCCAGTTTTGAACGGAAGATATTTCCTTTTTCACCGTAGCCCTCTATGGGCTTCCAAATATCCCTTTGCCAATTCCACAAGAACAGCCTTAGCGAAAGGCTTCTTGAAGATAAAGATGTAACTCTGTGAGATGAATTAACAGAACACAGAGCAGTTTCTCAGAAAGTTTCTTTCCAGTTTTGAACGGAAGATATTTCCTTTTTCACCATAGCCCTCTATGGGTTTCCAAATATCCCTTTGCCAATTCCACAAGAACAGGCTTAGCGAAAGGCTTCTTGAAGGGAAAGATGTAACTCTGTGAGATGAATTAAGAGAACACAGAGCAGTTTCTCAGAAAGCTTCTTTCCAGTTTTAAACGGAAGCTATTTCCTTTTTCACCATAGCCCTTTATGGGATTCCAAATATCCCTTTGCCATTTCCACAAGAACAGCCTTAGCGAAAGGCTTCCTCAAGGGAAAGATGTAACTCTGTGAGATGAATTAGCAGAACACAGAGCAGTTTCTCAGAAAGCTTCTTTCCAGTTTTGAACGGAAGATATTTCCATTTTCACCATAGCCCTCTATGGGCTTCCAAATATCCCTTTGCCAATTCCACAAGAACAGCCTTAGCAAAAGGCTTCTTGAAGGGAAAGATGTAACTCTGTGAGATGAATTAACAGAACACAGAGCAGTTTCTCAGAAAGCTTCTTTCCAGTTTTGAACGGAAGATATTTCCTTTTTCACCATAGCCGTCTAGGGGTTCCAAATATCCCTTTGCCAATTCCACAAGAACAGCCTTAGGGAAAGGCTTCTTGAAGTTAAAGATGTAACTCTGTGAGATGAATTAACAGAACACAGAGCAGTTTCTCAGAAAGCTTCTTTCCAGTTTTGAACGGAAGATATTTCCTTTTTCACCATAGCCCTCTAAGGGCTTCGAAATATCCCTTTGCCAATTCCACAAGAACAGCCTTAGCGAAAGACTTCTTGAAGGGAAAGATGTAACTCTGTGAGATGAATTAACAGAACACAGAGCAGTTTTTCAGAAAGATTCTTTCCAGTTTTGAACGTAAGATATTTCCTTTTTCACCATAGCCCTCCATGGGCTTCCAAATATCCCTTTGCCAATTCCACAAGAACAGCCTTAGCGAAAGGCTTCTTGAAGGGAAAGATGTAATTCTGTGAGATGAATTAAAAGAACACAGAGAAGTTTCTCAGAAAGCTACTTTCCAGTTTTGAACGGATGATATTTCCTTTTTCACCATAGCCCTCTATGGGCTTCCAAATATCCCTTTGCCAATTCCACAAGAACAGGCTTAGCGAAAGGCTTCTTGAAGGGAAAGATGTAACTCTGTTAGATGAATTAACAGAACACAGAGCATTTTCTCAGAAAGCTTCTTTCCAGTTTTGAACGGAAGATATTTCCTTTTTCACCATAGCCCTCTATGGGCTTCCAAATATCCCTTTGCCAGTTCCACAAGAACAGCCTTAGCGAAAGGCTTCTTGAAGTTAAAGATGTAACTCTGTGAGATGAATGAACAGAACACAGAGCAGTTTCTCAGAAAGCTTCCTTCCAGTTTTGAACGGAAGATATTTCCTTTTTCACCATAGCCCTCTATGGGCTTCCAAATATCCCTTTCCCAATTCCCCAAGAACAGCCTTAGCGAAAGGCTTCTTGAAGGGAAAGATGTAACTCTGTGAGATGAATTAACAGAACACAGAGCAGTTTCTCAGAAAGCTTTTTTCCAGTTTTGAACGGAAGATATTTCCTTTTTCACCATAGCCCTCTATGGGCTTCCAAATATCCCTTTGCCAATTCCACAAGAACAGCCTTAGCGAAAGGCTTCTTGAAGGGAAAGATGTAACTCTGTGAGATGAATTAACAGAACACAGAGCAGTTTTTCAGAAAGCTTCTTTCCAGTTTTGAACGGAAGATATTTCCTTTTTCACCATAGCCCTCTATGGGCTTCCAAATATCCCTTTGCCAATTCCACAAGAACAGCCTTAGCGAAAGGTTTCTTGAAGGGAAAGATGTAACTCTGTGAGATGAATTAACAGAACATAGAACAGTTTCTCAGAAAGCTTCTTTCCAGTTTCGAACGGAAGATATTTCCTTTTTCACCATAGCCCTCTATGGGCTTCCAAATATCCCTTTGCCAATTGCACAAGAACAGCCTTAGCGAAAGGCTTCTTGAAGGGAAAGATGTAACTCTGTGAGATGAATTAACAGAACACAGAGCAGTTTCTCAGAAAGCTTCTTTCCAGTTTTGAACGGAAGATATTTCCTTTTTCACCATAGCCCTCTATGGGCTTCCAAATATCCCTTTGCCAATTCCACAAGAACAGTCTTAGCGAAAGGCTTCTTGAAGGGAAAGATGTAACTCTGTGAGATGAATTATCAGAACATAGAACAGTTTCTCAGAAAGCTTCATTCCAGTTTTGAACGAAAGATATTTCCTTTTTCACCATAGCCCTCTATGGGTTTCCAAATATCCCTTTGCCAATTCCACAGGAACAAACTTAGCGAAAGGCTTCTTGAAGGGAAATATGTAACTCTGTGAGATGAATTAACAGAACACAGAGCAGTTTCTCAGAAAGCTTCTTTCCAGTTTTAAAGGGAAGATATTTCCTTTTTCACCATAGCCCTCTATGGGCTTCCAAATATCCCTTTGCCAATTCCACAAGAACAGCCTTAGCGAAAGGCTTCTTGAAGTTAAAGATGTAACTCTGTGAGATGAATTAACAGAACACAGAGCAGTTTCTCAGAAAGCTTCTTTCCAGTTTTGAACGGAAGATACTTCCTTTTTCACCATAGCCCTCTATGGGCTTCTAAATATCCCTTTGCCAATTCCCCAAGAACAGCCTTAGTGAAAGGCTTCTTGAAGGGAAAGATGTAACTCTGTGTGATGAATTAACAGTACACAGAGCAGTTTCTCAGAAAGCTTCTTTCCAGTTTTGAACGGAAGATATTTCCTTTTTCACCATAGCCCTCTATGGGCTTCCAAATATCCCTTTGCCAATTCCACAAGAACAGCCTTAGCGAAAGGCTTCTTGAAGGGAAAGATGTAACTCTGTGAGATGAATTAACAGAACACAGAGCAGTTTCTCAGAAAGCTTCTTTCCAGTTTTGAACGGAAGATATTTCCTTTTTCACCATAGCCGTCTAGGGGTTCCAAATATCCCTTTGCCAATTCCACAAGAACAGCCTTAGGGAAAGGCTTCTTGAAGTTAAAGATGTAACTCTGTGAGATGAATTAACAGAACACAGAGCAGTTTTTCAGAAAGCTTCTTTCCAGTTTTGAACGGAAGATATTTCCTTTTTCACCATAGCCCTCTAAGGGCTTCCAAATATCCCTTTGCCAATTCCACAAGAACAGCCTTAGCGAAAGACTTCTTGAAGGGAAAGATGTAACTCTGTGAGATGAATTAACAGAACACAGAGCAGTTTTTCAGAAAGATTCTTTCCAGTTTTGAACGGAAGATATTCCCTTTTTCACCATAGCCCTCTATGGGCTTCCAAATATCCCTTTGCCAATTCCACAAGAACAGCCTTAGCGAAAGGCTTCTTGAAGGGAAAGATGTAACACTGTGAGATGAATTAACAGAACACAGAGCAGTTTCTCCGAAAGCTTCTTTCCAGTTTTGAACGGAAGATATTCCCTTTTTCACCATAGCCCTCTATGGGCTTCCAAATCTCCTTTTGCCAATTCCACAAGAACCGCCTTAGCGAAAGGCTTCTTGAAGGGAAAGATGTAACTCTGTGAGATGAATTAACAGAACACAGCAGTTTCTCAGAAAGCTTCTTTCCACTTTTGAACGGAAGATATTCCCTTTTTCACCATAGCCCTCTATGGACTTCCAAATATCCCTTTGCCAATTCCACAAGAACAGCCTTAGCGAAAGGCTTCTTGAAGGGAAAGATATAACTCTGTGAGATGAATTAACAGAACACAGAGCAGTTTCTCAGAAAGCTTCTTTCCAGTTTTGAACGGAAGATATTTCCTTTTTCACCTTAGCCCTCTATGGGCTTCCAAATATCCCTTTGCCAATTCCACAAGAACAGCCTTAGCGAAAGGCTTCTTGAAGGGAAAGATGTAACTCTGTGAGATGAATTAACAGAACACAGAGCAGTTTCTCAGAAAGCTTCTTTCCAGTTTTGAACGGAAGATATTCCCTTTTTCACCATAGCCCTCTATGGGCTTCCAAATATCCCTTTGCCAATTCCACAAGAACAGCCTTAGCGAAAGGCTTCTTGAAGGGAAAGATGTAACTCTGTGAGATGAATTAACAGAACACAGAGCAGTTTCTCAGAAAGCTTCTTTCCAGTTTTGAACGGAAGATATTTCCTTTTTCACCATAGCCCTCTAAGGGCTTCCAAATATCCCTTTGCCAATTCCACAAGAACAGCCTTAGCGAAAGGCTTCTTGAAGGGAAAGATGTAACTCTGTGAGATGAATTAACAGAACACAGAGCAGTTTCTCAGAAAGCTTCTTTCCAGTTTTGAACGGAAGATATTCCCTTTTTCACCATAGCTCTCTATGGGCTTCCAAATATCCCTTTGCCAATTCCACAAGAACAGCCTTAGCGAAAGGCTTCTTGAAGGGAAAGATGTAACTCTGTGAGATGAATTAACAGGACACAGAGCAGTTTCTCAGAAAGCTTCTTTCCAGTTTTGAACGGAAGATATTCCCTTTTTCACCATAGCCCTCTATGGGCTTCCAAATATCCCTTTGCCAATTCCACAAGAACAGCCTTAGCGAAAGGCTTCTTGAAGGGAAAGATGTAACTCTGTGAGATGAATTAACAGAACACAGAGCAGTTTCTCAGAAAGCTTCTTTCCTGTTTTGAACGGAAGATATTTCCTTTTTCACCATAGCCCTCTATGGGCTTCCAAATATCCCTTTGCCAATTCCACAAGAACAGCCTTAGCGAAAGGCTTCTTGAAGGGAAAGATGTAACTCTGTGAGATTAATTAACAGAACACAGAGCAGTTTCTCAGAAAGCTTCTTTCCAGTTTTGAACGGAAGATATTTCCTTTTCCACCATAGCCCTCTAAGGGCTTCCAAATATCCCTTTGCCAATTCCACAAGAACAGCCTTAGCGAAAGGCTTCTTGAAGGGAAAGATGTAACTCTGTGAGATGAATTAACAGAACACAGAGCAGTTTCTCAGAAAGCTTCTTTCCAGTTTTGAACGGAAGATATTCCCTTTTTCACCATAGCCCTCTATGGGCTTCCAAATATCCCTTTGCCAATTCCACAAGAACAGCCTTAGCGAAAGGCTTCTTGAAGGGAAAGATGTAACTCTGTGAGATGAATTAACAGAACACAGAGCAGTTTCTCAGAAAGCTTCTTTCCAGTTTTGAACGGAAGATATTCCCTTTTTCACCATAGCCCTCCATGGGCTTCCAAATGGGAAAGATGTAACTCTGTGAGATGAATTAACAGAACACAGAGCAGTTTCTCAGAAAGCTTCTTTCCAGTTTTGAAGGGAAGATATTTCCTTTTTCACCATAGCCCTCTATGGGCTTCCAAATATCCCTTTGCCAATTCCACAAGAACAGCCTTAGCGAAAGGCTTCTTGAAGGGAAAGATGTAACTCTGTGAGATGAATTAACAGAACACAGAGCAGTTTCTCAGAAAGCTTCTTTCCAGTTTTGAACGGAAGATATTCCCTTTTTCACCATAGCCCTCTATGGGCTTCCAAATATCCCTTTGCCAATTCCACAAGAACAGCCTTAGCGAAAGGCTTCTTGAAGGGAAAGATGTAACACTGTGAGATGAATTAACAGAACACAGAGCAGTTTCTCCGAAAGCTTCTTTCCAGTTTTGAACGGAAGATATTCCCTTTTTCACCATAGCCCTCTATGGGCTTCCAAATCTCCTTTTGCCAATTCCACAAGAACCGCCTTAGCGAAAGGCTTCTTGAAGGGAAAGATGTAACTCTGTGAGATGAATTAACAGAACACAGCAGTTTCTCAGAAAGCTTCTTTCCACTTTTGAACGGAAGATATTCCCTTTTTCACCATAGCCCTCTATGGACTTCCAAATATCCCTTTGCCAATTCCACAAGAACAGCCTTAGCGAAAGGCTTCTTGAAGGGAAAGATATAACTCTGTGAGATGAATTAACAGAACACAGAGCAGTTTCTCAGAAAGCTTCTTTCCAGTTTTGAACGGAAGATATTTCCTTTTTCACCTTAGCCCTCTATGGGCTTCCAAATATCCCTTTGCCAATTCCACAAGAACAGCCTTAGCGAAAGGCTTCTTGAAGGGAAAGATGTAACTCTGTGAGATGAATTAACAGAACACAGAGCAGTTTCTCAGAAAGCTTCTTTCCAGTTTTGAACGGAAGATATTCCCTTTTTCACCATAGCCCTCTATGGGCTTCCAAATATCCCTTTGCCAATTCCACAAGAACAGCCTTAGCGAAAGGCTTCTTGAAGGGAAAGATGTAACTCTGTGAGATGAATTAACAGAACACAGAGCAGTTTCTCAGAAAGCTTCTTTCCAGTTTTGAACGGAAGATATTTCCTTTTTCACCATAGCCCTCTAAGGGCTTCCAAATATCCCTTTGCCAATTCCACAAGAACAGCCTTAGCGAAAGGCTTCTTGAAGGGAAAGATGTAACTCTGTGAGATGAATTAACAGAACACAGAGCAGTTTCTCAAAAAGCTTCTTTCCAGTTTTGAACGGAAGTTATTCCCTTTTTCACCATAGCTCTCTATGGGCTTCCAAATATCCCTTTGCCAATTCCACAAGAACAGCCTTAGCGAAAGGCTTCTTGAAGGGAAAGATGTAACTCTGTGAGATGAATTAACAGGACACAGAGCAGTTTCTCAGAAAGCTTCTTTCCAGTTTTGAACGGAAGATATTCCCTTTTTCACCATAGCCCTCTATGGGCTTCCAAATATCCCTTTGCCAATTCCACAAGAACAGCCTTAGCGAAAGGCTTCTTGAAGGGAAAGATGTAACTCTGTGAGATGAATTAACAGAACACAGAGCAGTTTCTCAGAAAGCTTCTTTCCTGTTTTGAACGGAAGATATTTCCTTTTTCACCATAGCCCTCTATGGGCTTCCAAATATCCCTTTGCCAATTCCACAAGAACAGCCTTAGCGAAAGGCTTCTTGAAGGGAAAGATGTAACTCTGTGAGATTAATTAACAGAACACAGAGCAGTTTCTCAGAAAGCTTCTTTCCAGTTTTGAACGGAAGATATTTCCTTTTCCACCATAGCCCTCTAAGGGCTTCCAAATATCCCTTTGCCAATTCCACAAGAACAGCCTTAGCGAAAGGCTTCTTGAAGGGAAAGATGTAACTCTGTGAGATGAATTAACAGAACACAGAGCAGTTTCTCAGAAAGCTTCTTTCCAGTTTTGAACGGAAGATATTCCCTTTTTCACCATAGCCCTCTATGGGCTTCCAAATATCCCTTTGCCAATTCCACAAGAACAGCCTTAGCGAAAGGCTTCTTGAAGGGAAAGATGTAACTCTGTGAGATGAATTAACAGAACACAGAGCAGTTTCTCAGAAAGCTTCTTTCCAGTTTTGAACGGAAGATATTCCCTTTTTCACCATAGCCCTCTATGGGCTTCCAAATATCCCTTTGCCAATTCCACAAGAACAGCCTTAGCGAAAGGCTTCTTAAAGGGAAAGATGTAACTCTGTGAGATGAATTAACAGAACACAGAGCAGTTTCTCAGAAAGCTTCTTTCCAGTTTTGAACGGAAGATATTCCCTTTTTCACCATAGCCCTCTATGGGCTTCCAAATATCCCTTTGCCAATTCCACAAGAACAGCCTTGGCGAAAGGCTTCTTGAAGGGAAAGATGTAACTCTGTGAGATGAATTAACAGAACACAGAGCAGTTTCTCAGAAAGCTTCTTTCCAGTTTTGAAAGGAAGATATTCCCTTTTTCACCATAGCCCTCTATGGGCTTCCAAATATCCCTTTGCCAATTCCACAAGAACAGCCTTAGCGAAAGGCTTCTTGAAGGGAAAGATGTAACTCTGTGAGATGAATTAACAGAACACAGAGCAGTTTCTCTGAAAGCTTCTTGCCAGTTTTGAACGGAAGATATTTCCTTTTTCACCATAGCCCTCTATGGGCTTCCAAATATCCCTTTGCCAATTCCACAAGAACAGCCTTAGCGAAAGGCTTCTTGAAGGGAAAGATGTAACTCTGTGAGATGAATTAACAGAACACAGAGCAGTTTCTCAGAAAGCTTCTTTCCAGTTTTGAACGGAAGATATTTCCTTTTTCACCATAGCCCTCTATGGGCTTCCAAATATCCCTTTGCCAATTCCACAAGAACAGCCTTAGCGTAAGGCTTCTTGAAGGGAAAGATGTAACTCTCTGAGATGAATTAACAGAACACAGAGTAGTTTCTCAGAAAGGTTCTTGCCAGTTTTGAACGGAAGATATTTCCTTTTTCACCATAGACCTCTATGGGCTTCCAAATGGGAAAGATGTAACACTGTGAGATGAATTAACAGAACACAGAGCAGTTTCTCAGAAAGCTTCTTTCCAGTTTTGAACGGAAGATATTTCCTTTTTCACCATAGCCCTCAATGGGCTTCCAAATATCCCTTTGCCAATTCCATAAGAACAGCCTTAGCGAAAGGCTTCTTGAAGGGAAAGATGTAACTCTGTGAGATGAATTAACAGAACACAGAGCAGTTTCTCAGAAAGCTTCTTTCCAGTTTTGAACGGAAGATATTCCCTTTTTCACCATAGCCCTCTATGGGCTTCCAAATATCCCTTTGCCAATTCCACAAGAACAGCCTTAGCGAAAGGCTTCTTGAAGGGAAAGATGTAACACTGTGAGATGAATTAACAGAACACAGAGCAGTTTCTCAGAAAGCTTCTTTCCTGTTTTGAACGGAAGATATTTCCTTTTTCACCATAGCCCTCTATGGGCTTCCAAATATCCCTTTGCCAATTCCACAAGAACAGCCTTAGCGAAAGGCTTCTTGAAGGGAAAGATGTAACTCTGTGAGATGAATTAACAGAACACAGAGCAGTTTCTCAGAAAGCTTCTTTCCAGTTTTGAACGGAAGATATTTCCTTTTCCACCATAGCCCTCTAAGGGCTTCCAAATATCCCTTTGCCAATTCCACAAGAACAGCCTTAGCGAAAGGCTTCTTGAAGGGAAAGATGTAACTCTGTGAGATGAATTAACAGAACACAGAGCAGTTTCTCAGAAAGCTTCTTTCCAGTTTTGAACGGAAGATATTCCCTTTTTCACCATAGCCCTCTATGGGCTTCCAAATATCCCTTTGCCAATTCCACAAGAACAGCCTTAGCGAAAGGCTTCTTGAAGGGAAAGATGTAACTCTGTGAGATGAATTAACAGAACACAGAGCAGTTTCTCAGAAAGCTTCTTTCCAGTTTTGAACGGAAGATATTCCCTTTTTCACCATAGCCCTCTATGGGCTTCCAAATATCCCTTTGCCAATTCCACAAGAACAGCCTTAGCGAAAGGCTTCTTGAAGGGAAAGATGTAACTCTGTGAGATGAATTAACAGAACACAGAGCAGTTTCTCAGAAAGCTTCTTTCCAGTTTTGAACGGAAGATATTCCCTTTTTCACCATAGCCCTCTATGGGCTTCCAAATATCCCTTTGCCAATTCCACAAGAACAGCCTTGGCGAAAGGCTTCTTGAAGGGAAAGATGTAACTCTGTGAGATGAATTAACAGAACACAGAGCAGTTTCTCAGAAAGCTTCTTTCCTGTTTTGAACGGAAGATGTTCCCTTTTTCACCATAGCCCTCTATGGGCTTCCAAATATCCCTTTGCCAATTCCACAAGAACAGCCTTAGCGAAAGGCTTCTTGAAGGGAACGATGTAACTCTGTGAGATGAATTAACAGAACACAGAGCAGTTTCTCAGAAAGCTTCTTTCCAGTTTTGAACGGAAGATATTTCCTTTTCCACCATAGCCCTCTAAGGGCTTCCAAATATCCCTTTGCCAATTCCACAAGAACAGCCTTAGGGAAAGGCTTCTTGAAGGGAAAGATGTAACTCTGTGAGATGAATTAACAGAACACAGAGCAGTTTCTCAGAAAGCTTCTTTCCAGTTTTGAACGGAAGATATTCCCTTTTTCACCATAGCCCTCTATGGGCTTCCAAATATCCCTTTGCCAATTCCACAAGAACAGCCTTAGCGAAAGGCTTCTTGAAGGGAAAGATGTAACTCTGTGAGATGAATTAACAGAACACAGAGCAGTTTCTCAGAAAGCTTCTTTCCAGTTTTGAACGGAAGATATTCCCTTTTTCACCATAGCCCTCTATGGGCTTCCAAATATCCCTTTGCCAATTCCACAAGAACAGCCTTAGCGAAAGGCTTCTTGAAGGGAAAGATGTAACTCTGTGAGATGAATTAACAGAACACAGAGCAGTTTCTCAGAAAGCTTCTTTCCAGTTTTGAACGGAAGATATTCCCTTTTTCACCATAGCCCTCTATGGGCTTCCAAATATCCCTTTGCCAATTCCACAAGAACAGCCTTAGCGAAAGGCTTCTTGAAGGGAAAGATGTAACTCTGTGAGATGAATTAACAGAACACAGAGCAGTTTCTCAGAAAGCTTCTTTCCAGTTTTGAACGGAAGATATTTCCTTTTTCACCATAGCCCTCTATGGGTTTCCAAATATCCCTTTGCCAATTCCACAGGAACAAACTTAGAGAAAGGCTTCTTGAAGGGAAAGATGTAACTCTGTGAGATGAATTAACAGAACACAGAGCAGTTTCTCAGAAAGCTTCTTTCCAGTTTTAAAGGGAAGATATTTGCTTTTTCACCATAGCCCTCTATGGGCTTCCAAATATCCCTTTGCCAATTCCACAAGAACAGCCTTAGCGAAAGGCTTCCTGAAGGGAAAGATGTAACTCTCTGAGATGAATTAACAGAACACAGAGCAGTTTCTCCGAAAGCTTCTTTCCAGTTTTGAACGGAAGATATTTCCTTATTCACCATAGCCCTCTATTTGCTTCCAAATATCCCTTTGCCAATTCCACAAGAACAGGCTTAGCGAAAGGCTTCTTGAAGGGAAAGATGTAACTCTGTGAGGTGAATTAACAGAACACAGAGCAGTTTCTCAGAAAGCTTCTTGACAGTTTTGAACGGAAGATATTTCCTTTTTCACCATAGCCCTCTATATGCTTCCAAATATCCCTTTGCCAATTCCACAAGAACAGCCTTAGCGAAAGGCTTCTTGAAGGGAAAGATGTAACTCTGTGAGATGAATTAACAGAACACAGAGCAGTTTCTCAGAAAGCTTCTTTCCAGTTTTGAACGGAAGATATTTCCTTTTTCACCATAGCCCTCTATGGGGTTCCAAATATCCCTTTGCCAATTCCACAAGAACAGCCTTAGCGAAAGTCTTCTTGAAGGGAAAGATGTAACTCTGTGAGATGAATTAACAGAACACAGAGCAGTTTCTCAGAAAGCTTCTTTCCAGTTTTGAACGGAAGATATTTCCTTTTTCACCCTAGCCCTCTATGGGTTTCCAAATATCCCTTTGCCAATTCCACAGGAACAACCTTAGCGAAAGGCTTCCTCAAGGGAAAGATGTAACTCTGTGAGATGAATTAACAGAACACAGAGCAGTTTCTCAGAAAGCTTCTTTCCAGTTTTGAACGGAAGATATTTCCATTTTCACCATAGCCCTCTATGGGCTTCCAAATATCCCTTTGCCAATTCCACAAGAACAGCCTTAACGAAAGGCTTCTTGAAGGGAAAGATGTAACTCTGTGAGATGAATTAACAGAACACAGAGCAGTTTCTCAGAAAGCTTCTTTCCAGTTTTGAACGGAAGATATTTCCTTTTTCACCATAGCCCTCTATGGGCTTCCAAATATCCCTTTGCCAATTCCACAAGAACAGCCTTAGCGAAAGACTTCTTGAAGGGAAAGATGTAACTCTGTGCGATGAATTAACAGAACACAGAGCAGTTTCTCAGAAAGCTTCTTTCCAGTTTTGAACGGAAGATATTTCCTTTTTCACCATAGCCCTCCATGGGCTTCCAAATATCCCTTTGCCAATTCCACAAGAACAGCCTTAGAGAAACGCTTCTTGAAGGAAGAGATGTAACTCTGCTAGATGAATTAACGGAACACAGAGCAGTTTCTCAGAAAGCTTCTTTCCAGTTCTGAACGGAAGATATTTCCTTTTTCACCATAGCCCTCCATGGGCTTCCAAATATCCCTTTGCCAATTTCAGAAGAACAGCCTTAGCGAAAGGCTTCTTGAAGGGAAAGATGTAATTCTGTGAGATGAATTAAAAGAACACAGAGCAGTTTCTCAGAAAGCTACTTTCCAGTTTTGAACGGATGATATTTCCTTTTTCACCATAGCCCTCTATGGGCTTCCAAATATCCCTTTGCCAATACCACAAGAACAGGCTTAGCGAAAGGCTTCTTGAAGGGAAAGGTGTAACTCTGTGAGATGAATTAACAGAACACAGAGCAGTTTCTCAGATATCTTCTTTCCAGTTTTGAACGGAAGATATTTCCTTTTTCACCATAGCCCTCTATGGGCTTCCAAATATCCCTTTGCCAATTCCACAAGAACAGCCTTAGCGAAAGGCTTCTTGAAGGGAAAGATGTATCTCCGTGAGATGAATTAACAGAACATAGAACAGTTTCTCAGAAAGCTTCTTCCCAGTTTTTAACGGAAGATATTTCCTTTTTCACCATAGCCCTCTATGGGCTTCCAAATATCCCTTTGCCAATTCCACAGGAACAAACTTAGCGAAAGGCTTCTTGAAGGGAAAGATGTAACTCTATGAGATGAATTAACAGAGCACAAAGCAGTTTCTCAGAAAGCTTCTTTCCAGTTTTGAACGGAAGATATTTCCTTTTTCACCATAGCCCTCTATGGGCTTCCAAATTTCCCTTTGCCAATTCCACAAGAACAGCCTTAGCGAAAGGCTTCCTGAAGGGAAAGATGTAACTCTGTGAGATGAATTAACAGAACACAGAGCAGTTTCTCCGAAAGCTTCTTTCCAGTTTTGAACGGAAGATATTTCCTTTTTCACCTTACCCCTCTATGGGCTTCCAAATATCCCTTTGCCAATTCCACAAGAACAGCCTTAGCGAAAGTCTTCTTGAAGGGAAAGATGTAACTCTGTGAGATGAATTAACAGAACACAGAGCAGTTTCTCAGCAAGCTTCTTTCCAGTTTTGAACGGAAGATATTTCCTTTTTCATCATAGCCCTCTATGGGCTTCCAAATATCCCTTTGCCAATTCCACAAGAACAGCCTTAGCGAAAGGCTTCTTGAAGGGAAAGATGTAACTGTGTGAGATGAATTAACAGAACACAGAGCAGTTTCTCAGAAAGCTTCTTTCCAGTTTTGAACGGAAGATATTTCCTTTTTCACCATAGCCCTCTATGGGCTTCCAAATATCCCTTTGCCAATTCCACAAGAACAGCCTTAGCGAAAGACTTCTTGAAGGGAAAGATGTAACTCTGTGAGATGAATTAACAGAACACAGAGCAGTTTCTCAGAAAGCTTCTTTCCAGTTTTGAACGGAAGATATTTCCTTTTTCACCATAGCCCTCTATGGGCTTCCAAATATCCCTTTGCCAATTCCACAAGAACAGCCTTAGCGAAAGGCTTCTTGAAGGGAAAGATGTAACTCTGTGAGATGAATTAACAGGACACAGAGCAGTTTCTCAGAAAGCTTCTTTCCAGTTTTGAACGGAAGATATTCCCTTTTTCACCATAGCCCTCTATGGGCTTCCAAATATCCCTTTGCCAATTCCACAAGAACAGCCTTAGCGAAAGGCTTCTTGAAGGGAAAGATGTAACTCTGTGAGATGAATTAACAGAACACAGAGCAGTTTCTCAGAAAGCTTCTTTCCTGTTTTGAACGGAAGATATTTCCTTTTTCACCATAGCCCTCTATGGGCTTCCAAATATCCCTTTGCCAATTCCACAAGAACAGCCTTAGCGAAAGGCTTCTTGAAGGGAAAGATGTAACTCTGTGAGATTAATTAACAGAACACAGAGCAGTTTCTCAGAAAGCTTCTTTCCAGTTTTGAACGGAAGATATTTCCTTTTCCACCATAGCCCTCTAAGGGCTTCCAAATATCCCTTTGCCAATTCCACAAGAACAGCCTTAGCGAAAGGCTTCTTGAAGGGAAAGATGTAACTCTGTGAGATGAATTAACAGAACACAGAGCAGTTTCTCAGAAAGCTTCTTTCCAGTTTTGAACGGAAGATATTCCCTTTTTCACCATAGCCCTCTATGGGCTTCCAAATATCCCTTTGCCAATTCCACAAGAACAGCCTTAGCGAAAGGCTTCTTGAAGGGAAAGATGTAACTCTGTGAGATGAATTAACAGAACACAGAGCAGTTTCTCAGAAAGCTTCTTTCCAGTTTTGAACGGAAGATATTCCCTTTTTCACCATAGCCCTCTATGGGCTTCCAAATATCCCTTTGCCAATTCCACAAGAACAGCCTTAGCGAAAGGCTTCTTAAAGGGAAAGATGTAACTCTGTGAGATGAATTAACAGAACACAGAGCAGTTTCTCAGAAAGCTTCTTTCCAGTTTTGAACGGAAGATATTCCCTTTTTCACCATAGCCCTCTATGGGCTTCCAAATATCCCTTTGCCAATTCCACAAGAACAGCCTTGGCGAAAGGCTTCTTGAAGGGAAAGATGTAACTCTGTGAGATGAATTAACAGAACACAGAGCAGTTTCTCAGAAAGCTTCTTTCCAGTTTTGAAAGGAAGATATTCCCTTTTTCACCATAGCCCTCTATGGGCTTCCAAATATCCCTTTGCCAATTCCACAAGAACAGCCTTAGCGAAAGGCTTCTTGAAGGGAAAGATGTAACTCTGTGAGATGAATTAACAGAACACAGAGCAGTTTCTCTGAAAGCTTCTTGCCAGTTTTGAACGGAAGATATTTCCTTTTTCACCATAGCCCTCTATGGGCTTCCAAATATCCCTTTGCCAATTCCACAAGAACAGCCTTAGCGAAAGGCTTCTTGAAGGGAAAGATGTAACTCTGTGAGATGAATTAACAGAACACAGAGCAGTTTCTCAGAAAGCTTCTTTCCAGTTTTGAACGGAAGATATTTCCTTTTTCACCATAGCCCTCTATGGGCTTCCAAATATCCCTTTGCCAATTCCACAAGAACAGCCTTAGCGAAAGGCTTCTTGAAGGGAAAGATGTAACTCTCTGAGATGAATTAACAGAACACAGAGTAGTTTCTCAGAAAGGTTCTTGCCAGTTTTGAACGGAAGATATTTCCTTTTTCACCATAGACCTCTATGGGCTTCCAAATGGGAAAGATGTAACACTGTGAGATGAATTAACAGAACACAGAGCAGTTTCTCAGAAAGCTTCTTTCCAGTTTTGAACGGAAGATATTTCCTTTTTCACCATAGCCCTCAATGGGCTTCCAAATATCCCTTTGCCAATTCCATAAGAACAGCCTTAGCGAAAGGCTTCTTGAAGGGAAAGATGTAACTCTGTGAGATGAATTAACAGAACACAGAGCAGTTTCTCAGAAAGCTTCTTTCCAGTTTTGAACGGAAGATATTCCCTTTTTCACCATAGCCCTCTATGGGCTTCCAAATATCCCTTTGCCAATTCCACAAGAACAGCCTTAGCGAAAGGCTTCTTGAAGGGAAAGATGTAACACTGTGAGATGAATTAACAGAACACAGAGCAGTTTCTCAGAAAGCTTCTTTCCTGTTTTGAACGGAAGATATTTCCTTTTTCACCATAGCCCTCTATGGGCTTCCAAATATCCCTTTGCCAATTCCACAAGAACAGCCTTAGCGAAAGGCTTCTTGAAGGGAAAGATGTAACTCTGTGAGATGAATTAACAGAACACAGAGCAGTTTCTCAGAAAGCTTCTTTCCAGTTTTGAACGGAAGATATTTCCTTTTCCACCATAGCCCTCTAAGGGCTTCCAAATATCCCTTTGCCAATTCCACAAGAACAGCCTTAGCGAAAGGCTTCTTGAAGGGAAAGATGTAACTCTGTGAGATGAATTAACAGAACACAGAGCAGTTTCTCAGAAAGCTTCTTTCCAGTTTTGAACGGAAGATATTCCCTTTTTCACCATAGCCCTCTATGGGCTTCCAAATATCCCTTTGCCAATTCCACAAGAACAGCCTTAGCGAAAGGCTTCTTGAAGGGAAAGATGTAACTCTGTGAGATGAATTAACAGAACACAGAGCAGTTTCTCAGAAAGCTTCTTTCCAGTTTTGAACGGAAGATATTCCCTTTTTCACCATAGCCCTCTATGGGCTTCCAAATATCCCTTTGCCAATTCCACAAGAACAGCCTTAGCGAAAGGCTTCTTGAAGGGAAAGATGTAACTCTGTGAGATGAATTAACAGAACACAGAGCAGTTTCTCAGAAAGCTTCTTTCCAGTTTTGAACGGAAGATATTCCCTTTTTCACCATAGCCCTCTATGGGCTTCCAAATATCCCTTTGCCAATTCCACAAGAACAGCCTTGGCGAAAGGCTTCTTGAAGGGAAAGATGTAACTCTGTGAGATGAATTAACAGAACACAGAGCAGTTTCTCAGAAAGCTTCTTTCCTGTTTTGAACGGAAGATGTTCCCTTTTTCACCATAGCCCTCTATGGGCTTCCAAATATCCCTTTGCCAATTCCACAAGAACAGCCTTAGCGAAAGGCTTTTTGAAGGGAACGATGTAACTCTGTGAGATGAATTAACAGAACACAGAGCAGTTTCTCAGAAAGCTTCTTTCCAGTTTTGAACGGAAGATATTTCCTTTTCCACCATAGCCCTCTAAGGGCTTCCAAATATCCCTTTGCCAATTCCACAAGAACAGCCTTAGGGAAAGGCTTCTTGAAGGGAAAGATGTAACTCTGTGAGATGAATTAACAGAACACAGAGCAGTTTCTCAGAAAGCTTCTTTCCAGTTTTGAACGGAAGATATTCCCTTTTTCACCATAGCCCTCTATGGGCTTCCAAATATCCCTTTGCCAATTCCACAAGAACAGCCTTAGCGAAAGGCTTCTTGAAGGGAAAGATGTAACTCTGTGAGATGAATTAACAGAACACAGAGCAGTTTCTCAGAAAGCTTCTTTCCAGTTTTGAACGGAAGATATTCCCTTTTTCACCATAGCCCTCTATGGGCTTCCAAATATCCCTTTGCCAATTCCACAAGAACAGCCTTAGCGAAAGGCTTCTTGAAGGGAAAGATGTAACTCTGTGAGATGAATTAACAGAACACAGAGCAGTTTCTCAGAAAGCTTCTTTCCAGTTTTGAACGGAAGATATTCCCTTTTTCACCATAGCCCTCTATGGGCTTCCAAATATCCCTTTGCCAATTCCACAAGAACAGCCTTAGCGAAAGGCTTCTTGAAGGGAAAGATGTAACTCTGTGAGATGAATTAACAGAACACAGAGCAGTTTCTCAGAAAGCTTCTTTCCAGTTTTGAACGGAAGATATTTCCTTTTTCACCATAGCCCTCTATGGGTTTCCAAATATCCCTTTGCCAATTCCACAGGAACAAACTTAGAGAAAGGCTTCTTGAAGGGAAAGATGTAACTCTGTGAGATGAATTAACAGAACACAGAGCAGTTTCTCAGAAAGCTTCTTTCCAGTTTTAAAGGGAAGATATTTGCTTTTTCACCATAGCCCTCTATGGGCTTCCAAATATCCCTTTGCCAATTCCACAAGAACAGCCTTAGCGAAAGGCTTCCTGAAGGGAAAGATGTAACTCTCTGAGATGAATTAACAGAACACAGAGCAGTTTCTCCGAAAGCTTCTTTCCAGTTTTGAACGGAAGATATTTCCTTATTCACCATAGCCCTCTATTTGCTTCCAAATATCCCTTTGCCAATTCCACAAGAACAGGCTTAGCGAAAGGCTTCTTGAAGGGAAAGATGTAACTCTGTGAGGTGAATTAACAGAACACAGAGCAGTTTCTCAGAAAGCTTCTTGCCAGTTTTGAACGGAAAATATTTCTTTTTTCACCATAGCCCTCTATGGGCTTCCAAATATCCCTTTGCCAATTCCACAAGAACAGCCTTAGCGAAAGGCATCTTGAAGGGAAAGTTGTAACTCTGTGAGATGAATTAACAGAACACAGAGCAGTTTCTCAGAAAGCTTCTTTCCAGTTTTGAACGGAAGATATTTCCTTTTTTACCATAGCCCTCTATGGGCTTCCAAATATCCCTTTGCCAATTCCACAAGAACAGCCTTAGCGAAACGCTTCTTGAAGGAAGAGATGTAACTCTGCTAGAGGAATTAACGGAACACAGAGCAGTTTCTCCGAAAGCTTCTTTCCAGTTTTGAACGGAAGATATTTCCTTATTCACCATAGCCCTCTATTTGCTTCCAAATATCCCTTTGCCAATTCCACAAGAACAGGCTTAGCGAAAGGCTTCTTGAAGGGAAAGATGTAACTCTGTGAGGTGAATTAACAGAACACAGAGCAGTTTCTCAGAAAGCTTCTTGACAGTTTTGAACGGAAGATATTTCCTTTTTCACCATAGCCCTCTATATGCTTCCAAATATCCCTTTGCCAATTCCACAAGAACAGCCTTAGCGAAAGGCTTCTTGAAGGGAAAGATGTAACTCTGTGAGATGAATTAACAGAACACAGAGCAGTTTCTCAGAAAGCTTCTTTCCAGTTTTGAACGGAAGATATTTCCTTTTTCACCATAGCCCTCTATGGGGTTCCAAATATCCCTTTGCCAATTCCACAAGAACAGCCTTAGCGAAAGTCTTCTTGAAGGGAAAGATGTAACTCTGTGAGATGAATTAACAGAACACAGAGCAGTTTCTCAGAAAGCTTCTTTCCAGTTTTGAACGGAAGATATTTCCTTTTTCACCCTAGCCCTCTATGGGTTTCCAAATATCCCTTTGCCAATTCCACAGGAACAACCTTAGCGAAAGGCTTCCTCAAGGGAAAGATGTAACTCTGTGAGATGAATTAACAGAACACAGAGCAGTTTCTCAGAAAGCTTCTTTCCAGTTTTGAACGGAAGATATTTCCATTTTCACCATAGCCCTCTATGGGCTTCCAAATATCCCTTTGCCAATTCCACAAGAACAGCCTTAACGAAAGGCTTCTTGAAGGGAAAGATGTAACTCTGTGAGATGAATTAACAGAACACAGAGCAGTTTCTCAGAAAGCTTCTTTCCAGTTTTGAACGGAAGATATTTCCTTTTTCACCATAGCCCTCTATGGGCTTCCAAATATCCCTTTGCCAATTCCACAAGAACAGCCTTAGCGAAAGACTTCTTGAAGGGAAAGATGTAACTCTGTGCGATGAATTAACAGAACACAGAGCAGTTTCTCAGAAAGCTTCTTTCCAGTTTTGAACGGAAGATATTTCCTTTTTCACCATAGCCCTCCATGGGCTTCCAAATATCCCTTTGCCAATTCCACAAGAACAGCCTTAGAGAAACGCTTCTTGAAGGAAGAGATGTAACTCTGCTAGATGAATTAACGGAACACAGAGCAGTTTCTCAGAAAGCTTCTTTCCAGTTCTGAACGGAAGATATTTCCTTTTTCACCATAGCCCTCCATGGGCTTCCAAATATCCCTTTGCCAATTTCAGAAGAACAGCCTTAGCGAAAGGCTTCTTGAAGGGAAAGATGTAATTCTGTGAGATGAATTAAAAGAACACAGAGCAGTTTCTCAGAAAGCTACTTTCCAGTTTTGAACGGATGATATTTCCTTTTTCACCATAGCCCTCTATGGGCTTCCAAATATCCCTTTGCCAATACCACAAGAACAGGCTTAGCGAAAGGCTTCTTGAAGGGAAAGGTGTAACTCTGTGAGATGAATTAACAGAACACAGAGCAGTTTCTCAGAAATCTTCTTTCCAGTTTTGAACGGAAGATATTTCCTTTTTCACCATAGCCCTCTATGGGCTTCCAAATATCCCTTTGCCAATTCCACAAGAACAGCCTTAGCGAAAGGCTTCTTGAAGGGAAAGATGTATCTCCGTGAGATGAATTAACAGAACATAGAACAGTTTCTCAGAAAGCTTCTTCCCAGTTTTTAACGGAAGATATTTCCTTTTTCACCATAGCCCTCTATGGGCTTCCAAATATCCCTTTGCCAATTCCACAGGAACAAACTTAGCGAAAGGCTTCTTGAAGGGAAAGATGTAACTCTATGAGATGAATTAACAGAGCACAAAGCAGTTTCTCAGAAAGCTTCTTTCCAGTTTTGAACGGAAGATATTTCCTTTTTCACCATAGCCCTCTATGGGCTTCCAAATTTCCCTTTGCCAATTCCACAAGAACAGCCTTAGCGAAAGGCTTCCTGAAGGGAAAGATGTAACTCTGTGAGATGAATTAACAGAACACAGAGCAGTTTCTCCGAAAGCTTCTTTCCAGTTTTGAACGGAAGATATTTCCTTTTTCACCTTACCCCTCTATGGGCTTCCAAATATCCCTTTGCCAATTCCACAAGAACAGCCTTAGCGAAAGGCTTCTTGAAGGGAAAGATGTAACTCTGTGAGATGAATTAACAGAACACAGAGCAGTTTCTCAGCAAGCTTCTTTCCAGTTTTGAACGGAAGATATTTCCTTTTTCATCATAGCCCTCTATGGGCTTCCAAATATCCCTTTGCCAATTCCACAAGAACAGCCTTAGCGAAAGGCTTCTTGAAGGGAAAGATGTAACTGTGTGAGATGAATTAACAGAACACAGAGCAGTTTCTCAGAAAGCTTCTTTCCAGTTTTGAACGGAAGATATTTCCTTTTTCACCATAGCCCTCTATGGGCTTCCAAATATCCCTTTGCCAATTCCACAAGAACAGCCTTAGCGAAAGACTTCTTGAAGGGAAAGATGTAACTCTGTGAGATGAATTAACAGAACACAGAGCAGTTTCTCAGAAAGCTTCTTTCCAGTTTTGAACGGAAGATATTTCCTTTTTCACCATAGCCCTCTATGGGCTTCCAAATATCCCTTTGCCAATTCCACAAGAACAGTCTTAACGAAAGGCTTCTTGAAGTTAACGATGTAACTCTGTGAGATGAATTAACAGAACACAGAGCAGTTTCTCAGAAAGTTTCTTTCCAGTTTTGAACGGAAGATATTTCCTTTTTCACCATAGACCTCTATGGGCTTCCAAATATCCCTTTGCCAATTCCACAAGAACAGCCTTAGCGAAAGGCTTCCTGAAGGGAAAGATGTAACTCTCTGAGATGAATTAACAGAACATAGAACAGTTTCTCAGAAAGCTTCTTTCCAGTTTTGAACGGAAGATATTTCCTTTTTCACCATAGCCCTCTTTGGGTTTCCAAATATCCCTTTGCCAATTCCACAAGAACAACCTTAGCGAAAGGCTTCTTGAAGGGAAAGATGTAACTCTGTGAGATGAATTAACAGAACACAGAGCAGTTTCTCAGAAAGCTTCTTTCCAGTTTTAAACGGAAGCTATTTCCTTTTTCACCATAGCCCTCTATGGGCTTCCAAATATCCCTTTGCCAATTCCACAAGAACAGCCTTAGCGAAAGGCTTCCTCAAGGGAAAGATGTAACTCTGTGAGATGAATTAACAGAACACAGAGCAGTTTCTCAGAAAGCTTCTTTCCAGTTTTGAACGGAAGATATTTCCATTTTCACCATAGCCCTCTATGGGCTTCCAAATATCCCTTTGCCAATTCCACAAGAAGAGCCTTAGCAAAAGGCTTCTTGAAGGGAAAGATGTAACTCTCTGAGATGAATTAACAGAACACAGAGCAGTTTCTCAGAAAGCTTCTTTCCAGTTTTGAACGGAAGATATTTCCTTTTTCACCATAGCCCTCTATGGGCTTCCAAATATCCCTTTGCCAATTCCACAAGAACAGCCTTAGCGAAACACTTCTTGAAGGGAAAGATGTAACTCTGTGAGATGAATTAACAGAACACAGAGCAGTTTCTCAGAAAGCTTCTTTCCAGTTTTGAACGGAAGATATTTCCTTTTTCACCATAGCCCTCTATGGGCTTCCAAATATCCCTTTGCCAATTCCACAAGAACAGCCTTAGAGAAACGCTTCTTGAAGGAAGAGATGTAACTCTGCTAGATGAATTAACGGAACACAGAGCAGTTTCTCAGAAAGCTTCTTTCCAGTTCTGAACGGAAGATATTTCCTTTTTCACCATAGCCCTCCATGGGCTTCCAAATATCCCTTTGCCAATTCCACAAGAACAGCCTTAGCGAAAGGCTTCTTGAAGGGAAAGATGTAACTCTGTGAGATGAATTAACAGAACACAGAGCAGTTTCTCAGAAAGCTTCTTTCCATATTTGAACGGAAGATATTTCCTTTTTCACCGTAGCCCTCTATGGGCTTCCAAATATCCCTTTGCCAATTCCACAAGAACAGACTTAGCGAAAGGCTTCTTGAAGTTAACGATGTAACTCTGTGAGATGAATTAACAGAACACAGAGCAGTTTCTCAGAATGCTTCTTTCCAGTTTTAAACGGAAGCTATTTCCTTTTTCACCATAGCCCTCTATGGGCTTCCAAATATCCCTTTGCCAATTCCACAAGAACAGCCTTAGCGAAAGGCTTCTTGAAGGGAAAGATGTATCTCCGTGAGATGAATTAACAGAACACAGAGCAGTTTCTCAGAAAGCTTCTTTCCAGTTTTGAACGGAAGATATTTCCATTTTCACCATAGCCCTCTATGGGCTTCCAAATATCCCTTTGCCAATTCCACAAGAACAGCCTTAGCGAAAGGCTTCTTGAAGGGAAAGATGTAACTGTGTGAGATGAATTAACAGAACACAGAGCAGTTTCCCAGAAAGCTTCTTTCCAGTTTTGAACGGAAGATATTTCCTTTTTCACCATAGCCCTCTATGGGCTTCCAAATATCCCTTTGCCGATTCCACAAGAACAGCCTTAGCGAAAGACTTCTTGAAGGGAAAGATGTAACTCTGTGAGATGAATTAACAGAACACAGAGCAGTTTCTCAGAAAGCTTCTTTCCAGTTTTGAACGGAAGATATTTCCTTTTTCACCATAGCCCTCTATGGGCTTCCAAATATCCCTTTGCCAATTCCACAAGAACAGCCTTAGAGAAACGCTTCTTGAAGGAAGAGATGTAACTCTGCTAGATGAATTAACGGAACACAGAGCAGTTTCTCAGAAAGCTTCTTTCCAGTTCTGAACGGAAGATATTTCCTTTTTCACCATAGCCCTCTCTGGGCTTCCAAATATCCCTTTGCCAATTTCAAAAGAACAGCCTTAGCGAAAGGCTTCTTGAAGGGAAAGATGTAATTCTGTGAGATGAATTAAAAGAACACAGAGCAGTTTCTCAGAAAGCTACTTTCCAGTTTTGAACGGATGATATTTCCTTTTTCACCATAGCCCTCTATGGGCTTCCAAATATCCCTTTGCCAATTCCACAAGACCAGCCTTAGCGAAAGGCTTCTTGAAGGGAAAGATGTAACTCTGTGAGATGAATTAACAGAACACAGAGCAGTTTCTCAGAAATCTTCTTTCCAGTTTTGAACGGAAGATATTTCCTTTTTCACCATAGCCCTCTATGGGCTTCCAAATATCCCTTTGCCAATTCCACAAGAACAGCCTTAGCGAAAGGCTTCTTGAAGGGAAAGATGTAACTCTTTGAGATGAATTAACAGAACATAGAACAGTTTCTCAGAAAGCTTCTTTCCAGTTTCGAACGGAAGATATTTCCTTTTTCACCATAGCCCTCTATGGGCTTCCAAATATCCCTTTGCCAATTCCACAAGAACAGCCTTAGCGAAAGGCTTCTTGAAGGGAAAGATGTAACTCTGTGAGATGAATTAACAGAACACAGAGCAGTTTCTCAGAAAGCTTCTTTCCAGTTTTGAACGGAAGATATTTCCTTTTTCACCATAGCCCTCTATGGGCTTCCAAATATCCCTTTGCCAATTCCACAAGAACAGTCTTAGCGAAAGGCTTCTTGAAGGGAAATATGTAACTCTGTGAGATGAATTAACAGAACACAGAGCAGTTTCTCAGAAAGCTTCTTTCCAGTTTTAAAGGGAAGATATTTCCTTTTTCACCATAGCCCTCTATGGGCTTCCAAATATCCCTTTGCCAATTCCACAAGAACAGCCTTAGCGAAAGGCTTCTTGAAGTTAAAGATGTAACTCTGTGAGATGAATTAACAGAACACAGAGCAGTTTCTCAGAAAGCTTCTTTCCAGTTTTGAACGGAAGATACTTCCTTTTTCACCATAGCCCTCTATGGGCTTCTAAATATCCCTTTGCCAATTCCCCAAGAACAGCCTTAGTGAAAGGCTTCTTGAAGGGAAAGATGTAACTCTGTGTGATGAATTAACAGAACACAGAGCAGTTTCTCAGAAAGCTTCTTTCCAGTTTTGAACGGAAGATATTTCCTTTTTCACCATAGCCCTCTATGGGCTTCCAAATATCCCTTTGCCAATTCCACAAGAACAGCCTTAGCGAAAGGCTTCTTGAAGGGAAAGATGTAACTCTGTGAGATGAATTAACAGAACACAGAGCAGTTTCTCAGAAAGCTTCTTTCCAGTTTTGAACGGAAGATATTTCCTTTTTCACCATAGCCGTCTAGGGGTTCCAAATATCCCTTTGCCAATTCCACAAGAACAGCCTTAGGGAAAGGCTTCTTGAAGTTAAAGATGTAACTCTGTGAGATGAATTAACAGAACACAGAGCAGTTTCTCAGAAAGCTTCTTTCCAGTTTTGAACGGAAGATATTTCCTTTTTCACCATAGCCCTCTAAGGGCTTCCAAATATCCCTTTGCCAATTCCACAAGAACAGCCTTAGCGAAAGACTTCTTGAAGGGAAAGATGTAACTCTGTGAGATGAATTAACAGAACACAGAGCAGTTTTTCAGAAAGATTCTTTCCAGTTTTGAACGTAAGATATTTCCTTTTTCACCATAGCCCTCCATGGGCTTCCAAATATCCCTTTGCCAATTCCACAAGAACAGCCTTAGCGAAAGGCTTCTTGAAGGGAAAGATGTAATTCTGTGAGATGAATTAAAAGAACACAGAGAAGTTTCTCAGAAAGCTACTTTCCAGTTTTGAACGGATGATATTTCCTTTTTCACCATAGCCCTCTATCGGCTTCCAAATATCCCTTTGCCAATTCCACAAGAACAGGCTTAGCGAAAGGCTTCTTGAAGGGAAAGATGTAACTCTGTTAGATGAATTAACAGAACACAGAGCATTTTCTCAGAAAGCTTCTTTCCAGTTTTGAACGGAAGATATTTCCTTTTTCACCATAGCCCTCTATGGGCTTCCAAATATCCCTTTGCCAGTTCCACAAGAACAGCCTTAACGAAAGGCTTCTTGAAGTTAAAGATGTAACTCTGTGAGATGAATGAACAGAACACAGAGCAGTTTCTCAGAAAGCTTCCTTCCAGTTTTGAACGGAAGATATTTCCTTTTTCACCATAGCCCTCTATGGGCTTCCAAATATCCCTTTCCCAATTCCCCAAGAACAGCCTTAGCGAAAGGCTTCTTGAAGGGAAAGATGTAACTCTGTGAGATGAATTAACAGAACACAGAGCAGTTTCTCAGAAAGCTTCTTTCCAGTTTTGAACGGAAGATATTTCCTTTTTCACCATAGCCCTCTATGGGCTTCCAAATATCCCTTTGCCAATTCCACAAGAACAGCCTTAACGAAAGGCTTCTTGAAGGAAAAGATGTAACTCTGTGAGATGAATTAACATAACACAGAGCAGTTTCTCAGAAAGATTCTTTCCAGTTTTGAACGGAAGATATTTCCTTTTTCACCGTAGCCCTCTATGGGCTTCCAAATATCCCTTTGCCAATTCCCCAAGAACAGCCTTAGCGAAAGGCTTCTTGAAGGGAAAGATGTAACTCTGTGAGATGAATTAACAGAACACAGAGCAGTTTCTCAGAAAGCTTCTTTCCACTTTTGAACGGAAGATATTTCCTTTTTCACCATAGCCCTCTATGGGCTTCCAAATATCCCTTTGCCAATTCCACAAGAACAGCCTTAGCGAAAGGCTTCTTGAAGGGAAAGATGTAACTCTGTGAGATGAATTAACAGAACACAGAGCAGTTTCTCAGAAAGCTTCTTTCCAGTTTTGAACGGAAGATATTTCCTTTTTCACCATAGCCCTCTAGGGGTTCCAAATATCCCTTTGCCAATTCCACAAGAACAGCCTTAGCGAAAGGCTTCTTGAAGTTAAAGATGTAACTCTGTGAGATGAATTAACAGAACACAGAGCAGTTTCTCAGAAAGCTTCTTTCCAGTTTTGAACGGAAGATATTTCCTTTTTCACCATAGCCCTCTATGGGCTTCCAAATATCCCTTTGCCAATTCCACAAGAACAGCCTCAGCGAAAGGCTTCTTGAAGGGAAAGATGTAACTCTGCTAGATGAATTAACAGAACACAGAGCAGTTTCTCATAAAGCTTCTTTCCAGTTTTGAACGGAAGATATTTCCTTTTTCACCATGGCCCTCTATGGGCTTCCAAATATCCCTTTGCCAATTCCACAAGAACAGCATTAGCGAAAGGCTTCTTGAAGGGAAAGATGTAACTCAGTGAGATGAATTAACAGAACATAGAACAGTTTCTCAGAAAGCTTCTTTCCAGTTTTGAACGGAAGATATTTCCTTTTTCACCATAGCCCTCTATGGGTTTCCAAATATCCCTTTGCCAATTCCACAGGAACAAACTTAGAGAAAGGCTTCTTGAAGGGAAAGATGTAACTCTGTGAGATGAATTAACAGAACACAGAGCAGTTTCTCAGAAAGCTTCTTTCCAGTTTTAAAGGGAAGATATTTGCTTTTTCACCATAGCCCTCTATGGGCTTCCAAATATCCCTTTGCCAATTCCACAAGAACAGCCTTAGCGAAAGGCTTCCTGAAGGGAAAGATGTAACTCTCTGAGATGAATTAACAGAACACAGAGCAGTTTCTCCGAAAGCTTCTTTCCAGTTTTGAACGGAAGATATTTCCTTATTCACCATAGCCCTCTATTTGCTTCCAAATATCCCTTTGCCAATTCCACAAGAACAGGCTTAGCGAAAGGCTTCTTGAAGGGAAAGATGTAACTCTGTGAGGTGAATTAACAGAACACAGAGCAGTTTCTCAGAAAGCTTCTTGCCAGTTTTGAACGGAAGATATTTCTTTTTTCACCATAGCCCTCTATGGGCTTCCAAATATCCCTTTGCCAATTCCACAAGAACAGCCTTAGCGAAAGGCATGTTGAAGGGAAAGTTGTAACTCTGTGAGATGAATTAACAGAACACAGAGCACTTTCTCAGAAAGCTTCTTTCCAGTTTTGAACGGAAGATATTTCCTTTTTTACCATAGCCCTCTATGGGCTTCCAAATATCCCTTTGCCAATTCCACAAGAACAGCCTTAGCGAAACGCTTCTTGAAGGAAGAGATGTAACTCTGCTAGAGGAATTAACGGAACACAGAGCAGTTTCTCCGAAAGCTTCTTTCCAGTTTTGAACGGAAGATATTTCCTTATTCACCATAGCCCTCTATTTGCTTCCAAATATCCCTTTGCCAATTCCACAAGAACAGGCTTAGCGAAAGGCTTCTTGAAGGGAAAGATGTAACTCTGTGAGTTGAATTAACAGAACACAGAGCAGTTTCTCAGAAAGCTTCTTGACAGTTTTGAACGGAAGATATTTCCTTTTTCACCATAGCCCTCTATATGCTTCCAAATATCCCTTTGCCAATTCCACAAGAACAGCCTTAGCGAAAGGCTTATTGAAGGGAAAGATGTAACTCTGTGAGATGAATTAACAGAACACAGAGCAGTTTCTCAGAAAGCTTCTTTCCAGTTTTGAACGGAAGATATTTCCTTTTTCACCATAGCCCTCTATGGGGTTCCAAATATCCCTTTGCCAATTCCACAAGAACAGCCTTAGCGAAAGTCTTCTTGAAGGGAAAGATGTAACTCTGTGAGATGAATTAACAGAACACAGAGCAGTTTCTCAGAAAGATTCTTTCCAGTTTTGAACGGAAGATATTTCCTTTTTCACCATAGCCCTCTATGGGTTTCCAAATATCCCTTTGCCAATTCCACAGGAACAACCTTAGCGAAAGGCTTCCTCAAGGGAAAGATGTAACTCTGTGAGATGAATTAACAGAACACAGAGCAGTTTCTCAGAAAGCTTCTTTCCAGTTTTGAACGGAAGATATTTCCATTTTCACCATAGCCCTCTATGGGCTTCCAAATATCCCTTTGCCAGTTCCACAAGAACAGCCTTAGCGAAAGGCTTCTTGAAGGGAAAGATGTAACTCTGTGAGATGAATTAACAGAACACAGAGCAGTTTCTCAGAAACCTTCTTTCCAGTTTTGAACGGAAGATATTTCCTTTTTCACCATAGCCCTCTATGGGCTTCCAAATATCCCTTTGCCAATTCCACAAGAACAGCCTTAGCGAAAGACTTCTTGAAGGGAAAGATGTAACTCTGTGAGATGAATTAACAGAACACAGAGCAGTTTCTCAGAAAGCTTCTTTCCAGTTTTGAACGGAAGATATTTCCTTTTTCACCATAGCCCTCTATGGGCTTCCAAATATCCCTTTGCCAATTCCACAAGAACAGCCTTAGAGAAACGCTTCTTGAAGGAAGAGATGTAACTCTGCTAGATGAATTAACGGAACACAGAGCAGTTTCTCAGAAAGCTTCTTTCCAGTTCTGAACGGAAGATATTTCCTTTTTCACCATAGCCCTCCATGGGCTTCCAAATATCCCTTTGCCAATTTCAGAAGAACAGCCTTAGCGAAAGGCTTCTTGAAGGGAAAGATGTAATTCTGTGAGATGAATTAAAAGAACACAGAGCAGTTTCTCAGAAAGCTACTTTCCAGTTTTGAACGGATGATATTTCCTTTTTCACCATAGCCCTCTATGGGCTTCCAAATTTCCCTTTGCCAATTCCACAAGAACAGCCTTAGCGAAAGGCTTCCTGAAGGGAAAGATGTAACTCTGTGAGATGAATTAACAGAACACAGAGCAGTTTCTCCGAAAGCTTCTTTCCAGTTTTGAACGGTAGATATTTCCTTTTTCACCTTACCCCTCTATGGGCTTCCAAATATCCCTTTGCCAATTCCACAAGAACAGCCTTAGCGAAAGGCTTCTTGAAGGGAAAGATGTAACTCTGTGAGATGAATTAACAGAACACAGAGCAGTTTCTCAGAAAGCTTCTTTCCAGTTTTGAACGGAAGATATTTCCTTTTTCATCATAGCCCTCTATGGGCTTCCAAATATCCCTTTGCCAATTCCACAAGAACAGCCTTAGCGAAAGGCTTCTTGAAGGGAAAGATGTAACTCTGTGAGATGAATTAACAGAACACAGAGCAGTTTCTCAGAAAGCTTCTTTCCAGTTTTGAACGGAAGATATTTCCTTTTTCACCATAGCCCTCTATGGGCTTCCAAATATCCCTTTGCCAATTCCACAAGAACAGCCTTAGCGAAAGACTTGTTGAAGGGAAAGATGTAACTCTGTGAGATGAATTAACAGAACACAGAGCAGTTTCTCAGAAAGCTTCTTTCCAGTTTTGAACGGAAGATATTTCCTTTTTCACCATAGCCCTCTATGGGCTTCCAAATATCCCTTTGCCAATTCCACAAGAACAGTCTTAGCGAAAGGCTTCTTGAAGGGAAAGATGTAACTCTGTGAGATGAATTAACAGAACACAGAGCAGTTTCTCAGAAAGCTTCTTTCCAGTTTTGAACGGAAGATATTTCCTTTTTCACCGTAGCCCTCTATGGGCTTCCAAATATCCCTTTGCCAATTCCACAAGAACAGCCTTAGTGAAAGGCTTCTTGAAGTTAACGATGTAACTCTGTGAGATGAATTAACAGAACACAGAGCAGTTTCTCAGAAAGTTTCTTTCCAGTTTTGAACGGAAGATATTTCCTTTTTCACCATAGACCTCTATGGGCTTCCAAATATCCCTTTGCCAATTCCACAAGAACAGCCTTAGCGAAAGGCTTCCTGAAGGGAAAGATGTAACTCTCTGAGATGAATTAACAGAACATAGAACAGTTTCTCAGAAAGCTTCTTTCCAGTTTTGAACGGAAGATATTTCCTTTTTCACCATTGCCCTCTTTGGGTTTCCAAATATCCCTTTGCCAATTCCACAAGAACAACCTTAGCGAAAGGCTTCTTGAAGGGAAAGATGTAACTCTGTGAGATGAATTAACAGAACACAGAGCAGTTTCTCAGAAAGCTTCTTTCCAGTTTTAAACGGAAGCTATTTCCTTTTTCACCATAGCCCTCTATGGGCTTCCAAATATCCCTTTGCCAATTCCACAAGAACAGCCTTAACGAAAGGCTTCCTCAAGGGAAAGATGTAACTCTGTGAGATGAATTAACAGAACACAGAGCAGTTTCTCAGAAAGCTTCTTTCCAGTTTTGAACGGAAGATATTTCCATTTTCACCATAGCCCTCTATGGGCTTCCAAATATCCCTTTGCCAATTCCACAAGAAGAGCCTTAGCAAAAGGCTTCTTGAAGGGAAAGATGTAACTCTGTGAGATGAATTAACAGAACACAGAGCAGTTTCTCAGAAACCTTCTTTCCAGTTTTGAACGGAAGATATTTCCTTTTTCACCATAGCCCTCTATGGGCTTCCAAATCTCCCTTTGCCAATTCCACAAGAACAGCCTTAGCGAAAGACTTCTTGAAGGGAAAGATGTAACTCTGTGAGATGAATTAACAGAACACAGAGCAGTTTCTCAGAAAGCTTCTTTCCAGTTTTGAACGGAAGATATTTCCTTTTTCACCATAGCCCTCTATGGGCTTCCAAATATCCCTTTGCCAATTCCACAAGAACAGCCTTAGAGAAACGCTTCTTGAAGGAAGAGATGTAACTCTGCTAGATGAATTAACGGAACACAGAGCAGTTTCTCAGAAAGCTTCTTTCCAGTTCTGAACGGAAGATATTTCCTTTTTCACCATAGCCCTCCATGGGCTTCCAAATATCCCTTTGCCAATTCCACAAGAACAGCCTTAGCGAAAGGCTTCTTGAAGGGAAAGATGTAACTCTGTGAGATGAATTAACAGAACACAGAGCAGTTTCTCAGAAAGCTTCTTTCCATATTTGAACGGAAGATATTTCCTTTTTCACCGTAGCCCTCTATGGGCTTCCAAATATCCCTTTGCCAATTCCACAAGAACAGACTTAGCGAAAGGCTTCTTGAAGTTAACGATGTAACTCTGTGAGATGAATTAACAGAACACAGAGCAGTTTCTCAGAATGCTTCTTTCCAGTTTTAAACGGAAGCTATTTCCTTTTTCACCATAGCCCTCTATGGGCTTCCAAATATCCCTTTGCCAATTCCACAAGAACAGCCTTAGCGAAAGGCTTCTTGAAGGGAAAGATGTATCTCCGTGAGATGAATTAACAGAACACAGAGAAGTTTCTCAGAAAGCTTCTTTCCAGTTTTGAACGGAAGATATTTCCATTTTCACCATAGCCCTCTATGGGCTTCCAAATATCCCTTTGCCAATTCCACAAGAACAGCCTTAGCGAAAGGCTTCTTGAAGGGAAAGATGTAACTGTGTGAGATGAATTAACAGAACACAGAGCAGTTTCCCAGAAAGCTTCTTTCCAGTTTTGAACGGAAGATATTTCCTTTTTCACCATAGCCCTCTATGGGCTTCCAAATATCCCTTTGCCGATTCCACAAGAACAGCCTTAGCGAAAGACTTCTTGAAGGGAAAGATGTAACTCTGTGAGATGAATTAACAGAACACAGAGCAGTTTCTCAGAAAGCTTCTTTCCAGTTTTGAACGGAAGATATTTCCTTTTTCACCATAGCCCTCTATGGGCTTCCAAATATCCCTTTGCCAATTCCACAAGAACAGCCTTAGAGAAACGCTTCTTGAAGGAAGAGATGTAACTCTGCTAGATGAATTAACGGAACACAGAGCAGTTTCTCAGAAAGCTTCTTTCCAGTTCTGAACGGAAGATATTTCCTTTTTCACCATAGCCCTCTCTGGGCTTCCAAATATCCCTTTGCCAATTTCAAAAGAACAGCCTTAGCGAAAGGCTTCTTGAAGGGAAAGATGTAATTCTGTGAGATGAATTAAAAGAACACAGAGCAGTTTCTCAGAAAGCTACTTTCCAGTTTTGAACGGATGATATTTCCTTTTTCACCATAGCCCTCTATGGGCTTCCAAATATCCCTTTGCCAATTCCACAAGACCAGCCTTAGCGAAAGGCTTCTTGAAGGGAAAGATGTAACTCTGTGAGATGAATTAACAGAACACAGAGCAGTTTCTCAGAAATCTTCTTTCCAGTTTTGAACGGAAGATATTTCCTTTTTCACCATAGCCCTCTATGGGCTTCCAAATATCCCTTTGCCAATTCCACAAGAACAGCCTTAGCGAAAGGCTTCTTGAAGGGAAAGATGTAACTCTGTGAGATGAATTAACAGAACATAGAACAGTTTCTCAGAAAGCTTCTTTCCAGTTTCGAACGGAAGATATTTCCTTTTTCACCATAGCCCTCTATGGGCTTCCAAATATCCCTTTGCCAATTCCACAAGAACAGCCTTAGCGAAAGGCTTCTTGAAGGGAAAGATGTAACTCTGTGAGATGAATTAACAGAACACAGAGCAGTTTCTCAGAAAGCTTCTTTCCAGTTTTGAACGGAAGATATTTCCTTTTTCACCATAGCCCTCTATGGGCTTCCAAATATCCCTTTGCCAATTCCACAAGAACAGTCTTAGCGAAAGGCTTCTTGAAGGGAAATATGTAACTCTGTGAGATGAATTAACAGAACACAGAGCAGTTTCTCAGAAAGCTTCTTTCCAGTTTTAAAGGGAAGATATTTCCTTTTTCACCATAGCCCTCTAGGGGCTTCCAAATATCCCTTTGCCAATTCCACAAGAAGAGCCTTAGCGAAAGGCTTCTTGAAGTTAAAGATGTAACTCTGTGAGATGAATTAACAGAACACAGAGCAGTTTCTCAGAAAGCTTCTTTCCAGTTTTGAACGGAAGATACTTCCTTTTTCACCATAGCCCTCTATGGGCTTCTAAATATCCCTTTGCCAATTCCCCAAGAACAGCCTTAGTGAAAGGCTTCTTGAAGGGAAAGATGTAACTCTGTGTGATGAATTAACAGAACACAGAGCAGTTTCTCAGAAAGCTTCTTTCCAGTTTTGAACGGAAGATATTTCCTTTTTCACCATAGCCCTCTATGGGCTTCCAAATATCCCTTTGCCAATTCCACAAGAACAGCCTTAGCGAAAGGCTTCTTGAAGGGAAAGATGTAACTCTGTGAGATGAATTAACAGAACACAGAGCAGTTTCTCAGAAAGCTTCTTTCCAGTTTTGAACGGAAGATATTTCCTTTTTCACCATAGCCGTCTAGGGGTTCCAAATATCCCTTTGCCAATTCCACAAGAACAGCCTTAGGGAAAGGCTTCTTGAAGTTAAAGATGTAACTCTGTGAGATGAATTAACAGAACACAGAGCAGTTTCTCAGAAAGCTTCTTTCCAGTTTTGAACGGAAGATATTTCCTTTTTCACCATAGCCCTCTAAGGGCTTCCAAATATCCCTTTGCCAATTCCACAAGAACAGCCTTAGCGAAAGACTTCTTGAAGGGAAAGATGTAACTCTGTGAGATGAATTAACAGAACACAGAGCAGTTTTTCAGAAAGATTCTTTCCAGTTTTGAACGTAAGATATTTCCTTTTTCACCATAGCCCTCCATGGGCTTCCAAATATCCCTTTGCCAATTCCACAAGAACAGCCTTAGCGAAAGGCTTCTTGAAGGGAAAGATGTAATTCTGTGAGATGAATTAAAAGAACACAGAGAAGTTTCTCAGAAAGCTACTTTCCAGTTTTGAACGGATGATATTTCCTTTTTCACCATAGCCCTCTATCGGCTTCCAAATATCCCTTTGCCAATTCCACAAGAACAGGCTTAGCGAAAGGCTTCTTGAAGGGAAAGATGTAACTCTGTTAGATGAATTAACAGAACACAGAGCATTTTCTCAGAAAGCTTCTTTCCAGTTTTGAACGGAAGATATTTCCTTTTTCACCATAGCCCTCTATGGGCTTCCAAATATCCCTTTGCCAGTTCCACAAGAACAGCCTTAACGAAAGGCTTCTTGAAGTTAAAGATGTAACTCTGTGAGATGAATGAACAGAACACAGAGCAGTTTCTCAGAAAGCTTCCTTACAGTTTTGAACGGAAGATATTTCCTTTTTCACCATAGCCCTCTATGGGCTTCCAAATATCCCTTTCCCAATTCCCCAAGAACAGCCTTAGCGAAAGGCTTCTTGAAGGGAAAGATGTAACTCTGTGAGATGAATTAACAGAACACAGAGCAGTTTCTCAGAAAGCTTCTTTCCAGTTTTGAACGGAAGATATTTCCTTTTTCACCATAGCCCTCTATGGGCTTCCAAATATCCCTTTGCCAATTCCACAAGAACAGCCTTAGCGAAAGGCTTCTTGAAGGAAAAGATGTAACTCTGTGAGATGAATTAACAGAACACAGAGCAGTTTCTCAGAAAGCTTCTTTCCACTTTTGAACGGAAGATATTTCCTTTTTCACCATAGCCCTCTATGGGCTTCCAAATATCCCTTTGCCAATTCCACAAGAACAGCCTTAGCAAAAGGCTTCTTGAAGGGAAAGATGTAACTCTGTGAGATGAATTAACAGAACACAGAGCAGTTTCTCAGAAAGCTTCTTTCCAGTTTTGAACGGAAGATATTTCCTTTTTCACCATAGCCCTCTAGGGGTTCCAAATATCCCTTTGCCAATTCCACAAGAACAGCCTTAGCGAAAGGCTTCTTGAAGTTAAAGATGTAACTCTGTGAGATGAATTAACAGAACACAGAGCAGTTTCTCAGAAAGCTTCTTTCCAGTTTTGAACGGAAGATATTTCCTTTTTCACCATAGCCCTCTATGGGCTTCCAAATATCCCTTTGCCAATTCCACAAGAACAGCCTCAGCGAAAGGCTTCTTGAAGGGAAAGATGTAACTCTGTGACATGAATTAACAGAACACAGAGCAGTTTCTCATAAAGCTTCTTTCCAGTTTTGAACGGAAGATATTTCCTTTTTCACCATGGCCCTCTATGGGCTTCCAAATATCCCTTTGCCAATTCCACAAGAACAGCATTAGCGAAAGGCTTCTTGAAGGGAAAGATGTAACTCAGTGAGATGAATTAACAGAACATAGAACAGTTTCTCAGAAAGCTTCTTTCCAGTTTTGAACGGAAGATATTTCCTTTTTCACCATAGCCCTCTATGGGTTTCCAAATATCCCTTTGCCAATTCCACAGGAACAAACTTAGAGAAAGGCTTCTTGAAGGGAAAGATGTAACTCTGTGAGATGAATTAACAGAACACAGAGCAGTTTCTCAGAAAGCTTCTTTCCAGTTTTAAAGGGAAGATATTTGCTTTTTCACCATAGCCCTCTATGGGCTTCCAAATATCCCTTTGCCAATTCCACAAGAACAGCCTTAGCGAAAGGCTTCCTGAAGGGAAAGATGTAACTCTCTGAGATGAATTAACAGAACACAGAGCAGTTTCTCCGAAAGCTTCTTTCCAGTTTTGAACGGAAGATATTTCCTTATTCACCATAGCCCTCTATTTGCTTCCAAATATCCCTTTGCCAATTCCACAAGAACAGGCTTAGCGAAAGGCTTCTTGAAGGGAAAGATGTAACTCTGTGAGGTGAATTAACAGAACACAGAGCAGTTTCTCAGAAAGCTTCTTGCCAGTTTTGAACGGAAGATATTTCTTTTTTCACCATAGCCCTCTATGGGCTTCCAAATATCCCTTTGCCAATTCCACAAGAACAGCCTTAGCTAAAGGCATGTTGAAGGGAAAGTTGTAACTCTGTGAGATGAATTAACAGAACACAGAGCAGTTTCTCAGAAAGCTTCTTTCCAGTTTTGAACGGAAGATATTTCCTTTTTTACCATAGCCCTCTATGGGCTTCCAAATATCCCTTTGCCAATTCCACAAGAACAGCCTTAGCGAAACGCTTCTTGAAGGAAGAGATGTAACTCTGCTAGAGGAATTAACGGAACACAGAGCAGTTTCTCCGAAAGCTTCTTTCCAGTTTTGAACGGAAGATATTTCCTTATTCACCATAGCCCTCTATTTGCTTCCAAATATCCCTTTGCCAATTCCACAAGAACAGGCTTAGCGAAAGGCTTCTTGAAGGGAAAGATGTAACTCTGTGAGGTGAATTAACAGAACACAGAGCAGTTTCTCAGAAAGCTTCTTGACAGTTTTGAACGGAAGATATTTCCTTTTTCACCATAGCCCTCTATATGCTTCCAAATATCCCTTTGCCAATTCCACAAGAACAGCCTTAGCGAAAGGCTTCTTGAAGGGAAAGATGTAACTCTGTGAGATGAATTAACAGAACACAGAGCAGTTTCTCAGAAAGCTTCTTTCCAGTTTTGAACGGAAGATATTTCCTTTTTCACCATAGCCCTCTATGGGGTTCCAAATATCCCTTTGCCAATTCCACAAGAACAGCCTTAGCGAAAGTCTTCTTGAAGGGAAAGATGTAACTCTGTGAGATGAATTAACAGAACACAGAGCAGTTTCTCAGAAAGCTTCTTTCCAGTTTTGAACGGAAGATATTTCCTTTTTCACCATAGCCCTCTATGGGTTTCCAAATATCCCTTTGCCAATTCCACAGGAACAACCTTAGCGAAAGGCTTCCTCAAGGGAAAGATGTAACTCTGTGAGATGAATTAACAGAACACAGAGCAGTTTCTCAGAAAGCTTCTTTCCAGTTTTGAACGGAAGATATTTCCATTCTCACCATAGCCCTCTATGGGCTTCCAAATATCCCTTTGCCAATTCCACAAGAACAGCCTTAGCGAAAGGCTTCTTGAAGGGAAAGATGTAACTCTGTGAGATGAATTAACAGAACACAGAGCAGTTTCTCAGAAAGCTTCTTTCCAGTTTTGAACGGAAGATATTTCCTTTTTCACCATAGCCCTCTATGGGCTTCCAAATATCCCTTTGCCAATTCCACAAGAACAGCCTTAGCGAAAGACTTCTTGAAGGGAAAGATGTAACTCTGTGAGATGAATTAACAGAACACAGAGCAGTTTCTCAGAAAGCTTCTTTCCAGTTTTGAACGGAAGATATTTCCTTTTTCACCATAGCCCTCTATGGGCTTCCAAATATCCCTTTGCCAATTCCACAAGAACAGCCTTAGAGAAACGCTTCTTGAAGGAAGAGATGTAACTCTGCTAGATGAATTAACGGAACACAGAGCAGTTTCTCAGAAAGCTTCTTTCCAGTTCTGAACGGAAGATATTTCCTTTTTCACCATAGCCCTCCATGGGCTTCCAAATATCCCTTTGCCAATTTCAGAAGAACAGCCTTAGCGAAAGGCTTCTTGAAGGGAAAGATGTAATTCTGTGAGATGAATTAAAAGAACACAGAGCAGTTTCTCAGAAAGCTACTTTCCAGTTTTGAACGGATGATATTTCCTTTTTCACCATAGCCCTCTATGGGCTTCAAATATCCCTTTGCCAATACCACAAGAACAGGCTTAGCGAAAGGCTTCTTGAAGGGAAAGATGTAACTCTGTGAGATGAATTAACAGAACACAGAGCAGTTTCTCAGAAATCTTCTTTCCAGTTTTGAACGGAAGATATTTCCTTTTTCACCATAGCCCTCTATGGGCTTCCAAATATCCCTTTGCCAATTCCACAAGAACAGCCTTAGCGAAAGGCTTCTTGAAGGGAAAGATGTATCTCCGTGAGATGAATTAACAGAACATAGAACAGTTTCTCAGAAAGCTTCTTCCCAGTTTTTAACGGAAGACATTTCCTTTTTCACCATAGCCCTCTATGGGCTTCCAAATATCCCTTTGCCAATTCCACAGGAACAAACTTAGCGAAAGGCTTCTTGAAGGGAAAGATGTAACTCTATGAGATGAATTAACAGAGCACAGAGCAGTTTCTCAGAAAGCTTCTTTCCAGTTTTAAACGGAAGATATTTCCTTTTTCACCATAGCCCTCTATGGGCTTCCAAATTTCCCTTTGCCAATTCCACAAGAACAGCCTTAGCGAAAGGCTTCCTGAAGGGAAAGATGTAACTCTGTGAGATGAATTAACAGAACACAGAGCAGTTTCTCCGAAAGTTTCTTTCCAGTTTTGAACGGAAGATATTTCCTTTTTCACCTTACCCCTCTATGGGCTTCCAAATATCCCTTTGCCAATTCCACAAGAACAGCCTTAGCGAAAGGCTTCTTGAAGGGAAAGATGTAACTCTGTGAGATGAATTAACAGAACACAGAGCAGTTTCTCAGCAAGCTTCTTTCCAGTTTTGAACGGAAGATATTTCCTTTTTCATCATAGCCCTCTATGGGCTTCCAAATATCCCTTTTCCAATTCCACAAGAACAGCCTTAGCGAAAGGCTTCTTGAAGGGAAAGATGTAACTCTGTGAGATGAATTAACAGAACACAGAGCAGTTTCTCAGAAAGCTTCTTTCCAGTTTTGAACGGAAGATATTTCCTTTTTCACCATAGCCCTCTATGGGCTTCCAAATATCCCTTTGCCAATTCCACAAGAACAGCCTTAGCGAAAGACTTCTTGAAGGGAAAGATGTAACTCTGTGAGATGAATTAACAGAACACAGAGCAGTTTCTCAGAAAGCTTCTTTCCAGTTTTGAACGGAAGATAATTCCTTTTTCACCATAGCCCTCTATGGGCTTCCAAATATCCCTTTGCCAATTCCACAAGAACAGTCTTAGCGAAAGGCTTCTTGAAGGGAAAGATGTAACTCTGTGAGATGAATTAACAGAACACAGAGCAGTTTCTCAGAAAGCTTCTTTCCAGTTTTGAACGGAAGATATTTCCTTTTTCACCATAGCCCTCTATGGGCTTCCAAATATCCCTTTGGCAATTCCACAAGAACAGCCTTAGCGAAAGGCTTCTTGAAGGGAAAGATGTAACTCTGTGAGATGAATTAACAGAACACAGAGCAGTTTCTCAGAAAGCTTCTTTCCATATTTGAACGGAAGATATTTCCTTTTTCACCGTAGCCCTCTATGGGCTTCCAAATATCCCTTTGCCAATTCCACAAGAACAGTCTTAGCGAAAGGCTTCTTGAAGTTAACGATGTAACTCTGTGAGATGAATTAACAGAACACAGAGCAGTTTCTCAGAAAGTTTCTTTCCAGTTTTGAACGGAAGATATTTCCTTTTTCACCATAGACCTCTATGGACTTCCAAATATCCCTTTGCCAATTCCACAAGAACAGCCTTAGCGAAAGGCTTCCTGAAGGGAAAGATGTAACTCTCTGAGATGAATTAACAGAACATAGAACAGTTTCTCAGAAAGCTTCTTTCCTGTTTTGAACGGAAGATATTTCCTTTTTCACCATAGCCCTCTTTGGGTTTCCAAATATCCCGTTGCCAATTCCACAAGAACAACCTTAGCGAAAGGCTTCTTGAAGGGAAAGATGTAACTCTGTGAGATGAATTAACAGAACACAGAGCAGTTTCTCAGAAAGCTTCTTTCCAGTTTTAAACGGAAGCTATTTCCTTTTTCACCATAGCCCTCTATGGGCTTCCAAATATCCCTTTGCCAATTCCACAAGAACAGCCTTAGCGAAAGGCTTCCTCAAGGGAAAGATGTAACTCTGTGAGATGAATTAACAGAACACAGAGCAGTTTCTCAGGAAGCTTCTTTCCAGTTTTGAACGGAAGATATTTCCATTTTCACCATAGCCCTCTATGGGCTTGCAAATATCTCTTTGCCAATTCCACAAGAAGAGCCTTAGCAAAAGGCTTCTTGAAGGGAAAGATGTAACTCTGTGAGATGAATTAACAGAACACAGAGCAGTTTCTCAGAAAGCTTCTTTCCAGTTTTGAACGGAAGATATTTCCTTTTTCACCATAGCCCTCTATGGGCTTCCAAATATCCCTTTGCCAATTCCACAAGAACAGCCTTAGAGAAACGCTTCTTGAAGGAAGAGATGTAACTCTGCTAGATGAATTAACGGAACACAGAGCAGTTTCTCAGAAAGCTTCTTTCCAGTTCTGAACGGAAGATATTTCCTTTTTCACCATAGCCCTCCATGGGCTTCCAAATATCCATTTGCCAATTCCACAAGAACAGCCTTAGCGAAAGGCTTCTTGAAGGGAAAGATGTAACTCTGTGAGATGAATTAACAGAACACAGAGCAGTTTCTCAGAAAGCTTCTTTCCATATTTGAACGGAAGATATTTCCTTTTTCACCGTAGCCCTCTATGGGCTTCCAAATATCCCTTTGCCAATTCCACAAGAACAGACTTAGCGAAAGGCTTCTTGAAGTTAACGATGTAACTCTGTGAGATGAATTAACAGAACACAGAGCAGTTTCTCAGAATGCTTCTTTCCAGTTTTAAACGGAAGCTATTTCCTTTTTCACCATAGCCCTCTATGGGCTTCCAAATATCCCTTTGCCAATTCCACAAGAACAGCCTTAGGGAAAGGCTTCCTCAAGGGAAAGATGTAACTCTGTGAGATGAATTAACAGAACACAGAGCAGTTTCTCAGAAAGCTTCTTTCCAGTTTTGAACGGAAGATATTTCCATTTTCACCATAGCCCTCTATGGGCTTCCAAATATCCCTTTGCCAATTCCACAAGAACAGCCTTAGCGAAAGGCTTCTTGAAGGGAAAGATGTAACTGTGTGAGATGAATTAACAGAACACAGAGCAGTTTCCCAGAAAGCTTCTTTCCAGTTTTGAACGGAAGATATTTCCTTTTTCACCATAGCCCTCTATGGGCTTCCAAATATCCCTTTGCCGATTCCACAAGAACAGCCTTAGCGAAAGACTTCTTGAAGGGAAAGATGTAACTCTGTGAGATGAATTAACAGAACACAGAGCAGTTTCTCAGAAAGCTTCTTTCCAGTTTTGAACGGAAGATATTTCCTTTTTCACCATAGCCCTCTATGGGCTTCCAAATATCCCTTTGCCAATTCCACAAGAACAGCCTTAGAGAAACGCTTCTTGAAGGAAGAGATGAAACTCTGCTAGATGAATTAACGGAACACAGAGCAGTTTCTCAGAAAGCTTCTTTCCAGTTCTGAACGGAAGATATTTCCTTTTTCACCATAGCCCTCCATGGGCTTCCAAATATCCCTTTGCCAATTTCTCAGGAACAGCTTTAGCGAAAGGCTTCTTGAAGGGAAAGATGTAATTCTGTGAGATGAATTAAAAGAACACAGAGCAGTTTCTCAGAAAGCTACTTTCCAGTTTTGAACGGATGATATTTCCTTTTTCACCATAGCCCTCTATGGGCTTCCAAATATCCCTTTGCCAATACCACAAGAACAGGCTTAGCGAAAGGCTTCTTGAAGGGAAAGATGTAACTCTGTGAGATGAATTAACAGAACACAGAGCAGTTTCTCAGAAATCTTCTTTCCAGTTTTGAACGGAAGATATTTCCTTTTTCACCATAGCCCTCTATGGGCTTCCAAATATCCCTTTGCCAATTCCACAAGAACAGCCTTAGCGAAAGGCTTCTTGAAGGGAAAGATGTATCTCCGTGAGATGAATTAACAGAACATAGAACAGTTTCTCAGAAAGCTTCTTCCCAGTTTTGAACGGAAGATATTTCCTTTTTCACCATAGCCCTCTATGGGCTTCCAAATATCCCTTTGCCAATTCCACAGGAACAAACTTAGCGAAAGGCTTCTTGAAGGGAAAGATGTAACTCTATGAGATGAATTAACAGAGCACAGAGCAGTTTCTCAGAAAGCTTCTTTCCAGTTTTAAACGGAAGATATTTCCTTTTTCACCATAGCCCTCTATGGGCTTCCAAATTTCCCTTTGCCAATTCCACAAGAACAGCCTTAGCGAAAGGCTTCCTGAAGGGAAAGATGTAACTCTGTGAGATGAATTAACAGAACACAGAGCAGTTTCTCAGCAAGCTTCTTTCCAGTTTTGAACGGAAGATATTTCCTTTTTCATCATAGCCCTCTATGGGCTTCCAAATATCCCTTTGCCAATTCCACAAGAACAGCCTTAGCGAAAGGCTTCTTGAAGGGAAAGATGTAACTCTGTGAGATGAATTAACAGAACACAGAGCAGTTTCTCAGAAAGCTTCTTTCCAGTTTTGAACGGAAGATATTTCCTTTTTCACCATAGCCCTCTATGGGCTTCCAAATATCCCTTTGCCAATTCCACAAGAACAGCCTTAGAGAAACGCTTCTTGAAGGAAGAGATGAAACTCTGCTAGATGAATTAACGGAACACAGAGCAGTTTCTCAGAAAGCTTCTTTCCAGTTCTGAACGGAAGATATTTCCTTTTTCACCATAGCCCTCCATGGGCTTCCAAATATCCCTTTGCCAATTTCTCAGGAACAGCTTTAGCGAAAGGCTTCTTGAAGGGAAAGATGTAATTCTGTGAGATGAATTAAAAGAACACAGAGCAGTTTCTCAGAAAGCTACTTTCCAGTTTTGAACGGATGATATTTCCTTTTTCACCATAGCCCTCTATGGGCTTCCAAATATCCCTTTGCCAATACCACAAGAACAGGCTTAGCGAAAGGCTTCTTGAAGGGAAAGATGTAACTCTGTGAGATGAATTAACAGAACACAGAGCAGTTTCTCAGAAATCTTCTTTCCAGTTTTGAACGGAAGATATTTCCTTTTTCACCATAGCCCTCTATGGGCTTCCAAATATCCCTTTGCCAATTCCACAAGAACAGCCTTAGCGAAAGGCTTCTTGAAGGGAAAGATGTATCTCCGTGAGATGAATTAACAGAACATAGAACAGTTTCTCAGAAAGCTTCTTCCCAGTTTTGAACGGAAGATATTTCCTTTTTCACCATAGCCCTCTATGGGCTTCCAAATATCCCTTTGCCAATTCCACAGGAACAAACTTAGCGAAAGGCTTCTTGAAGGGAAAGATGTAACTCTATGAGATGAATTAACAGAGCACAGAGCAGTTTCTCAGAAAGCTTCTTTCCAGTTTTAAACGGAAGATATTTCCTTTTTCACCATAGCCCTCTATGGGCTTCCAAATTTCCCTTTGCCAATTCCACAAGAACAGCCTTAGCGAAAGGCTTCCTGAAGGGAAAGATGTAACTCTGTGAGATGAATTAACAGAACACAGAGCAGTTTCTCAGCAAGCTTCTTTCCAGTTTTGAACGGAAGATATTTCCTTTTTCATCATAGCCCTCTATGGGCTTCCAAATATCCCTTTGCCAATTCCACAAGAACAGCCTTAGCGAAAGGCTTCCTGAAGGGAAAGATGTAACTCTGTGAGATGAATTAACAGAACACAGAGCAGTTTCTCAGCAAGCTTCTTTCCAGTTTTGAACGGAAGATATTTCCTTTTTCATCATAGCCCTCTATGGGCTTCCAAATATCCCTTTGCCAATTCCACAAGAACAGTCTTAGCGAAAGGCTTCTTGAAGTTAAAGATGTAACTCTGTGAGATGAATTAACAGAACACAGAGCAGTTTCTCAGAAAGCTTCTTTCCAGTTTTGAACGGAAGATATTTCCTTTTTCACCATAGCCCTCTATGGGCTTCCAAATATCCTTTTGCCAATTCCACAAGAACAGCCTTAGCGAAAGGCTTCTTGAAGGGAAAGATGTAACTCTGTGAGATTAATTAACAGAACACAGAGCAGTTTCTGAGAAAGCTTCTTTCCAGTTTTGAACGGAAGATATTTCCTTTTTCACCATAGCCCTCTATGGGCTTCCAAATATCCCTTTGCCAATTCCACAAGAACAGCCTTAGCCAAAGGCTCTTGAAGGGAAAGATGTAACTCTGTGAGATGAATTAACAGAACACAGAGCAGTTTCTCAGAAAGCTTCTTTCCAGTTTTGAACGGAAGATATTTCCTTTTTCACCATAGCCCTCTAGGGGTTCCAAATATCCCTTTGCCAATTCCACAAGAACAGCCTTATCGAAAGGCTTCTTGAAGGGAAAGATGTAACTCTGTGAGATGAATTAACAGAACACAGAGCAGTTTCTCAGAAAGCTTCTTTCCAGTTTTGAACGGAAGCTATTTCCTTTTTCACCATAGCCCTCTAGGGGTTCCAAATATCCCTTTGCAATTCCACAGGAACAAACTTAGCGAAAGGCTTCTTGAAGGGAAAGATGTAACTCTATGAGATGAATTAACAGAGCACAGAGCAGTTTCTCAGAAAGCTTCTTTCCAGTTTTAAACGGAAGATATTTCCTTTTTCACCATAGCCCTCTATGGGCTTCCAAATTTCCCTTTGCCAATTCCACAAGAACAGCCTTAGCGAAAGGCTTCCTGAAGGGAAAGATGTAACTCTGTGAGATGAATTAACAGAACACAGAGCAGTTTCTCAGCAAGCTTCTTTCCAGTTTTGAACGGAAGATATTTCCTTTTTCATCATAGCCCTCTATGGGCTTCCAAATATCCCTTTGCCAATTCCACAAGAACAGCCTTAGCGAAAGGCTTCTTGAAGGGAAAGATGTAACTCTGTGAGATGACTTAACAGAACACAGAGCAGTTTCTCAGAAAGCTTCTTTCCAGTTTTGAACGGAAGATATTTCCTTTTTCACCATAGCCCTCTATGGGCTTCCAAATATCCCATTGCCAATTCCACAAGAACAGCCTTAGCGAAAGACTTCTTGAAAGGAAAGATGTAACTCTGTGAGATGAATTAACAGAACACAGAGCAGTTTCTCAGAAAGCTTCTTTCCAGTTTTGAACGGAAGATATTTCCTTTTTCACCATAGCCCTCTATGGGCTTCCAAATATCCCTTTGCCAATTCCACAAGAACAGCCTTAGAGAAATGCTTCTTGAAGGAAGAGATGTAACTCTGCTAGATGAATTAACGGAACACAGAGCAGTTTCTCAGAAAGCTTCTTTCCAGTTCTGAACGGAAGATATTTCCTTTTTCACCATAGCTCTCCATGGGCGTCCAAATATCCCTTTGCCAATTCCACAAGAACAGCTTTAGCGAAAGGCTTCTTGAAGGGAAAGATGTTATTCTGTGAGATGAATTAAAAGAACACAGAGCAGTTTCTCAGAAAGCTACTTTCCAGTTTTGAACGGAAGATATTTCCTTTTCCACCATAGCCCTCTATGGGCTTCCAAATATCCCTTTGCCAATTCCACAAGAACAGCCTAGCGAAAGACTTCTTGAAGGGAAAGATGTAACTCTTTGAGATGAATTAACAGAACACAGAGCAGTTTCTCAGAAAGCTTCTTTCCAGTTTTGAACGGAAGATATTTCCTTTTTCGCCATAGCCCTCTATGGGCTTCCAAATATCCCTTTGCCAATTCCACAAGAACAGCCTTAGCGAAAGGGTTCTTGAAGGGAAATATGTAACTCTGTGAGATGAATTAACAGAACACAGAGCAGTTTCTCAGAAAGCTTCTTTCCACTTTTGAACGGAAGATATTTCCTTTTTCACCATAGCCCTCTATGGGCTTCCAAATATCCCTTTGCCAATTCCACAAGAACAGCCTTAGCGAAAGGCTTCTTGAAGTTAACGATGTAACTCTGTGAGATGAATTAACAGAACACAGAGCAGTTTCTCAGAAAGTTTCTTTCCAGTTTTGAACGGAAGATATTTCATTTTTCACCATAGACCTCTATGGGCTTCCAAATATCCCTTTGCCAATTCCACAAGAACAGCCTTAGCGAAAGGCTTCTTGAAGGGAAAGATGTAACTCTCTGAGATGAATTAACAGAACATAGAACAGTTTCTCAGAAAGCTTCTTTCCAGTTTTGAACGGAAGATATTTCCTTTTTCACCATAGCCCTCTTTGGGTTTCCAAATATCCCTTTTCCAATTCCACAAGAACAACCTTAGCGAAAGGCTTCTTGAAGGGAAAGATGTAACTCTGTGAGATGAATTAACAGAACACAGAGCAGTTTCTCAGAAAGCTTCTTTCCAGTTTTAAACGGAAGCTATTTCCTTTTTCACCATAGCCCTCTATGGGCTTCCAAATATCCCTTTGCCAATTCCACAAGAACAGCCTTAGCAAAAGGCTTCCTCAAGGGAAAGATGTAACTCTGTGAGATGAATTAACAGAACACAGAGCAGTTTCTCAGAAAGCTTCTTTCCAGTTTTGAACGGAAGATATTTCCATTTTCACCATAGCCCTCTATGGGTTTCCAAATATCCCTTTGCCAATTCCACAAGAACAGCCTTAGCGAAAGTCTTCTTGAAGGGAAAGATGTAACTCTGTGAGATGAATTAACAGAACACAGAGCAGTTTCTCAAAAAGCTTCTTTCCAGTTTTGAACGGAAGATATTTCCTTTTTCACCGTAGCCCTCTATGGGCTTCCAAATATCCCTTTGCCAATTCCACAAGAACAGCCTTAGCGAAAGACTTCTTGAAGGGAAAGATGTAACTCTGTGAGATGAATTAATAGAACACAGAGCAGTTTCTCAGAAAGCTTCTTTCCAGTTTTGAACGGAAGATATTTCCTTTTTCACCATAGCCCTCTATGGGCTTCCAAATATCCCTTTGCCAATTCCACAAGAACAGCCTTAGAGAAACGCTTCTTGAAGGAAGAGATGTAACTCTGCTAGATGAATTAACGGAACACAGAGTAGTTTCTCAGAAAGCTTCTTTCCAGTTCTGAACGGAAGATATTTCCTTTTTCACCATAGCCCTCCATGGGCTTCCAAATATCCCTTTGCCAATTCCACAAGAACAGCCTTAGCGAAAGGCTTCTTGAAGGGAAAGATGTAACTCTCTGAGATGAATTAACAGAACACAGAGCAGTTTCTCAGAAAGCTTCTTTCCATATTTGAACGGAAGATATTTCCTTTTTCACCGTAGCCCTCTATGGGCTTCAAATATCCCTTTGCCAATTCCACAAGAACAGCCTTAGCGAAAGGCTTCTTGAAGGGAAAGATGTAACTCTGTGAGATGAATTAACAGAACACAGAGCAGTTTCTCAGAAAGTTTCTTTCCAGATTTGAACGGAAGATATTTCCTTTTTCACCATAGACCTCTATGGGCTTCCAAATATCCCTTTGCCAATTCCACAAGAACAGCCTTAGCGAAAGGCTTCTTGAAGGGAAAGATGTAACTCTCTGAGATGAATTAACAGAACATAGAACAGTTTCTCAGAAAGCTTCTTTCCAGTTTTGAACGGAAGATATTTCCTTTTTCACCATAGCCCTCTTTGGGTTTCCAAATATCCCTTTGCCAATTCCACAAGAACAACCTTAGCGAAAGGCTCCTTGAAGGGAAAGATGTAACTCTGTGAGATGAATTAACAGAACACAGAGCCGTTTCTCAGAAAGCTTCTTTCCAGTTTTAAACGGAAGCTATTTCCTTTTTCACCATAGCCCTCTATGGGCTTCCAAATATCCCTTTGCCAATTCCACAAGAACAGCCTTAGCGAAAGGCTTCCTCAAGGGAAAGATGTAACTCTGTGAGATGAATTAACAGAACACAGAGCAGTTTCTCAGAAAGCTTCTTTCCAGTTTTGAACGGAAGATATTTCCATTTTCACCATAGCCCTCTATGGGCTTCCAAATATCCCTTTGCCAATTCCACAAGAACAGCCTTAGCGAAAGGCTTCTTGAAGGGAAAGATGTAACTCTGTGAGATGAATTAACAGAACACAGAGCAGTTTCTCAGAAAGCTTCTTTCCAGTTTTGAACGGAAGATATTTCCTTTTTCACCATAGCCCTCTATGGGCTTCCAAATATCCCTTTGCCAATTCCACAAGAACAGCCTTAGCGAAAGACTTCTTGAAGGGAAAGATGTAACTCTGTGAGATGAATTAACAGAACACAGAGCAGTTTCTCAGAAAGCTTCTTTCCAGTTTTGAACGGAAGATATTTCCTTTTTCACCATAGCCCTCTATGGGCTTCCAAATATCCCTTTGCCAATTCCACAAGAACAGCCTTAGAGAAACGCTTCTTGAAGGAAGAGATGTAACTCTGCTAGATGAATTAACGGAACACAGAGCAGTTTCTCAGAAAGCTTCTTTCCAGTTCTGAACGGAAGATATTTCCTTTTTCACCATAGCCCTCCATGGGCTTCCAAATATCCCTTTGCCAATTCCACAAGAACAGCCTTAGCGAAAGGCTTCTTGAAGTTAAAGATGTAACTCTGTGAGATGAATTAACAGAACACAGAGCAGTTTCTCAGAAAGCTTCTTTCCAGTTTTGAACCGAAGATATTTCCTTTTTCGCCATAGCCCTCTATGGGCTTCGAAATATCCCTTTGCCAATTCCACTAGAACAGGCTTAGCGAAAGGCTTCTTGAAGTTAAAGATGTAACTCTGTGAGATGAATTAACAGAACACAGAGCAGTTTCTCAGAAAGCATCTTTCCAGTTTTGAACGGAAGATATTTCCTTTTTCACCATAGCCCTCTAGGGGCTTCCAAATATCCCTTTGCCAATTCCACAAGAACAGCCTTAGCGAAAGGGTTCTTGAAGGGAAATATGTAACTCTGTGAGATGAATTAACAGAACACAGAGCAGTTTCTCAGAAAGCTTCTTTCCACTTTTGAACGGAAGATATTTCCTTTTTCACCTTAGCCCTCTATGGGCTTCCAAATATCCCTTTTCCAATTCCACAAGAACAGCCTTAGCGAAAGGCTTCTTGAAGGGAAAGATGTAACACTGTGAGATGAATTAACAGAACACAGAGCAGTTTCTCAGAAAGCTTCTTTCCAGTTTTGAACGGAAGATATTTCCTTTTTCACCATAGCCCTCTATGGGCTTCGAAATATCCCTTTGCCAATTCCACAAGAATAGCCTTAGCGAAAGGCTTCTTGAAGTTAAAGATGTAACTCTGTGAGATGAATTAACAGAACACAGAGCAGTTTCTCAGAAAGCTTCTTTCCATATTTGAACGGAAGATATTTCCTTTTTCACCGTAGCCCTCTATGGGCTTCCAAATATCCCTTTGCCAATTCCACAAGAACAGCCTTAGCGAAAGGCTTCTTGAAGTTAACGATGTAACTCTGTGAGATGAATTAACAGAACACAGAGCAGTTTCTCAGAAAGTTTCTTTCCAGTTTTGAACGGAAGATATTTCCTTTTTCACCATAGACCTCTATGGGCTTCCAAATATCCCTTTGCCAATTGCACAAGAACAGCCTTAGCGAAAGGCTTCTTGAAGGGAAAGATGTAACTCTCTGAGATGAATTAACAGAACATAGAACAGTTTCTCAGAAAGCTTCTTTCCAGTTTTAAACGGAAACTATTGCCTTTTTCACCATAGCCCTCTATGGGCTTCCAAATATCCCTTTGCCAATTCCACAAGAACAGCCTTAGCGAAAGGCTTCCTCAAGGGAAAGATGTATCTCTGTGAGATGAATTAACAGAACACAGAGCAGTTTCTCAGAAAGCTTCTTTCCAGTTTTGACCGGAAGATATTTCCATTTTCACCATAGCCCTCTATGGGCTTCCAAATATCCCTTTGCCAATTCCACAAGAACAGGCTTAGCGAAAGGCTTCTAGAAGGGAGAGATGTAACTCTGTGAGATGAATTAACAGAACACAGAGCAGTTTCTCAGAAAGCTTCTTTCCAGTTTTGAACGGAAGATATTTCCTTTTTCACCATAGCCCTCTATGGGCTTCCAAATATCCCTTTGCCAATTCCACAAGAACAGCCTTAGCGAAAGGCTTCTTGAAGGGAAAGATGTAACTCTGTGAGATGAATTAACAGAACACAGAGCAGTTTCTCAGAAAGCTTCTTTCCAGTTGTGAACGGAAGATATTTCCTTTTTCACCATAGCCCTCTATGGGCTTCCAAATATCCCTTTGCCAATTCCACAAGAACAGCCTTAGAGAAACGCTTCTTGAAGGAAGAGATGTAACTCTGCTAGATGAATTAACGGAACACAGAGCAGTTTCTCAGAAAGCTTCTTTCCAGTTCTGAACGGAAGATATTTCCTTTTTCACCATAGCCCTCCATGGGCTTCCAAATATCCCTTTGCCAATTCCACAAGAACAGCCTTAGCGAAAGGCTTCTTGAAGGGAAAGATGTAATTCTGTGAGATGAATTAAAAGAACACAGAGCAGTTTCTCAGAAAGCTACTTTCCAGTTTTGAACGGATGATATTTCCTTTTTCACCATAGCCCTCTATGGGCTTCCAAATATCCCTTTGCCAATTGCACAAGAACAGCCTTAGCGAAAGGCTTCTTGAAGGGAAAGATGTAACTCTGTGAGATGAATTAACAGAACACAGAGCAGTTTCTCAGAAAGCTTCTTTCCAGTTTTGAACGGAAGATATTTCCTTTTTCACCATAGCCCTCTATGGGCTTCCAAATATCCCTTTGCCAATTCCACAAGAACAGCCTAGCGAAAGACTTCTTGAAGGGAAAGATGTAACTCTTTGAGATGAATTAACAGAACACAGAGCAGTTTCTCAGAAAGCTTCTTTCCAGTTTTGAACGGAAGATATTTCCTTTTTCGCCATAGCCCTCTATGGGCTTCCAAATATCCCTTTGCCAATTCCACAAGAACAGCCTTAGCGAAAGGCTTCTTGAAGTTAAAGATGTAACTCTGTGAGATGAATTAACAGAACACAGAGCAGTTTCTCAGAAAGCATCTTTCCAGTTTTGAACGGAAGATATTTCCTTTTTCACCATAGCCCTCTATGGGCTTCCAAATATCCCTTTGCCAATTCCACAAGAACAGCCTTAGCGAAAGGGTTCTTGAAGGGAAATATGTAACTCTGTGAGATGAATTAACAGAACACAGAGCAGTTTCTCAGAAAGCTTCTTTCCACTTTTGAACGGAAGATATTTCCTTTTTCACCATAGCCCTCTAAGGGCTTCCAAATATCCCTTTGCCAATTCCACAAGAACAGCCTTAGCGAAAGGCTTCTTGAGGGGAAAGATGTAACTCTGTGAGATGAATTAACAGAACACAGAGCAGTTTCTCAGAAAGCTTCTTTCCAGTTTTGAACGGAAGATATTTCCTTTTTCACCATACCCCTCTATGGGCTTCCAAATATCCCTTTGCCAATTCCACAAGAACAGCCTTAGCGAAAGGCTTCTTGAAGGGAAAGATGTAACTCTGTGAGATGAATTAACAGAACACAGAGCAGTTTCTCAGAAAGCTTCTTTCCATATTTGAACGGAAGATATTTCCTTTTTCACCGTAGCCCTCTATGGGCTTCCAAATATCCCTTTGCCAATTCCACAAGAACAGCCTTAGCGAAAGGCTTCTTGAAGTTAACGATGTAACTCTGTGAGATGAATTAACAGAACACAGAGCAGTTTCTCAGAATGTTTCTTTCCAGTTTTGAACGGAAGATATTTCCTTTTTCACCATAGACCTCTATGGGCTTCCAAATATCCCTTTGCCAATTGCACAAGAACAGCCTTAGCGAAAGGCTTCTTGAAGGGAAAGTTGTAACTCTCTGAGATGAATTAACAGAACATAGAACAGTTTCTCAGAAAGCTTCTTTCCAGTTTTGAACGGAAGATATTTCCTTTTTCACCATAGCCCTCTTTGGGTTTCCAAATATCCCTTTGCCAATTCCACAAGAACAACCTTAGCGAAAGGCTTCTTGAAGGGAAAGATGTAACTCTGTGAGATGAATTAACAGAACACAGAGCAGTTTCTCAGAAAGCTTCTCTCCAGTTTTAAACGGAAACTATTGCCTTTTTCACCATAGCCGTCTATGGGCTTCCAAATATCCCTTTGCCAATTCCACAAGAACAGCCTTAGCGAAAGGCTTCCTCAAGGGAAAGATGTATCTCTGTGAGATGAATTAACAGAACACAGAGCAGTTTCTCAGAAAGCTTCTTTCCAGTTTTGAACGGAAGATATTTCCATTTTCACCATAGCCCTCTATGGGCTTCCAAATATCCCTTTGCCAATTCCACAAGAACAGCCTTAGCGAAAGGCTTCTTGAAGGGAAAGATGTAACTCTGTGAGATGAATTAACAGAACACAGAGCAGTTTCTCAGAAAGCTTCTTTCCAGTTTTGAACGGAAGATATTTCCTTTTTCACCATAGCCCTCTATGGGCTTCCAATTATCCCTTTGCCAATTCCACAAGAACAGCCTTAGAGAAACGCTTCTTGAAGGAAGAGATGTAACTCTGCTAGATGAATTAACGGAACACAGAGCAGTTTCTCAGAAAGCTTCTTTCCAGTTCTGAACGGAAAATATTTACTTTTTCACCATAGCCCTCCATGATCTTCCAAATATCCCTTTGCCAATTCCACAAGAACAGCCTTAGCGAAAGGCTTCTTGAAGTTAAAGATGTAACTCTGTGAGATGAATTAACAGAACACAGAGCAGTTTCTGAGAAAGCTACTTTCCAGTTTTGAACGGAAGATATTTCCTTTTTCTCCATAGCCCTCTATGGGCTTCCAAATATCCCTTTGCCAATTCCACAAGAACAGCCTTAGCGAAAGGCTTCTTGAAGTTAAAGATGTAACTCTGTGAGATGAATTAACAGAACACAGAGCAGTTTCTCAGAAAGCATCTTTCCAGTTTTGAACGGAAGATATTTCCTTTTTCACCATAGCCCTCTATGGGCTTCCAAATATCCCTTTGCCAATTCCACAAGAACAGTCTTAGCGAAAGGGTTCTTCAAGGGAAATATGTAACTCTGTGAGATGAATTAACAGAACACAGAGCAGTTTCTCAGAAAGCTTCTTTCCACTTTTGAACGGAAGATATTTCCTTTTTCACCTTAGCCCTCTATGGGCTTCCAAATATCCCTTTTCCAATTCCACAAGAACAGCCTTAGCGAAAGGCTTCTTGAAGGGAAAGATGTAACTCTGTGAGATGAATTAACAGAACACAGAGCAGTTTCTCAGAAAGCTTCTTTCCAGTTTTGAACGGAAGATATTTCCTTTTTCACCATAGCCCTCTATGGGCTTCCAAATATCCCTTTGCCAATTCCACAAGAACAGCCTTAGCGAAAGGCTTCTTGAAGGGAAAGATGTAATTCTGTGAGGTGAATTAACAGAACACAGAGCAGTTTCTCAGAAAGCTTCTTTCCATATTTGAACGGAAGATATTTCCTTTTTCACCGTAGCCCTCTATGGGCTTCCAAATATCCCTTTGCCAATTGCACAAGAACAGCCTTAGCGAAAGGCTTCTTGAAGGGAAAGATGTAACTCTCTGAGATGAATTAACAGAACATAGAACAGTTTCTCAGAAAGCTTCTTTCCAGTTTTGAACGGAAGATATTTCCTTTTTCACCATAGCCCTCTTTGGGTTTCCAAATATCCCTTTGCCAATTCCACAAGAACAACCTTAGCGAAAGGCTTCTTGAAGGGAAAGATGTAACTCTGTGAGATGAATTAACAGAACACAGAGCAGTTTCTCAGAAAGCTTCTCTCCAGTTTTAAACGGAAACTATTGCCTTTTTCACCATAGCCCTCTATGGGCTTCCAAATATCCCTTTGCCAATTCCACAAGAACAGCCTTAGCGAAAGGCTTCCTCAAGGGAAAGATGTATCTCTATGAGATGAATTAACAGAACACAGAGCAGTTTCTCAGAAAGCTTCTTTCCAGTTTTGAACGGAAGATATTTCCATTTCACCATAGCCCTCTATGGGCTTCCAAATATCCCTTTGCCAATTCCACAAGAACAGCCTTAGCGAAAGACTTCTTGAAGGGAAAGATGTAACTCTGTGAGATGAATTAACAGAACACAGAGCAGTTTCTCAGAAAGCTTCTTTCCAGTTTTGAACGGAAGATATTTCTTTTTTCACCATAGCCCTCTATGGGCTTCCAAATATCCCTTTGCCAATTCCACAAGAACAGCCTTAGAGAAACGCTTCTTGAAGGAAGAGATGTAACTCTGCTAGATGAATTAACGGAACACAGAGCAGTTTCTCAGAAAGCTTCTTTCCAGTTCTGAACGGAAGATATTTCCTTTTTCACCATAGCCCTCCATGGGCTTCCAAATATCCCTCTGCCAATTCCACAAGAACAGCCTTAGCGAAAGGCTTCTTGAAGGGAAAGATGTAATTCTGTGAGATGAATTAAAAGAACACAGAGCAGTTTCTCAGAAAGCTACTTTCCAGTTTTGAACGGATGATATTTCCTTTTTCACCATAGCCCTCTATGGGCTTCCAAATATCCCTTTGCCAATTCCACAAGAACAGGCTTAGCGAAAGGCTTCTTGAAGGGAAAGATGTAACTCTGAGAGATGAATTAACAGAACACAGAGCAGTTTCTCAGAAAGCTTCTTTCCAGTTTTGAACGGAAGATATTTCCTTTTTCACCATAGCCCTCTATGGGCTTCCAAATATCCCTTTGCCAATTCCACAAGAACAGTCTAGCGAAAGACTTCTTGAAGGGAAAGATGTAACTCTTTGAGATGAATTAACAGAACACAGAGCAGTTTCTCAGAAAGCTTCTTTCCAGTTTTGAACGGAAGATATTTCCTTTTTCGCCATAGCCCTCTATGGGCTTCCAAATATCCCTTTGCCAATTCCACAAGAACAGCCTTAGCGAAAGGCTTCTTGAAGTTAAAGATGTAACTCTGTGAGATGAATTAACAGAACACAGAGCAGTTTCTCAGAAAGCTTCTTTCCATATTTGAACGGAAGATATTTCCTTTTTCACCGTAGCCCTCTATGGGCTTCCAAATATCCCTTTGCCAATTCCACAAGAACAGCCTTAGCGAAAGGCTTCTTGAAGTTAACGATGTAACTCTGTGAGATGAATTAACAGAACACAGAGCAGTTTCTCAGAAAGTTTCTTTCCAGTTTTGAACGGAAGATATTTCCTTTTTCACCATAGCCCTCTATGGGCTTCCAAATATCCCTTTGCCAATTCCACAAGAACAGCCTTAGAGAAACGCTTCTTGAAGGAAGAGATGTAACTCTGCTAGATGAATTAACGGAACACAGAGCAGTTTCTCAGAAAGCTTCTTTCCAGTTCTGAACTGAAGATATTTCCTTTTTCACTATAGCCCTCCATGGGCTTCCAAATATCCCTTTGCCAATTGCACAAGAACAGCCTTAGCGAAAGGCTTCTTGAAGGGAAAGATGTAATTCTGTGAGATGAATTAAAAGAACACAGAGCAGTTTCTCAGAAAGCTACTTTCCAGTTTTGAACGGATGATATTTCCTTTTTCACCCTAGCCCTCTATGGGCTTCCAAATATCCCTTTGCCAATTCCACAAGAACAGGCTTAGCGAAAGGCTTCTTGAAGGGAAAGATGTAACTCTGTGAGATGAATTAACAGAACACAGAGCAGTTTCTCAGAAATCTTCTTTCCAGTTTTGAACGGAAGATATTTCCTTTTTCACCATAGCCCTCTATGGGGTTCCAAATATCCCTTTGCCAATTCCACAAGAACAGCCTTAGCGAAAGGCTTCTTGAAGGGAAAGATGTATCTCCGTGAGATGAATTAACAGAACATAGAACAGTTTCTCAGAAACCTTCTTCCCAGTTTTGAACGGAAGATATTTCCTTTTTCACCGTAGCCCTCTATGGGCTTCCAAATATCCCTTTGCCAATTCCACAAGACCAGCCTTAGCGAAAGGCTTCTTGAAGGGAAAGATGTAACTCTGTGAGATTAATTAAAAGAACACAGAGCAGTTTCTCAGAAAGCTTCTTTCCAGTTTTGAACGGAAGATATTTCCTTTCTCACCATAGCCCTCTATGGGCTTCCAAATATCCCTTTGCCAATTCCACAAGAACAGCCTTAGCGAAAGGCTTCTTGAAGGGAAAGATGTAACTCTGTGAGATGAATTAACAGAACATAGAACAGTTTCTCAGAAAGCTTCTTTCCAGTTTTGAACGAAAGATATTTCCTTTTTCACCACAGCCCTCTATGGGCTTCCAAATATCCCTTTGCCAATTCCACAAGAACAGCCTTAGCGAAAGGCTTCTTGAAGGGAAAGATGTAACTCTGTGAGATGAATTAACAGAACATAGAACAGTTTCTCAGAAACCTTCTTTCCAGTTTTGAACGGAAGATATTTCCTTTTTCACCATAGCCCTCTATGGGTTTCCAAATATCCCTTTGCCAATTCCACAGGAACAAACTTAGCGAAAGGCTTCTTGAAGGGAAAGATGTAACTCTGTGAGATGAATTAACAGAACACAGAGCAGTTTCTCAGAAAGCTTCTTTCCAGTTTTAAAGGGAAGATATTTCCTTTTTCACCATAGCCCTCTATGGGCTTCCAAATATCCTTTTGCCAATTCCAGAAGAACAGCCTTAGCGAAAGGCTTCTTGAAGGGAAAGATGTAACTCTGTGAGATGAATTAACAGAACACAGAGCAGTTTCTCAGAAAGCTTCTTTCCAGTTTTGAACGGAAGATATTTCCTTTTTCACCATAGCCCTCTATTTGCTTCCAAATATCCCTTTGCCAATTCCACAAGAACAGGCTTAGCGAAAGGCTTCTTGAAGGGAAAGATGTAACTCTGTGAGATGAATTAACAGAACACAGAGCAGTTTCTCAGAAAGCTTCTTGCCAATTTTGAACGGAAGATATTTCCTTTTTCAACATAGCCCTCTATGGGCTTCCAAATATCCCTTTGCCAATTCCACAAGAACAGCCTTAGCGAAAGGCTTCTTGAAGGGAAAGATGTAACTCGGTGAGATGAATTAACAGAACATAGAACAGTTTCTCAGAAAGCTTCTTTCCAGTTTTGAACGGAAGATATTTCCTTTTTCACCATAGCCCTCTATGGGCTTCCAAATATCCCTTTGCCAGTTCCACAAGAACAGCCTTAGCGAAAGGTTTCTTGAAGTTAAAGATGTAACTCTGTGAGATGAATTAACAGAACACAGAGCAGTTTCTCAGAAAGCTTCTTTCCAGTTTTGAACGGAAGATATTTCCTTTTTCACCATAGCCCTCTATGGGCTTCCAAATATCCCTTTGCCAATTCCCCAAGAGCAGCCTTAGCGAAAGGCTTCTTGAAGGGAAAGATGTAACTCTGTGAGATGAATTAACAGAACACAGAGCAGTTTCTCAGAAAGCTTCTTTCCAGTTTTGAACGGAAGATATTTCCTTTTTCACCATAGCCCTCTATGGGCTTCCAAATATCCCTTTGCCAATTCCACAAGAACAGCCTTAGCGAAAGGCTTCCTCAAGGGAAAGATGTAACTCTGTGAGATGAATTAACAGAACACAGAGCAGTTTCTCAGAAAGCTTCTTTCCAGTTTTGAACGGAAGATATTTCCTTTTTCACCATAGCCCTCTATGGGCTTCCAAATATCCCTTTGCCAATTCCACAAGAACAGCCTTAGCGAAAGGCTTCTTGAAGGGAAAGATGTAACTCTGTGAGATGAATTAACAGAACACAGAGCAGTTTCTCAGAAAGCTTCTTTCCACTTTTGAACGGAAGATATTTCCTTTTTCACCATAGCCCTCTATGGGCTTCCAAATATCCCTTTGCCAATTCCACAAGAACAGCCTTAGCGAAAGGCTCTTGAAGGGAAAGATGTAACTCTGTGAGATGAATTAACAGAACACAGAGCAGTTTCTCAGAAAGCTTCTTTCCAGTTTGGAACGGAAGATATTTCCTTTTTCTCCATAGCCCTCTATGGGCTTCCAAATATCCCTTTGCCAATTCCACAAGAACAGCCTTAGCGAAAGGCTTCTTGAAGGGAAAGATGTAACTCTGTGAGATGAATTAACAGAACCCAGAGCAGTTTCTCAGAAAGCTTCTTTCCAGTTTTGAACGGAAGATATTTCCTTTTTCACCATAGCCCTCTATGGGTTCCAAATATCCCTTTGCCAATTCCACAAGAACAGCCTTAGCGAAAGGCTTCTTGAAGTTAAAGATGTAACTCTGTGAGATGAATTAACAGAACACAGTGCAGTTTCTCAGAAAGCTTCTTTCCAGTTTTGAACGGAAGATATTTCCTTTTTCACCATAGCCCTCTATGGGCTTCCAAATATCCCTTTGCCAATTCCACAAGAACAGCCTTAGCGAAAGGCTTCTTGAAGGGAAAGATGTAACTCTGTGACATGAATTAGCAGAACACAGAGCAGTTTCTCAGAAAGCTTCTTTCCAGTTTTGAACGGAAGATAATTCCTTTTTCACCATGGCCCTCTAGGGGCTTCCAAATATCCCTTTGCCAATTCCACAAGAACAGCCTTAGCGAAAGGCTTCTTGAAGGGAAAGATGTAACTCTGTGAGATGAATTAACAGAACATAGAACAGTTTCTCAGAAAGCTTCTTTCCAGTTTTGAACGGAAGATATGTCCTTTTTCACCATAGCCCTCTATGGGTTTCCAAATATCCCTTTGCCAATTCCACAGGAACAAACTTAGCGAAAGGCTTCTTGAAGGTAAAGATGTAACTCTATGGGATGAATTAACAGAACACAGAGCAGTTTCTCAGAAAGCTTTTTTCCAGTTTTGAAGGGAAGATATTTCCTTTTTCACCATAGCCCTCTATGGGCTTCAAATATCCCTTTGCCAATTCCACAAGAACAGCCTTAGCTAAAGACTTCTTGAAGTGACAGATGTAACTCTGTGAGATGAATTAACAGAACACAGAGCGTTTCTCAGAAAGCTTCTTTCCAGTTTTGAACGGAAGATATTTCCTTTTTCACCATAGCCCTCTATGGGCTTCCAAATATCCCTTTGCCAATTCCACAAGAACAGCCTTAGCGAAAGGCTTCTTGAAGGTAAAGATGTAACTCTGTGAGATGAATTAACAGAACACAGAGCAGTTTCTCAGAAAGCTTCTTTCCAGTTTTGAACGGAAGATATTTCCTTTTTCACCATAGCCCTCTATTTGCTTCCAAATATCCCTTTGCCAATTCCACAAGAACAGGCTTAGCGAAAGGCTTCTTGAAGGGAAAGATGTAACTCTGTGAGATGAATTAACAGAACACAGAGCAGTTTCTCAGAAAGCTTCTTGCCAATTTTGAACGGAAGATATTTCCTTTTTCAACATAGCCCTCTATGGGCTTCCAAATATCCCTTTGCCAATTCCACAAGAACAGCCTTAGCGAAAGGCTTCTTGAAGGGAAAGATGTAACTCGGTGAGATGAATTAACAGAACATAGAACAGTTTCTCAGAAAGCTTCTTTCCAGTTTTGAACGGAAGATATTTCCTTTTTCACCATAGCCCTCTATGGGCTTCCAAATATCCCTTTGCCAGTTCCACAAGAACAGCCTTAGCGAAAGGTTTCTTGAAGTTAAAGATGTAACTCTGTGAGATGAATTAACAGAACACAGAGCAGTTTCTCAGAAAGCTTCTTTCCAGTTTTGAACGGAAGATATTTCCTTTTTCACCATAGCCCTCTACGGGCTTCCAAATATCCCTTTGCCAATTCCCCAAGAACAGCCTTAGCGAAAGGCTTCTTGAAGGGAAAGATGTAACTCTGTGAGATGAATTAACAGAACACAGAGCAGTTTCTCAGAAAGCTTCTTTCCAGTTTTGAACGGAAGATATTTCCTTTTTCACCATAGCCCTCTATGGGCTTCCAAATATCCCTTTGCCAATTCCACAAGAACAGCCTTAGCGAAAGTCTTCTTGAAGTTAAAGATGTAACTCTGTGAGATGAATGAACAGAACACAGAGCAGTTTCTCAGAAAGCTTCTTTCCAGTTTTGAACGGAAGATATTTCCTTTTTCACCATAGCCCTCTATGGGCTTCCAAATATCCCTTTGCCAATTCCACAAGAACAGCCTTAGCGAAAGGCTTCTTGAAGGGAAAGATGTAACTCTGTGAGATGAATTAACAGAACACAGAGCAGTTTCTCAGAAAGCTTCTTTCCACTTTTGAACGGAAGATATTTCCTTTTTCAACATAGCCCTCTATGGGCTTCCAAATATCCCTTTGCCAATTCCACAAGAACAGCCTTAGCGAAAGGCTCTTGAAGGGAAAGATGTAACTCTGTGAGATGAATTAACAGAACACAGAGCAGTTTCTCAGAAAGCTTCTTTCCAGTTTGGAACGGAAGATATTTCCTTTTTCTCCATAGCCCTCTATGGGCTTCCAAATATCCCTTTGCCAATTCCACAAGAACAGCCTTAGCGAAAGGCTTCTTGAAGGGAAAGATGTAACTCTGTGAGATGAATTAACAGAACCCAGAGCAGTTTCTCAGAAAGCTTCTTTCCAGTTTTGAACGGAAGATATTTCCTTTTTCACCATAGCCCTCTAGGGGTTCCAATTATCCCTTTGCCAATTCCACAAGAACAGCCTTAGCGAAAGGCTTCTTGAAGTTAAAGATGTAACTCTGTGAGATGAATTAACAGAACACAGTGCAGTTTCTCAGAAAGCTTCTTTCCAGTTTTGAACGGAAGATATTTCCTTTTTCACCATAGCCCTCTTTGGGCTTCCAAATATCCCTTTGCCAATTCCACAAGAACAGCCTTAGCGAAAGGCTTCTTGAAGGGAAAGATGTAACTCTGTGACATGAATTAGCAGAACACAGAGCAGTTTCTCAGAAAGCTTCCTTCCAGTTTTGAACGGAAGATATTTCCTTTTTCACCATGGCCCTCTAGGGGCTTCCAAATATCCCTTTGCCAATTCCACAAGAACAGCCTTAGCGAAAGGCTTCTTGAAGGGAAAGATGTAACTCTGTGAGATGAACTAACAGAACATAGAAAAGTTTCTCAGAAAGCTTCTTTCCAGTTTTGAACGGAAGATATGTCCTTTTTCACCATAGCCCTCTATGGGTTTCCAAATATCCCTTTGCCAATTCCACAGGAACAAACTTAGCGAAAGGCTTCTTGAAGGTAAAGATGTAACTCTATGGGATGAATTAACAGAACACAGAGCAGTTTCTCAGAAAGCTTCTTTCCAGTTTTGAACGGAAGATATTTCCTTTTTCACCATAGCCCTCTAAGGGCTTCCAAATATCCCTTTGCCAATTCCCCAAGAACAGCCTTAGCGAAAGGCTTCTTGAAGGGAAAGATGTAACTCTGTGAGATGAATTAACAGAACACAGAGCAGTTTCTCAGAAAGCTTCTTTCCAGTTTTGAACGGAAGATATTTCCTTTTTCAACATAGCCCTCTATGGGCTTCCAAATATCCCTTTGCCAATTCCACAAGAACAGCCTTAGCGAAAGACTTCTTGAAGGGAAAGATGTAACTCTGTGAGATGAATTAACAGAACACAGAGCAGTTTCTCAGAAAGCTTCTTTCCAGTTTTGAACGGAAGATATTTCCTTTTTCACCATAGCCCTCTATGGGCTTCCAAATATCCCTCTGCCAATTCCACAAGAACAGCCTTAGAGAAACGCTTCTTGAAGGAAGAGATGTAACTCTGCTAGATGAATTAACGGAACACAGAGCAGTTTCTCAGAAAGCTTCTTTCCAGTTCTGAACGGAAGATATTTCCTTTTTCACCATAGCCCTCCATGGGCTTCCAAATATCCCTTTGCCAATTCCACAAGAACAGCCTTAGCGAAAGGCTTCTTGAAGGGAAAGATGTAACTCTCTGAGATGAATTAACAGAACATAGAACAGTTTCTCAGAAAGCTTCTTTCCAGTTTTGAACGGAAGATATTTCCTTTTTCACCATAGGCCTCTATGGGCTTCCAAATATCCCTTTGCCAATTCCACAAGAACTGCCTTAGCGAAAGGCTTCCTCAAGGGAAAGATGTAACTCTGTGAGATGAATTAACAGAACACAGAGCAGTTTCTCAGAAAGCTTCTTTCCAGTTTTGAACGGAAGATATTTCCATTTTCACCATAGCCCTCTATGGGCTTCCAAATATACCTTTGCCAATTCCACAAGAACAGCCTTAGCGAAAGGCTTCTTGAAGGGAAAGATGTAACTCTGTGAGATGAATTAACAGAACACAGAGCAGTTTCTCAGAAAGCTTCTTTCCAGTTTTGAACGGAAGATATTTCCTTTTTCACCATAGCCCTCTATGGGCTTCCAAATATCCCTTTGCCAATTCCACAAGAACAGCCTTAGCGAAAGACTTCTTGAAGGGAAAGATGTAACTCTGTGAGATGAATTAACAGAACACAGAGCAGTTTCTCAGAAAGCTTCTTTCCAGTTTTGAACGGAAGATATTTCCTTTTTCACCATAGCCCTCTATGGGCTTCCAAATATCCCTTTGCCAATTCCACAAGAACAGCCTTAGAGAAACGCTTCTTGAAGGAAGAGATGTAACTCTGCTAGATGAATTAACGGAACACAGAGCAGTTTCTCAGAAAGCTTCTTTCCAGTTCTGAACGGAAGATATTTCCTTTTTCACCATAGCCCTCCATGGGCTTCCAAATATCCCTTTGCCAATTCCACAAGAACAGCCTTAGCGAAAGGCTTCTTGAAGGGAAAGATGTAACTCTGTGAGATGAATTAGCAGAACACAGAGCAGTTTCTCAGAAAGCTTCTTTCCAGTTTTGAACGGAAGATATTTCCTTTTTCACCATAGAACTCTATGGGCTTCCAAATATCCCTTTGCCAATTCCACAAGAACAGCCTTAGCCAAAGGCTCTTGAAGGGAAAGATGTAACTCTGTGAGATGAATTAACAGAACACAGAGCAGTTTCTCAGAAAGCTTCTTTCCAGTTTTGAACGGAAGATATTTCCTTTTTCACCATAGCCCTCTATGGGCTTCCAAATATCCCTTTGTCAATTCCACAAGAACAGCCTTAGCGAAAGGCTTCTTGAAGGGAAAGATGTAACTCTGTGAGATGAATTAACAGAACCCAGAGCAGTTTCTCAGAAAGCTGCTTTCCAGTTTTGAACGGAAGATATTACCTTTTTCACCATAGCCCTCTATGGGCTTCCAAATATCCCTTTGCCAATTCCACAAGAACAGCCTTAGCGAAAGACTTCTTGAAGGGAAAGATGTAACTCTGTGAGATGAATTAACAGAACACAGAGCAGTTTCTCAGAAAGCTTCTTTCCAGTTTTGAACGGAAGATATTTCCTTTTTCACCATAGCCCTCTATGGGCTTCCAAATATCCCTTTGCCAATTCCACAAGAACAACCTTAGCGAAGGGCTTCTTGAAGTTAAAGATGTAACTCTGTGAGATGAATTAACAGAACACAGAGCAGTTTCTCAGAAAGCTTCTTTCCAGTTTTGAACCTAAGATATTTCCTTTTTCACCGTAGCCCTCTATGGGCTTCCAAATATCCCTTTGCCAATTCCACAAGACCAGCCTTAGCGAAAGGCTTCTTGAAGGGAAAGATGTAACTCTGTGAGATGAATTAACAGAACACAGAGCAGTTTCTCAGCAAGCTTCTTTCCAGTTTTGAACGGAAGATATTTCCTTTTTCACCATAGCCCTCTATGGGCTTCCAAATATCCCTTTGCCAATTCCACAAGAACAGCCTTAGCGAAAGGCTTCTTGAAGGGAAAGATGTAACTCTGTGAGATGAATTAACAGAACATAGAACAGTTTCTCAGAAAGCTTCTTTCCAGTTTTGAACGAAAGATATTTCCTTTTTCAACATAGCCCTCTATGGGCTTCCAAATATCCCTTTGCCAATTCCACAAGAACAGCCTTAGAGAAAGGCTTCTTGAAGGAAAAGATGTAACTCTGTGAGTTGAATTAACAGAACATAGAACAGTTTCTCAGAAAGCTTCTTTCCAGTTTTGAACGGAAGATATTTCCTTTTTCACCATAGCCCTCTATGGGTTTCCAAATATCCCTTTGCCAATTCCACAGGAACAAACTTAGCGAAAGGCTTCTTGAAGGGAAAGATGTAACTCTGTGAGATGAATTAACAGAACACAGAGCAGTTTCTCAGAAAGCTTCTTTCCAGTTTTAAAGGGAAGATATTTCCTTTTTCACCATAGCCCTCTATGGGCTTCCAAATATCCCTTTGCCAATTCCAGAAGAACAGCCTTAGCGAAAGGCTTCTTGAAGGGAAAGATGTAACTCTGTGAGATGAATTAACAGAACACAGAGCAGTTTCTCAGAAAGCTTCTTTCCAGTTTTGAACGGAAGATATTTCCTTTTTCACCATAGCCCTCTATTTGCTTCCAAATATCCCTTTGCCAATTCCACAAGAACAGGCTTAGCGAAAGGCTTCTTGAAGGGAAAGATGTAACTCTGTGAGATGAATTAACAGAACACAGAGCAGTTTCTCAGAAAGCTTCTTGCCAATTTTGAACGGAAGATATTTCCTTTTTCACCATAGCCCTCTATGGGCTTCCAAATATCCCTTTGCCAATTCCACAAGAACAGCCTTAGCGAAAGGCTTCTTGAAGGGAAAGATGTAACTCGGTGAGATGAATTAACAGAACATAGAACAGTTTCTCAGAAAGCTTCTTTCCAGTTTTGAACGGAAGATATTTCCTTTTTCACCATAGCCCTCCATGGGCTTCCAAATATCCCTTTGCCAGTTCCACAAGAACAGCCTTAGCGAATGGTTTCTTGAAGTTAAAGATGTAACTCTGTGAGATGAATTAACAGAACACAGAGCAGTTTCTCAGAAAGCTTCTTTCCAGTTTTGAACGGAAGATATTTCCTTTTTCACCATAGCCCTCTATGGGCTTCCAAATATCCCTTTGCCAATTCCCCAAGAACAGCCTTAGCGAAAGGCTTCTTGAAGGGAAAGATGTAACTCTGTGAGATGAATTAACAGAACACAGAGCAGTTTCTCAGAAAGCTTCTTTCCAGTTTTGAACGGAAGATATTTCCTTTTTCACCATAGCCCTCTAAGGGCTTCCAAATATCCCTTTGCCAATTCCACAAGAACAGCCTTAGCGAAAGTCTCCTTGAAGTTAAAGATGTAACTCTGTGAGATGAATTAACAGAACACAGAGCAGTTTCTCAGAAAGCTTCTTTCCAGTTTTGAACGGAAGATATTTCCTTTTTCACCATAGCCCTCTATGGGCTTCCAAATATCCCTTTGCCAATTCCACAAGAACAGCCTTAGCGAAAGGCTTCTTGAAGGGAAAGATGTAACTCTGTGAGATGAATTAACAGAACACAGAGCAGTTTCTCAGAAAGCTTCTTTCCACTTTTGAACGGAAGATATTTCCTTTTTCACCATAGCCCTCTATGGGCTTCCAAATATCCCTTTGCCAATTCCACAATAACAGCCTTAGCGAAAGGCTCTTGAAGGGAAAGATGTAACTCTGTGAGATGAATTAACAGAACACAGAGCAGTTTCTCAGAAAGCTTCTTTCCAGTTTGGAACGGAAGATATTTCCTTTTTCACCATAGCCCTCTATGGGCTTCCAAATATCCCTTTGCCAATTCCACAAGAACAGCCTTAGCGAAAGGCTTCTTGAAGGGAAAGATGTAACTCTGTGAGATGAATTAACAGAACACAGAGCAGTTTCTCAGAAAGCTTCTTTCCAGTTTTCAACGGAAGATATTACCTTTTTCACCATAGCCCTCTAGGGGTTCCAAATATCCCTTTGCCAATTCCACAAGAACAGCCTTAGCGAAAGGCTTCTTGAAGTTAAAGATGTAACTCTGTGAGATGAATTAACAGAACACATTGCAGTTTCTCAGAAAGCTTCTTTCCAGTTTTGAACGGAAGATATTTCCTTTTTCACCATAGCCCTCTATGGCTTCCAAATATCCCTTTGCCAATTCCACAAGAACAGCCTTAGCGAAAGGCTTCTTGAAGGGAAAGATGTAACTCGGTGAGATGAATTAACAGAACATAGAACAGTTTCTCAGAAAGCTTCTTTCCAGTTTTGAACGGAAGATATTTCCTTTTTCACCATAGCCCTCCATGGGCTTCCAAATATCCCTTTGCCAGTTCCACAAGAACAGCCTTAGCGAATGGTTTCTTGAAGTTAAAGATGTAACTCTGTGAGATGAATTAACAGAACACAGAGCAGTTTCTCAGAAAGCTTCTTTCCAGTTTTGAACGGAAGATATTTCCTTTTTCACCATAGCCCTCTATGGGCTTCCAAATATCCCTTTGCCAATTCCCCAAGAACAGCCTTAGCGAAAGGCTTCTTGAAGGGAAAGATGTAACTCTGTGAGATGAATTAACAGAACACAGAGCAGTTTCTCAGAAAGCTTCTTTCCAGTTTTGAACGGAAGATATTTCCTTTTTCACCATAGCCCTCTAAGGGCTTCCAAATATCCCTTTGCCAATTCCACAAGAACAGCCTTAGCGAAAGTCTCCTTGAAGTTAAAGATGTAACTCTGTGAGATGAATTAACAGAACACAGAGCAGTTTCTCAGAAAGCTTCTTTCCAGTTTTGAACGGAAGATATTTCCTTTTTCACCATAGCCCTCTATGGGCTTCCAAATATCCCTTTGCCAATTCCACAAGAACAGCCTTAGCGAAAGGCTTCTTGAAGGGAAAGATGTAACTCTGTGAGATGAATTAACAGAACACAGAGCAGTTTCTCAGAAAGCTTCTTTCCACTTTTGAACGGAAGATATTTCCTTTTTCACCATAGCCCTCTATGGGCTTCCAAATATCCCTTTGCCAATTCCACAATAACAGCCTTAGCGAAAGGCTCTTGAAGGGAAAGATGTAACTCTGTGAGATGAATTAACAGAACACAGAGCAGTTTCTCAGAAAGCTTCTTTCCAGTTTGGAACGGAAGATATTTCCTTTTTCACCATAGCCCTCTATGGGCTTCCAAATATCCCTTTGCCAATTCCACAAGAACAGCCTTAGCGAAAGGCTTCTTGAAGGGAAAGATGTAACTCTGTGAGATGAATTAACAGAACACAGAGCAGTTTCTCAGAAAGCTTCTTTCCAGTTTTCAACGGAAGATATTACCTTTTTCACCATAGCCCTCTAGGGGTTCCAAATATCCCTTTGCCAATTCCACAAGAACAGCCTTAGCGAAAGGCTTCTTGAAGTTAAAGATGTAACTCTGTGAGATGAATTAACAGAACACATTGCAGTTTCTCAGAAAGCTTCTTTCCAGTTTTGAACGGAAGATATTTCCTTTTTCACCATAGCCCTCTATGGCTTCCAAATATCCCTTTGCCAATTCCACAAGAACAGCCTTAGCGAAAGGCTTCTTGAAGGGAAAGATGTAACTCTGTGACATGAATTAACAGAACACAGAGCAGTTTCTCAGAAAGCTTCTTTCCAGTTTTGAACGGAAGATATTTCCTTTTTCACCATGGCCCTCTAGGGGCTTCCAAATATCCCTTTGCCAATTCCACAAGAACAGCCTTAGAGAAAGGCTTCTTGAAGGGAAAGATGTAACTCTGTGAGATGAATTAACAGAACATAGAACAGTTTCTCAGAAAGCTTCTTTCCAGTTTTGAACGGAAGATATGTCCTTTTTCACCATAGCCCTCTATGGGTTTCCAAATATCCCTTTGCCAATTCCACAGGAACAAACTTAGCGAAAGGCTTCTTGAAGGTAAAGATGTAACTCTATGGGATGAATTAACAGAACACAGAGCAGTTTCTCAGAAAGCTTTTTTCCAGTTGTGAAGGGAAGATATTTCCTTTTTCACCATAGTCCTCTATGGGCTTCCAAATATCCCTTTGCCAATTCCACAAGAACAGCCTTAGCGAAAGACTTCTTGAAGTGACAGATGTAACTCTGTGAGATGAATTAACAGAACACAGAGCGTTTCTCAGAAAGCTTCTTTCCAGTTTTGAACGGAAGATATTTCCTTTTTCACCATAGCCCTCTATGGGCTTCCAAATATCCCTTTGCCAATTCCACAAGAACAGCCTTAGCGAAAGGCTTCTTGAAGGGAAAGATGTAACTCTGTGAGATGAATTAACAGAACACAGAGCAGTTTCTCAGAAAGCTTCTTTCCAGTTTTGAACGGAAGATATTTCCTTTTTCACCATAGCCCTCTATGGGCTTCCAAATATCCCTTTGCAAATTCCACAAGAACAGCCTTAGGGAAAGGCTTCTTGAAGTTAACGATGTAACTCTGTGAGATGAATTAACAGAACACAGAGCAGTTTCTCAGAAAGTTTCTTTCCAGTTTTGAACGGAAGATATTTCCTTTTTCACCATAGACCTCTATGGGCTTCCAAATATCCCTTTGCCAATTCCACAAGAAAAGCCTTAGCGAAAGGCTTCTTGAAGGGAAAGATGTAACTCTCTGAGATGAATTAACAGAACATAGAACAGTTTCTCAGAAAGCTTCTTTCCAGTTTTGAACGGAAGATATTTCCTTTTTCACCATAGCCCTCTTTGGGTTTCCAAATATCCCTTTGCCAATTCCACAAGAACAACCTTAGCGAAAGGCTTCTTGAAGGGAAAGATGTAACTCTGTGAGATGAATTAACAGAACACAGAGCAGTTTCTCAGAAAGCTTCTTTCCAGTTTTAAACGGAAGCTATTTCCTTTTTCACCATAGCCCTCTATGGGCTTCCAAATATCCCTTTGCCAATTCCACAAGAACAGCCTTAGCGAAAGGCTTCCTCAAGGGAAAGATGTAACTCTGTGAGATGAATTAACAGAACACAGAGCAGTTTCTCAGAAAGCTTCTTTCCAGTTTTGAACGGAAGATATTTCCATTTTCACCATAGCCCTCTATGGGCTTCCAAATATCCCTTTGCCAATTCCACAAGAACAGCCTTAGCGAAAGGCTTCTTGAGGGGAAAGATGTAACTCTGTGAGATGAATTAACAGAACACAGAGCAGTTTCTCAGAAAGCTTCTTTCCAGTTTTGAACGGAAGATATTTCCTTTTTCACCATAGCCCTCTATGGGCTTCCAAATATCCCCTTGCCAATTCCACAAGAACAGCCTTAGCGAAAGACTTCTTGAAGGGAAAGATGTAACTCTGTGAGATGAATTAACAGAACACAGAGCAGTTTCTCAGAAAGCTTCTTTCCAGTTTTGAACGGAAGATATTTCCTTTTCCACCATAGCCCTCTATGGGCTTCCAAATATCCCTTTGCCAATTCCACAAGAACAGCCTTAGAGAAACGCTTCTTGAAGGAAGAGATGTAACTCTGCTAGATGAATTAACGGAACACAGAGCAGTTTCTCAGAAAGCTTCTTTCCAGTTCTGAACGGAAGATATTTCCTTTTTCACCATAGCCCTCCATGGGCTTCCAAATATCCCTTTGCCAATTCCACAAGAACAGCCTTAGCGAAAGGCTTCTTGAAGGGAAAGATGTAACTCTGTGAGATGAATTAACAGAACACAGAGCAGTTTCTCAGAAAGCTTCTTTCCAGTTTTGAACGGAAGATATTTCCTTTTTCACCGTAGCCCTCTATGGGCTTCCAAATATCCCTTTGCCAATTCCACAAGAACAGCCTTAGCCAAAGGCTCTTGAAGGGAAAGTTGTAACTCTGTGAGATGAATTAACAGAACACAGAGCAGTTTCTCAGAAAGCTTCTTTCCAGTTTTGAACGGAAGATATTTCCTTTTTCACCATAGCCCTCTATGGGCTTCCAAATATCCCTTTGCCAATTCCACAAGAACAGCCTTAGCGAAAGGCTTCTTGAAGGGAAAGATGTAACTCTATGAGATGAATTAAGAGAACCCAGAGCAGTTTCTCAGAAAGCTTCTTTCCAGTTTTGAACGGAAGATATTTCCTTTTTCACCATAGCCCTCTATGGGCTTCCAAATATCCCTTTGCCAATTCCACAAGAACAGCCTTAGCGAAAGACTTCTTGAAGGGAAAGATGAAACTCTGTGAGATGAATTAACAGAACACAGAGCAGTTTCTCAGAAAGCTTCTTTCCAGTTTTGAACGGAAGATATTTCCTTTTTCACCATAGCCCTCTATGGGCTTCCAAATATCCCTTTGCCAATTCCACAAGAACAACCTTAGCGAAAGGCTTCTTGAAGTTAAAGATGTAACTCTGTGAGATGAATTAACAGAACACAGAGCAGTTTCTCAGAAAGCTTCTTTCCAGTTTTAAAGGGAAGATATTTCCTTTTTCACCATAGCCCTCTATGGGCTTCCAAATATCCCTTTGCCAATTCCAGAAGAACAGCCTTAGCGAAAGGCTTCTTGAAGGGAAAGATGTAACTCTGTGAGATGAATTAACAGAACACAGAGCAGTTTCTCAGAAAGCTTCTTTCCAGTTTTGAACGGAAGATATTTCCTTTTTCACCATAGCCCTCTATTTGCTTCCAAATATCCCTTTGCCAATTCTACAAGAACAGGCTTAGCGAAAGGCTTCTTGAAGGGAAAGATGTAACTCTGTGAGATGAATTAACAGAACACAGAGCAGTTTCTCAGAAAGCTTCTTGCCAATTTTGAAGGGAAGATATTTCCTTTTTCACCATAGCCCTCTATGGGCTTCCAAATATCCCTTTGCCAATTCCACAAGAACAGCCTTAGCGAAAGGCTTCTTGAAGGGAAAGATGTAACTCGGTGAGATGAATTAACAGAACATAGAACAGTTTCTCAGAAAGCTTCTTTCCAGTTTTGAACGGAAGATATTTCCTTTTTCACCAAAGCCCTCTATGGGCTTCCAAATATCCCTTTGCCAATTCCCCAAGAACAGCCTTAGCGAAAGGCTTCTTGAAGGGAAAGATGTAACTCTGTGAGATGAATTAACAGAACACAGAGCAGTTTCTCAGAAAGCTTCTTTCCAGTTTTGAACGGAAGATATTCCTTTTTCACCATAGCCCTCTATGGGCTTCCAAATATCCCTTTGCCAATTCCACAAGAACAGCCTTAGCGAAAGTCTTCTTGAAGTTAAAGATGTAACTCTGTGAGATGAATTAACAGAACACAGAGCAGTTTCTCATAAAGCTTCTTTCCAGTTTTGAACGGAAGATATTTCCTTTTTCACCATAGACCTCTATGGGCTTCCAAATATCCCTTTGCCAATTCCACAAGAAAAGCCTTAGCGAAAGGCTTCTTGAAGGGAAAGATGTAACTCTGTGAGATGAATTAACAGAACACAGAGCAGTTTCTCAGAAAGCTTCTTTCCAGTTTTGAACGGAAGATATTTCCTTTTTCACCATAGCCCTCTATGGGCTTCCAAATATCCCTTTGCCAATTCCACAATAACAGCCTTAGCGAAAGGCTCTTGAAGGGAAAGATGTAACTCTGTGAGATGAATGAACAGAACACAGGGCAGTTTCTCAGAAAGCTTCTTTCCAGTTTGGAACGGAAGATATTTCCTTTTTCACCATAGCCCTCTATGGGCTTCCAAATATCCCTTTGCCAATTCCACAAGAACAGCCTTAGCGAAAGACTTCTTGAAGTGACAGATGTAACTCTGTGAGATGAATTAACAGAACACAGAGCAGTTTCTCAGAAAGCTTCTTTCCGGTTTTGAACGGAAGATATTTCCTTTTTCACCATAGCCCTCTATGGGCTTCCAAATATCCCTTTGCCAATTCCACAAGAACAGCCTTAGCGAAAGGCTTCTTGAAGGGAAAGATGTAACTCTGTGAGATGAATTAACAGAACACAGAGCAGTTTCTCAGAAAGCTTCTTTCCAGTTTTGAACGGAAGATATTTCCTTTTTCACCATAGCCCTCTATGGGCTTATAAATATCCCTTTGCCAATTCCACAAGAACAGCCTTAGCGAAAGGCTTCTTGAAGGGAAAGATGTAACTCTGTGAGATGAATTAAAAGAACACAGAGCAGTTTCTCGGAAAGCTTCTTTCCAGTTTTGAACGGAATTTATTTCCTTTTTCACCATAGCCCTCTATGGGCTTCCAAATATCCCTTTGCCAATTCCACAAGAACAGCCTTAGCGAAAGGCTCTTGAAGGGAAAGATGTAACTCTGTGAGATGAATTAACAGAACACAGAGCAGTTTCTCAGAAAGCTTCTTTCCAGTTTTGAACGGAAGATATTTCCCTTTTCACCATAGCCCTCTATGGGCTTCCAAATATCCCTTTGCCAATTCCACAAGAACAGCCTTAGCGAAAGGCTTCTTGAAGGGAAAGATGTAACTCGGTGAGATGAATTAACAGAACACAGAGCAGTTTCTCAGAAAGCTTCTTTCCAGTTTGAACGGAAGATATTTCCTTTTTCACCATAGCCCTCTAGGGGTTCCAAATATCCCTTTGCCAATTCCACAAGAACAGCGTTAGCGAAAGGCTTCTTGAAGGGAAAGATGTAACTCTGTGACATGAATTAACAGAACACAGAGCAGTTTCTCAGAAAGCTTCTTTCCAGTTTTGAACGGAAGATATTTCCTTTTTCACCATGGCCCTCTATGGGCTTCCAAATATCCCTTTGCCAATTCCACAAGAACAGCCTTAGCGAAAGGCTTCTTGAAGGGAAAGATGTAACTCTGTGAGATGAATTAACAGAACATAGAACAGTTTCTCAGAAAGCTTCTTTCCACTTTTGAACGGAAGATATTCCTTTTTTCACCATAGCCCTCTATGGGTTTCCAAATATCCCTTTGCCAATTCCACAGGAACAAACTTAGCGAAAGGCTTCTTAAAGGGAAAGATGTAACTCTATGGGATGAATTAACAGAACACAGAGCAGTTTCTCAGAAACCTTCTTTCCAGTTTTAAACGGAAGATATTTCCTTTTTCACCATAGCCCTCTATGGGCTTCCAAATTTCCCTTTGCCAATTCCACAAGAACAGCCTTAGCGAAAGGCTTCCTGAAGGGAAAGATGTAACTCTGTGAGATGAATTAACAGAACACAGAGCAGTTTTTCCGAAAGCTTCTTTCCAGTTTTGAACGGAAGATATTTCCTTTTTCACCTTAGCCCTCTATGGGCTTCCAAATATCCCTTTGCCAATTCCACAAGAACAGCCTTAGCGAAAGGCTTCTTGAAGGGAAAGATGTAACTCTGTGAGATGAATTAACAGAACACAGAGCAGTTTCTCAGAAAGCTTCTTTCCAGTTTTGAACGGAAGATATTTCCTTTTTCACCATAGCCGTCTATGGGCTTCCAAATATCCCTTTGCCAATTCCACAAGAACAGCCTTAGCGAAAGGCATCTTGAAGGGAAAGATGTAACTCTGTGAGATGAATTAACAGAACACAGGGCAGTTTCTCAGAAAGCTTCTTTCCAGTTTTGAACGGAAGATATTTCCTTTTTCATCATAGCCCTCTATGGGCTTCCAAATATCCCTTTGCCAATTCCACAAGAACAGCCTTAGCGAAAGGCTTCTTGAAGGGAAAGATGTAACTCTGTGAGATGAATTAACAGAACACAGAGCAGTTTCTCAGAAAGCTTCTTTCCAGTTTTGAACGGAAGATATTTCCTTTTCCACCATTGCCCGCTATGGGCTTCCAAATATCCCTTTGCCAATTCCACAATAACAGCCTTAGCGAAAGGCTTCTTGTAGGGAAAGATGTAACTCTGTGAGATGAATTAACAGAACACAGAGCAGTTTCTCAGAAAGCTTCTTTCCAATTTTGAACGGAAGATATTTCCTTTTTCACCATAGCCCTCTATGGGCTTCCAAATATCCCTTTGCCAATTCCCCAAGAACAGCCTTAGCGAAAGGCTTCTTGAAGGGAAAGATGTAACTCTGTGATATGAATTAACAGAACACAGAGCAGTTTCTCAGAAAGCTTCTTTCCAGTTTTGAACGGAAGATATTTCCTTTTTCACCATAGCCCTCTCTGGGCTTCCAAATATCCCTTTGCCAATTCCACAAGAACAGCCTTAGCGAAAGGCTTCTTGAAGGGAAAGATGTAACTCTGTGAGATGAATTAACAGAACACAGAGCAGTTTCTCAGAAAGCTTCTTTCCACTTTTGAACGGAAGATATTTCCTTTTTCACCATAGCCCTCTATGGGCTTCCAAATATCCCTTTGCCAATTCCACAAGAACAGCCTTAGCGAAAGGCTTCTTGAAGGGAAAGATGTAACTCTGTGAGATGAATTAACAGAACACAGAGCAGTTTCTCAGAAAGCTTCTTTCCACTTTTGAACTGAAGAGATTTCCTTTTTCACCATAGCCCTCTATGGGCTTCCAAATATCCCTTTGCCAATTCCACAAGAACAGACTTAGCGAAAGGCTCTTGAAGGGAAAGATGTAACTCTGTGAGATGAATTAACAGAACACAGAGCAGTTTCTCTGAAAGCTTCTTTCCAGTTTTGAACGGAAGATATTTCCTTTTTCACCATAGCCCTCTATGGGCTTCCAAATATCCCTTTGCCCATTCCAGCAAGAACAGCCTTAGCGAAAGGCTTCTTGAAGTTAAAGATGTAACTCTGTGAGATGAATTAACAGAACACAGAGCAGTTTCTCAGAAAGCTTCTTTCCAGTTTTGAACGGAAGATATTTCCTTTTCCACCATAGCCCTCTATGGGCTTCCAAATATCCCTTTGCCAATTCCACAAGAACAGCCTTAGAGAAACGCTTCTTGAAGGAAGAGATGTAACTCTGCTAGATGAATTAACGGAACACAGAGCAGTTTCTCAGAAAGCTTCTTTCCAGTTCTGAACGGAAGATATTTCCTTTTTCACCATAGCCCTCCATGGGCTTCCAAATATCCCTTTGCCAATTCCACAAGAACAGCCTTAGCGAAAGGCTTCTTGAAGGGAAAGATGTAACTCTGTGAGATGAATTAACAGAACACAGAGCAGTTTCTCAGAAAGCTTCTTTCCAGTTTTGAACGGAAGATATTTCCTTTTTCACCATAGCCCTCTATGGGCTTCCAAATATCCCTTTGCCAATTCCACAAGAACAGCCTTAGCCAAAGGCTCTTGAAGGGAAAGTTGTAACTCTGTGAGATGAATTAACAGAACACAGAGCAGTTTCTCAGAAAGCTTCTTTCCAGTTTTGAACGGAAGATATTTCCTTTTTCACCATAGCCCTCTATGGGCTTCCAAATATCCCTTTGCCAATTCCACAAGAACAGCCTTAGCGAAAGGCTTCTTGAAGGGAAAGATGTAACTCTATGAGATGAATTAACAGAACCCAGAGCAGTTTCTCAGAAAGCTTCTTTCCAGTTTTGAACGGAAGATATTTCCTTTTTCACCATAGCCCTCTATGGGCTTCCAAATATCCCTTTGCCAATTCCACAAGAACAGCCTTAGCGAAAGACTTCTTGAAGGGAAAGATGAAACTCTGTGAGATGAATTAACAGAACACAGAGCAGTTTCTCAGAAAGCTTCTTTCCAGTTTTGAACGGAAGATATTTCCTTTTTCACCATAGCCCTCTATGGGCTTCCAAATATCCCTTTGCCAATTCCACAAGAACAACCTTAGCGAAAGGCTTCTTGAAGTTAAAGATGTAACTCTGTGAGATGAATTAACAGAACACAGAGCAGTTTCTCAGAAAGCTTCTTTCCAGTTTTAAAGGGAAGATATTTCCTTTTTCACCATAGCCCTCTATGGGCTTCCAAATATCCCTTTGCCAATTCCAGAAGAACAGCCTTAGCGAAAGGCTTCTTGAAGGGAAAGATGTAACTCTGTGAGATGAATTAACAGAACACAGAGCAGTTTCTCAGAAAGCTTCTTTCCAGTTTTGAACGGAAGATATTTCCTTTTTCACCATAGCCCTCTATTTGCTTCCAAATATCCCTTTGCCAATTCTACAAGAACAGGCTTAGCGAAAGGCTTCTTGAAGGGAAAGATGTAACTCTGTGAGATGAATTAACAGAACACAGAGCAGTTTCTCAGAAAGCTTCTTGCCAATTTTGAAGGGAAGATATTTCCTTTTTCACCATAGCCCTCTATGGGCTTCCAAATATCCCTTTGCCAATTCCACAAGAACAGCCTTAGCGAAAGGCTTCTTGAAGGGAAAGATGTAACTCGGTGAGATGAATTAACAGAACATAGAACAGTTTCTCAGAAAGCTTCTTTCCAGTTTTGAACGGAAGATATTTCCTTTTTCACCAAAGCCCTCTATGGGCTTCCAAATATCCCTTTGCCAATTCCCCAAGAACAGCCTTAGCGAAAGGCTTCTTGAAGGGAAAGATGTAACTCTGTGAGATGAATTAACAGAACACAGAGCAGTTTCTCAGAAAGCTTCTTTCCAGTTTTGAACGGAAGATATTCCTTTTTCACCATAGCCCTCTATGGGCTTCCAAATATCCCTTTGCCAATTCCACAAGAACAGCCTTAGCGAAAGTCTTCTTGAAGTTAAAGATGTAACTCTGTGAGATGAATTAACAGAACACAGAGCAGTTTCTCATAAAGCTTCTTTCCAGTTTTGAACGGAAGATATTTCCTTTTTCACCATAGACCTCTATGGGCTTCCAAATATCCCTTTGCCAATTCCACAAGAACAGCCTTAGCGAAAGGCTTCTTGAAGGGAAAGATGTAACTCTGTGAGATGAATTAACAGAACACAGAGCAGTTTCTCAGAAAGCTTCTTTCCAGTTTTGAACGGAAGATATTTCCTTTTTCACCATAGCCCTCTATGGGCTTCCAAATATCCCTTTGCCAATTCCACAATAACAGCCTTAGCGAAAGGCTCTTGAAGGGAAAGATGTAACTCTGTGAGATGAATGAACAGAACACAGGGCAGTTTCTCAGAAAGCTTCTTTCCAGTTTGGAACGGAAGATATTTCCTTTTTCACCATAGCCCTCTATGGGCTTCCAAATATCCCTTTGCCAATTCCACAAGAACAGCCTTAGCGAAAGACTTCTTGAAGTGACAGATGTAACTCTGTGAGATGAATTAACAGAACACAGAGCAGTTTCTCAGAAAGCTTCTTTCCGGTTTTGAACGGAAGATATTTCCTTTTTCACCATAGCCCTCTATGGGCTTCCAAATATCCCTTTGCCAATTCCACAAGAACAGCCTTAGCGAAAGGCTTCTTGAAGGGAAAGATGTAACTCTGTGAGATGAATTAACAGAACACAGAGCAGTTTCTCAGAAAGCTTCTTTCCAGTTTTGAACGGAAGATATTTCCTTTTTCACCATAGCCCTCTATGGGCTTATAAATATCCCTTTGCCAATTCCACAAGAACAGCCTTAGCGAAAGGCTTCTTGAAGGGAAAGATGTAACTCTGTGAGATGAATTAACAGAACACAGAGCAGTTTCTCGGAAAGCTTCTTTCCAGTTTTGAACGGAATTTATTTCCTTTTTCACCATAGCCCTCTATGGGCTTCCAAATATCCCTTTGCCAATTCCACAAGAACAGCCTTAGCGAAAGGCTCTTGAAGGGAAAGATGTAACTCTGTGAGATGAATTAACAGAACACAGAGCAGTTTCTCAGAAAGCTTCTTTCCAGTTTTGAACGGAAGATATTTCCCTTTTCACCATAGCCCTCTATGGGCTTCCAAATATCCCTTTGCCAATTCCACAAGAACAGCCTTAGCGAAAGGCTTCTTGAAGGGAAAGATGTAACTCTGTGAGATGAATTAACAGAACACAGAGCAGTTTCTCAGAAAGCTTCTTTCCAGTTTTCAACGGAAGATATTACCTTTTTCACCATAGCCCTCTAGGGGTTCCAAATATCCCTTTGCCAATTCCACAAGAACAGCCTTAGCGAAAGGCTTCTTGAAGTTAAAGATGTAACTCTGTGAGATGAATTAACAGAACACATTGCAGTTTCTCAGAAAGCTTCTTTCCAGTTTTGAACGGAAGATATTTCCTTTTTCACCATAGCCCTCTATGGCTTCCAAATATCCCTTTGCCAATTCCACAAGAACAGCCTTAGCGAAAGGCTTCTTGAAGGGAAAGATGTAACTCTGTGACATGAATTAACAGAACACAGAGCAGTTTCTCAGAAAGCTTCTTTCCAGTTTTGAACGGAAGATATTTCCTTTTTCACCATGGCCCTCTAGGGGCTTCCAAATATCCCTTTGCCAATTCCACAAGAACAGCCTTAGAGAAAGGCTTCTTGAAGGGAAAGATGTAACTCTGTGAGATGAATTAACAGAACATAGAACAGTTTCTCAGAAAGCTTCTTTCCAGTTTTGAACGGAAGATATGTCCTTTTTCACCATAGCCCTCTATGGGTTTCCAAATATCCCTTTGCCAATTCCACAGGAACAAACTTAGCGAAAGGCTTCTTGAAGGTAAAGATGTAACTCTATGGGATGAATTAACAGAACACAGAGCAGTTTCTCAGAAAGCTTTTTTCCAGTTGTGAAGGGAAGATATTTCCTTTTTCACCATAGTCCTCTATGGGCTTCCAAATATCCCTTTGCCAATTCCACAAGAACAGCCTTAGCGAAAGACTTCTTGAAGTGACAGATGTAACTCTGTGAGATGAATTAACAGAACACAGAGCGTTTCTCAGAAAGCTTCTTTCCAGTTTTGAACGGAAGATATTTCCTTTTTCACCATAGCCCTCTATGGGCTTCCAAATATCCCTTTGCCAATTCCACAAGAACAGCCTTAGCGAAAGGCTTCTTGAAGGGAAAGATGTAACTCTGTGAGATGAATTAACAGAACACAGAGCAGTTTCTCAGAAAGCTTCTTTCCAGTTTTGAACGGAAGATATTTCCTTTTTCACCATAGCCCTCTATGGGCTTCCAAATATCCCTTTGCAAATTCCACAAGAACAGCCTTAGGGAAAGGCTTCTTGAAGTTAACGATGTAACTCTGTGAGATGAATTAACAGAACACAGAGCAGTTTCTCAGAAAGTTTCTTTCCAGTTTTGAACGGAAGATATTTCCTTTTTCACCATAGACCTCTATGGGCTTCCAAATATCCCTTTGCCAATTCCACAAGAAAAGCCTTAGCGAAAGGCTTCTTGAAGGGAAAGATGTAACTCTCTGAGATGAATTAACAGAACATAGAACAGTTTCTCAGAAAGCTTCTTTCCAGTTTTGAACGGAAGATATTTCCTTTTTCACCATAGCCCTCTTTGGGTTTCCAAATATCCCTTTGCCAATTCCACAAGAACAACCTTAGCGAAAGGCTTCTTGAAGGGAAAGATGTAACTCTGTGAGATGAATTAACAGAACACAGAGCAGTTTCTCAGAAAGCTTCTTTCCAGTTTTAAACGGAAGCTATTTCCTTTTTCACCATAGCCCTCTATGGGCTTCCAAATATCCCTTTGCCAATTCCACAAGAACAGCCTTAGCGAAAGGCTTCCTCAAGGGAAAGATGTAACTCTGTGAGATGAATTAACAGAACACAGAGCAGTTTCTCAGAAAGCTTCTTTCCAGTTTTGAACGGAAGATATTTCCATTTTCACCATAGCCCTCTATGGGCTTCCAAATATCCCTTTGCCAATTCCACAAGAACAGCCTTAGCGAAAGGCTTCTTGAGGGGAAAGATGTAACTCTGTGAGATGAATTAACAGAACACAGAGCAGTTTCTCAGAAAGCTTCTTTCCAGTTTTGAACGGAAGATATTTCCTTTTTCACCATAGCCCTCTATGGGCTTCCAAATATCCCCTTGCCAATTCCACAAGAACAGCCTTAGCGAAAGACTTCTTGAAGGGAAAGATGTAACTCTGTGAGATGAATTAACAGAACACAGAGCAGTTTCTCAGAAAGCTTCTTTCCAGTTTTGAACGGAAGATATTTCCTTTTCCACCATAGCCCTCTATGGGCTTCCAAATATCCCTTTGCCAATTCCACAAGAACAGCCTTAGAGAAACGCTTCTTGAAGGAAGAGATGTAACTCTGCTAGATGAATTAACGGAACACAGAGCAGTTTCTCAGAAAGCTTCTTTCCAGTTCTGAACGGAAGATATTTCCTTTTTCACCATAGCCCTCCATGGGCTTCCAAATATCCCTTTGCCAATTCCACAAGAACAGCCTTAGCGAAAGGCTTCTTGAAGGGAAAGATGTAACTCTGTGAGATGAATTAACAGAACACAGAGCAGTTTCTCAGAAAGCTTCTTTCCAGTTTTGAACGGAAGATATTTCCTTTTTCACCGTAGCCCTCTATGGGCTTCCAAATATCCCTTTGCCAATTCCACAAGAACAGCCTTAGCCAAAGGCTCTTGAAGGGAAAGTTGTAACTCTGTGAGATGAATTAACAGAACACAGAGCAGTTTCTCAGAAAGCTTCTTTCCAGTTTTGAACGGAAGATATTTCCTTTTTCACCATAGCCCTCTATGGGCTTCCAAATATCCCTTTGCCAATTCCACAAGAACAGCCTTAGCGAAAGGCTTCTTGAAGGGAAAGATGTAACTCTATGAGATGAATTAAGAGAACCCAGAGCAGTTTCTCAGAAAGCTTCTTTCCAGTTTTGAACGGAAGATATTTCCTTTTTCACCATAGCCCTCTATGGGCTTCCAAATATCCCTTTGCCAATTCCACAAGAACAGCCTTAGCGAAAGACTTCTTGAAGGGAAAGATGAAACTCTGTGAGATGAATTAACAGAACACAGAGCAGTTTCTCAGAAAGCTTCTTTCCAGTTTTGAACGGAAGATATTTCCTTTTTCACCATAGCCCTCTATGGGCTTCCAAATATCCCTTTGCCAATTCCACAAGAACAACCTTAGCGAAAGGCTTCTTGAAGTTAAAGATGTAACTCTGTGAGATGAATTAACAGAACACAGAGCAGTTTCTCAGAAAGCTTCTTTCCAGTTTTAAAGGGAAGATATTTCCTTTTTCACCATAGCCCTCTATGGGCTTCCAAATATCCCTTTGCCAATTCCAGAAGAACAGCCTTAGCGAAAGGCTTCTTGAAGGGAAAGATGTAACTCTGTGAGATGAATTAACAGAACACAGAGCAGTTTCTCAGAAAGCTTCTTTCCAGTTTTGAACGGAAGATATTTCCTTTTTCACCATAGCCCTCTATTTGCTTCCAAATATCCCTTTGCCAATTCTACAAGAACAGGCTTAGCGAAAGGCTTCTTGAAGGGAAAGATGTAACTCTGTGAGATGAATTAACAGAACACAGAGCAGTTTCTCAGAAAGCTTCTTGCCAATTTTGAAGGGAAGATATTTCCTTTTTCACCATAGCCCTCTATGGGCTTCCAAATATCCCTTTGCCAATTCCACAAGAACAGCCTTAGCGAAAGGCTTCTTGAAGGGAAAGATGTAACTCGGTGAGATGAATTAACAGAACATAGAACAGTTTCTCAGAAAGCTTCTTTCCAGTTTTGAACGGAAGATATTTCCTTTTTCACCAAAGCCCTCTATGGGCTTCCAAATATCCCTTTGCCAATTCCCCAAGAACAGCCTTAGCGAAAGGCTTCTTGAAGGGAAAGATGTAACTCTGTGAGATGAATTAACAGAACACAGAGCAGTTTCTCAGAAAGCTTCTTTCCAGTTTTGAACGGAAGATATTCCTTTTTCACCATAGCCCTCTATGGGCTTCCAAATATCCCTTTGCCAATTCCACAAGAACAGCCTTAGCGAAAGTCTTCTTGAAGTTAAAGATGTAACTCTGTGAGATGAATTAACAGAACACAGAGCAGTTTCTCATAAAGCTTCTTTCCAGTTTTGAACGGAAGATATTTCCTTTTTCACCATAGACCTCTATGGGCTTCCAAATATCCCTTTGCCAATTCCACAAGAACAGCCTTAGCGAAAGGCTTCTTGAAGGGAAAGATGTAACTCTGTGAGATGAATTAACAGAACACAGAGCAGTTTCTCAGAAAGCTTCTTTCCAGTTTTGAACGGAAGATATTTCCTTTTTCACCATAGCCCTCTATGGGCTTCCAAATATCCCTTTGCCAATTCCACAATAACAGCCTTAGCGAAAGGCTCTTGAAGGGAAAGATGTAACTCTGTGAGATGAATGAACAGAACACAGGGCAGTTTCTCAGAAAGCTTCTTTCCAGTTTGGAACGGAAGATATTTCCTTTTTCACCATAGCCCTCTATGGGCTTCCAAATATCCCTTTGCCAATTCCACAAGAACAGCCTTAGCGAAAGACTTCTTGAAGTGACAGATGTAACTCTGTGAGATGAATTAACAGAACACAGAGCAGTTTCTCAGAAAGCTTCTTTCCGGTTTTGAACGGAAGATATTTCCTTTTTCACCATAGCCCTCTATGGGCTTCCAAATATCCCTTTGCCAATTCCACAAGAACAGCCTTAGCGAAAGGCTTCTTGAAGGGAAAGATGTAACTCTGTGAGATGAATTAACAGAACACAGAGCAGTTTCTCAGAAAGCTTCTTTCCAGTTTTGAACGGAAGATATTTCCTTTTTCACCATAGCCCTCTATGGGCTTATAAATATCCCTTTGCCAATTCCACAAGAACAGCCTTAGCGAAAGGCTTCTTGAAGGGAAAGATGTAACTCTGTGAGATGAATTAACAGAACACAGAGCAGTTTCTCGGAAAGCTTCTTTCCAGTTTTGAACGGAATTTATTTCCTTTTTCACCATAGCCCTCTATGGGCTTCCAAATATCCCTTTGCCAATTCCACAAGAACAGCCTTAGCGAAAGGCTCTTGAAGGGAAAGATGTAACTCTGTGAGATGAATTAACAGAACACAGAGCAGTTTCTCAGAAAGCTTCTTTCCAGTTTTGAACGGAAGATATTTCCCTTTTCACCATAGCCCTCTATGGGCTTCCAAATATCCCTTTGCCAATTCCACAAGAACAGCCTTAGCGAAAGGCTTCTTGAAGGGAAAGATGTAACTCGGTGAGATGAATTAACAGAACACAGAGCAGTTTCTCAGAAAGCTTCTTTCCAGTTTGAACGGAAGATATTTCCTTTTTCACCATAGCCCTCTAGGGGTTCCAAATATCCCTTTGCCAATTCCACAAGAACAGCGTTAGCGAAAGGCTTCTTGAAGGGAAAGATGTAACTCTGTGACATGAATTAACAGAACACAGAGCAGTTTCTCAGAAAGCTTCTTTCCAGTTTTGAACGGAAGATATTTCCTTTTTCACCATGGCCCTCTATGGGCTTCCAAATATCCCTTTGCCAATTCCACAAGAACAGCCTTAGCGAAAGGCTTCTTGAAGGGAAAGATGTAACTCTGTGAGATGAATTAACAGAACATAGAACAGTTTCTCAGAAAGCTTCTTTCCACTTTTGAACGGAAGATATTCCTTTTTTCACCATAGCCCTCTATGGGTTTCCAAATATCCCTTTGCCAATTCCACAGGAACAAACTTAGCGAAAGGCTTCTTAAAGGGAAAGATGTAACTCTATGGGATGAATTAACAGAACACAGAGCAGTTTCTCAGAAACCTTCTTTCCAGTTTTAAACGGAAGATATTTCCTTTTTCACCATAGCCCTCTATGGGCTTCCAAATTTCCCTTTGCCAATTCCACAAGAACAGCCTTAGCGAAAGGCTTCCTGAAGGGAAAGATGTAACTCTGTGAGATGAATTAACAGAACACAGAGCAGTTTTTCCGAAAGCTTCTTTCCAGTTTTGAACGGAAGATATTTCCTTTTTCACCTTAGCCCTCTATGGGCTTCCAAATATCCCTTTGCCAATTCCACAAGAACAGCCTTAGCGAAAGGCTTCTTGAAGGGAAAGATGTAACTCTGTGAGATGAATTAACAGAACACAGAGCAGTTTCTCAGAAAGCTTCTTTCCAGTTTTGAACGGAAGATATTTCCTTTTTCACCATAGCCGTCTATGGGCTTCCAAATATCCCTTTGCCAATTCCACAAGAACAGCCTTAGCGAAAGGCATCTTGAAGGGAAAGATGTAACTCTGTGAGATGAATTAACAGAACACAGGGCAGTTTCTCAGAAAGCTTCTTTCCAGTTTTGAACGGAAGATATTTCCTTTTTCATCATAGCCCTCTATGGGCTTCCAAATATCCCTTTGCCAATTCCACAAGAACAGCCTTAGCGAAAGGCTTCTTGAAGGGAAAGATGTAACTCTGTGAGATGAATTAACAGAACACAGAGCAGTTTCTCAGAAAGCTTCTTTCCAGTTTTGAACGGAAGATATTTCCTTTTCCACCATTGCCCGCTATGGGCTTCCAAATATCCCTTTGCCAATTCCACAATAACAGCCTTAGCGAAAGGCTTCTTGTAGGGAAAGATGTAACTCTGTGAGATGAATTAACAGAACACAGAGCAGTTTCTCAGAAAGCTTCTTTCCAATTTTGAACGGAAGATATTTCCTTTTTCACCATAGCCCTCTATGGGCTTCCAAATATCCCTTTGCCAATTCCCCAAGAACAGCCTTAGCGAAAGGCTTCTTGAAGGGAAAGATGTAACTCTGTGATATGAATTAACAGAACACAGAGCAGTTTCTCAGAAAGCTTCTTTCCAGTTTTGAACGGAAGATATTTCCTTTTTCACCATAGCCCTCTCTGGGCTTCCAAATATCCCTTTGCCAATTCCACAAGAACAGCCTTAGCGAAAGGCTTCTTGAAGGGAAAGATGTAACTCTGTGAGATGAATTAACAGAACACAGAGCAGTTTCTCAGAAAGCTTCTTTCCACTTTTGAACGGAAGATATTTCCTTTTTCACCATAGCCCTCTATGGGCTTCCAAATATCCCTTTGCCAATTCCACAAGAACAGCCTTAGCGAAAGGCTTCTTGAAGGGAAAGATGTAACTCTGTGAGATGAATTAACAGAACACAGAGCAGTTTCTCAGAAAGCTTCTTTCCACTTTTGAACTGAAGAGATTTCCTTTTTCACCATAGCCCTCTATGGGCTTCCAAATATCCCTTTGCCAATTCCACAAGAACAGACTTAGCGAAAGGCTCTTGAAGGGAAAGATGTAACTCTGTGAGATGAATTAACAGAACACAGAGCAGTTTCTCTGAAAGCTTCTTTCCAGTTTTGAAGGGAAGATATTTCCTTTTTCACCATAGCCCTCTATGGGCTTCCAAATATCCCTTTGCCCATTCCAGCAAGAACAGCCTTAGCGAAAGGCTTCTTGAAGTTAAAGATGTAACTCTGTGAGATGAATTAACAGAACACAGAGCAGTTTCTCAGAAAGCTTCTTTCCAGTTTTGAACGGAAGATATTTCCTTTTCCACCATAGCCCTCTATGGGCTTCCAAATATCCCTTTGCCAATTCCACAAGAACAGCCTTAGAGAAACGCTTCTTGAAGGAAGAGATGTAACTCTGCTAGATGAATTAACGGAACACAGAGCAGTTTCTCAGAAAGCTTCTTTCCAGTTCTGAACGGAAGATATTTCCTTTTTCACCATAGCCCTCCATGGGCTTCCAAATATCCCTTTGCCAATTCCACAAGAACAGCCTTAGCGAAAGGCTTCTTGAAGGGAAAGATGTAACTCTGTGAGATGAATTAACAGAACACAGAGCAGTTTCTCAGAAAGCTTCTTTCCAGTTTTGAACGGAAGATATTTCCTTTTTCACCATAGCCCTCTATGGGCTTCCAAATATCCCTTTGCCAATTCCACAAGAACAGCCTTAGCCAAAGGCTCTTGAAGGGAAAGTTGTAACTCTGTGAGATGAATTAACAGAACACAGAGCAGTTTCTCAGAAAGCTTCTTTCCAGTTTTGAACGGAAGATATTTCCTTTTTCACCATAGCCCTCTATGGGCTTCCAAATATCCCTTTGCCAATTCCACAAGAACAGCCTTAGCGAAAGGCTTCTTGAAGGGAAAGATGTAACTCTATGAGATGAATTAACAGAACCCAGAGCAGTTTCTCAGAAAGCTTCTTTCCAGTTTTGAACGGAAGATATTTCCTTTTTCACCATAGCCCTCTATGGGCTTCCAAATATCCCTTTGCCAATTCCACAAGAACAGCCTTAGCGAAAGACTTCTTGAAGGGAAAGATGAAACTCTGTGAGATGAATTAACAGAACACAGAGCAGTTTCTCAGAAAGCTTCTTTCCAGTTTTGAACGGAAGATATTTCCTTTTTCACCATAGCCCTCTATGGGCTTCCAAATATCCCTTTGCCAATTCCCCAAGACCAGCCTTAGCGAAAGGCTTCTTGAAGTTAAAGATGTAACTCTGTGAGATGAATTAACAGAACACAGAGCAGTTTCTCAGAAAGCTTCTTTCCAGTTTTAAAGGGAAGATATTTCCTTTTTCACCATAGCCCTCTATGGGCTTCCAAATATCCCTTTGCCAATTCCAGAAGAACAGCCTTAGCGAAAGGCTTCTTGAAGGGAAAGATGTAACTCTGTGAGATGAATTAACAGAACACAGAGCAGTTTCTCAGAAAGCTTCTTTCCAGTTTTGAACGGAAGATATTTCCTTTTTCACCATAGCCCTCTATTTGCTTCCAAATATCCCTTTGCCAATTCTACAAGAACAGGCTTAGCGAAAGGCTTCTTGAAGGGAAAGATGTAACTCTGTGAGATGAATTAACAGAACACAGAGCAGTTTCTCAGAAAGCTTCTTGCCAATTTTGAAGGGAAGATATTTCCTTTTTCACCATAGCCCTCTATGGGCTTCCAAATATCCCTTTGCCAATTCCACAAGAACAGCCTTAGCGAAAGGCTTCTTGAAGGGAAAGATGTAACTCGGTGAGATGAATTAACAGAACATAGAACAGTTTCTCAGAAAGCTTCTTTCCAGTTTTGAACGGAAGATATTTCCTTTTTCACCAAAGCCCTCTATGGGCTTCCAAATATCCCTTTGCCAATTCCCCAAGAACAGCCTTAGCGAAAGGCTTCTTGAAGGGAAAGATGTAACTCTGTGAGATGAATTAACAGAACACAGAGCAGTTTCTCAGAAAGCTTCTTTCCAGTTTTGAACGGAAGATATTCCTTTTTCACCATAGCCCTCTATGGGCTTCCAAATATCCCTTTGCCAATTCCACAAGAACAGCCTTAGCGAAAGTCTTCTTGAAGTTAAAGATGTAACTCTGTGAGATGAATTAACAGAACACAGAGCAGTTTCTCATAAAGCTTCTTTCCAGTTTTGAACGGAAGATATTTCCTTTTTCACCATAGACCTCTATGGGCTTCCAAATATCCCTTTGCCAATTCCACAAGAACAGCCTTAGCGAAAGGCTTCTTGAAGGGAAAGATGTAACTCTGTGAGATGAATTAACAGAACACAGAGCAGTTTCTCAGAAAGCTTCTTTCCAGTTTTGAACGGAAGATATTTCCTTTTTCACCATAGCCCTCTATGGGCTTCCAAATATCCCTTTGCCAATTCCACAATAACAGCCTTAGCGAAAGGCTCTTGAAGGGAAAGATGTAACTCTGTGAGATGAATGAACAGAACACAGGGCAGTTTCTCAGAAAGCTTCTTTCCAGTTTGGAACGGAAGATATTTCCTTTTTCACCATAGCCCTCTATGGGCTTCCAAATATCCCTTTGCCAATTCCACAAGAACAGCCTTAGCGAAAGACTTCTTGAAGTGACAGATGTAACTCTGTGAGATGAATTAACAGAACACAGAGCAGTTTCTCAGAAAGCTTCTTTCCGGTTTTGAACGGAAGATATTTCCTTTTTCACCATAGCCCTCTATGGGCTTCCAAATATCCCTTTGCCAATTCCACAAGAACAGCCTTAGCGAAAGGCTTCTTGAAGGGAAAGATGTAACTCTGTGAGATGAATTAACAGAACACAGAGCAGTTTCTCAGAAAGCTTCTTTCCAGTTTTGAACGGAAGATATTTCCTTTTTCACCATAGCCCTCTATGGGCTTATAAATATCCCTTTGCCAATTCCACAAGAACAGCCTTAGCGAAAGGCTTCTTGAAGGGAAAGATGTAACTCTGTGAGATGAATTAACAGAACACAGAGCAGTTTCTCGGAAAGCTTCTTTCCAGTTTTGAACGGAATTTATTTCCTTTTTCACCATAGCCCTCTATGGGCTTCCAAATATCCCTTTGCCAATTCCACAAGAACAGCCTTAGCGAAAGGCTCTTGAAGGGAAAGATGTAACTCTGTGAGATGAATTAACAGAACACAGAGCAGTTTCTCAGAAAGCTTCTTTCCAGTTTTGAACGGAAGATATTTCCCTTTTCACCATAGCCCTCTATGGGCTTCCAAATATCCCTTTGCCAATTCCACAAGAACAGCCTTAGCGAAAGGCTTCTTGAAGGGAAAGATGTAACTCGGTGAGATGAATTAACAGAACACAGAGCAGTTTCTCAGAAAGCTTCTTTCCAGTTTGAACGGAAGATATTTCCTTTTTCACCATAGCCCTCCAGGGGTTCCAAATATCCCTTTGCCAATTCCACAAGAACAGCGTTAGCGAAAGGCTTCTTGAAGGGAAAGATGTAACTCTGTGACATGAATTAACAGAACACAGAGCAGTTTCTCAGAAAGCTTCTTTCCAGTTTTGAACGGAAGATATTTCCTTTTTCACCATGGCCCTCTATGGGCTTCCAAATATCCCTTTGCCAATTCCACAAGAACAGCCTTAGCGAAAGGCTTCTTGAAGGGAAAGATGTAACTCTGTGAGATGAATTAACAGAACATAGAACAGTTTCTCAGAAAGCTTCTTTCCACTTTTGAACGGAAGATATTCCTTTTTTCACCATAGCCCTCTATGGGTTTCCAAATATCCCTTTGCCAATTCCACAGGAACAAACTTAGCGAAAGGCTTCTTAAAGGGAAAGATGTAACTCTATGGGATGAATTAACAGAACACAGAGCAGTTTCTCAGAAACCTTCTTTCCAGTTTTAAACGGAAGATATTTCCTTTTTCACCATAGCCCTCTATGGGCTTCCAAATTTCCCTTTGCCAATTCCACAAGAACAGCCTTAGCGAAAGGCTTCCTGAAGGGAAAGATGTAACTCTGTGAGATGAATTAACAGAACACAGAGCAGTTTTTCTGAAAGCTTCTTTCCAGTTTTGAACGGAAGATATTTCCTTTTTCACCTTAGCCCTCTATGGGCTTCCAAATATCCCTTTGCCAATTCCACAAGAACAGCCTTAGCGAAAGGCTTCTTGAAGGGAAAGATGTAACTCTGTGAGATGAATTAACAGAACACAGAGCAGTTTCTCAGAAAGCTTCTTTCCAGTTTTGAACGGAAGATATTTCCTTTTTCACCATAGCCGTCTATGGGCTTCCAAATATCCCTTTGCCAATTCCACAAGAACAGCCTTAGCGAAAGGCATCTTGAAGGGAAAGATGTAACTCTGTGAGATGAATTAACAGAACACAGGGCAGTTTCTCAGAAAGCTTCTTTCCAGTTTTGAACGGAAGATATTTCCTTTTTCATCATAGCCCTCTATGGGCTTCCAAATATCCCTTTGCCAATTCCACAAGAACAGCCTTAGCGAAAGGCTTCTTGAAGGGAAAGATGTAACTCTGTGAGATGAATTAACAGAACACAGAGCAGTTTCTCAGAAAGCTTCTTTCCAGTTTTGAACGGAAGATATTTCCTTTTCCACCATTGCCCGCTATGGGCTTCCAAATATCCCTTTGCCAATTCCACAATAACAGCCTTAGCGAAAGGCTTCTTGTAGGGAAAGATGTAACTCTGTGAGATGAATTAACAGAACACAGAGCAGTTTCTCAGAAAGCTTCTTTCCAATTTTGAACGGAAGATATTTCCTTTTTCACCATAGCCCTCTATGGGCTTCCAAATATCCCTTTGCCAATTCCCCAAGAACAGCCTTAGCGAAAGGCTTCTTGAAGGGAAAGATGTAACTCTGTGAGATGAATTAACAGAACACAGAGCAGTTTCTCAGAAAGCTTCTTTCCAGTTTTGAACGGAAGATATTTCCTTTTTCACCATAGCCCTCTATGGGCTTCCAAATATCCCTTTGCCAATTCCACAAGAACAGCCTTAGCGAAAGGCTTCTTGAAGGGAAAGATGTAACTCTGTGAGATGAATTAACAGAACACAGAGCAGTTTCTCAGAAAGCTTCTTTCCACTTTTGAACGGAAGATATTTCCTTTTTCACCATAGCCCTCTATGGGCTTCCAAATATCCCTTTGCCAATTCCACAAGAACAGCCTTAGCGAAAGGCTTCTTGAAGGGAAAGATGTAACTCTGTGAGATGAATTAACAGAACACAGAGCAGTTTCTCAGAAAGCTTCTTTCCACTTTTGAACTGAAGAGATTTCCTTTTTCACCATAGCCCTCTATGGGCTTCCAAATATCCCTTTGCCAATTCCACAAGAACAGACTTAGCGAAAGACTCTTGAAGGGAAAGATGTAACTCTGTGAGATGAATTAACAGAACACAGAGCAGTTTCTCTGAAAGCTTCTTTCCAGTTTTGAAGGGAAGATATTTCCTTTTTCACCATAGCCCTCTATGGGCTTCCAAATATCCCTTTGCCCATTCCACAAGAACAGCCTTAGCGAAAGGCTTCTTGAAGTTAAAGATGTAACTCTGTGAGATGAATTAACAGAACACAGAGCAGTTTCTCAGAAAGCTTCTTTCCGGTTTTGAACGGAAGATATTTCCTTTTTCACCATAGACCTCTAGGGGTTCCAAATATCCCTTTGCCAATTCCACAAGAACAGCCTTAGCGAAAGGCTTCTTGAAGTTAAAGATGTAACTCTGTGAGATGAATTAACAGAACACAGAGCAGTTTCTCAGATAGCTTCTTTCCAGTTTCGAACGGAAGATATTTCCTTTTTCACCACAGCCCTCTATGGGCTTCCAAATATCCCTTTGCCAATTCCACAAGAACAGCCTTAGCGAAAGGCTTCTTGAAGGGAAAGATGTAACTCTGTGACATGAATTAACAGAACACAGAGCAGTTTCTCAGAAAGCTTCTTTCCAGTTTTGAACGGAAGATATTTCCTTTTTCCCCATGGCCCTCTATGGGCTTCCAAATATCCCTTTGCCAATTCCACAAGAACAGCCTTAGCGAAAGGCTTCTTGAAGGGAAAGATGTAACTCTGTGACATGAATTAACAGAACACAGAGCAGTTTCTCAGAAAGCTTCTTTCCAGTTTTGAACGGAAGATATTTCCTTTTTCACCATGGCCCTCTAGGGTCTTCCAAATATCCCTTTGCCAATTCCACAAGAACAGCCTTAGCGAAAGGCTTCTTGAAGGGAAAGATGTAACTCTGTGAGATGAATTAACAGAACATAGAACAGTTTCTCAGAAAGCTTCTTTCCAGTTTTGAACGGAAGATATGTCCTTTTTCACCATAGCCCTCTATGGGTTTCCAAATATCCCTTTGCCAATTCCACAGGAACAAACTTAGCGAAAGGCTTCTTGAAGGTAAAGATGTAACTCTATGGGATGAATTAACAGAACACAGAGCAGTTTCTCAGAAAGCTTTTTTCCAGTTTTGAAGGGAAGATATTTCCTTTTTCTCCATAGCCCTCTATGGGCTTCCAAATATCCCTTTGCCAATTCCACAAGAACAGCCTTAGCGAAAGACTTCTTGAAGTGACAGATGTAACTCTGTGAGATGAATTAACAGAACACAGAGCGTTTCTCAGAAAGCTTCTTTCCAGTTTTGAACGGAAGATATTTCCTTTTTCACCATAGCCCTCTATGGGCTTCCAAATATCCCTTTGCCAATTCCACAAGAACAGCCTTAGCGAAAGGCTTCTTGAAGGGAAAGATGTAACTCTGTGAGATGAATTAACAGAACACAGAGCAGTTTCTCAGAAAGCTTCTTTCCAGTTTTGAACGGAAGATATTTCCTTTTTCACCATAGCCCTCTATGGGCTTCCAAATATCCCTTTGCCAATTCCACAAGAACAGCCTTAGCGAAAGGCTCCTTGAAGGGAAAGATGTAACTCTGTGAGATGAATTAACAGAACACAGAGCAGTTTCTCGGAAAGCTTCTTTCCAGTTTTGAACGGAATTTATTTCCTTTTTCACCATAGCCCTCTATGGGCTTCCAAATATCCCTTTGACAATTCCACAAGAACAGCCTTAGCGAAAGGCTCTTGAAGGGAAAGATGTAACTCTGTGAGATGAATTAACAGAACACAGAGCAGTTTCTCAGAAAGCTTCTTTCCAGTTTTGAACGGAAGATATTTCCCTTTTCACCATAGCCCTCTATAGGCTTCCAAATATCCCTTTGCCAATTCCACAAGAACAGCCTTAGCGAAAGGCTTCTTGAAGGGAAAGATGTAACTCGGTGAGATGAATTAACAGAACACAGAGCAGTTTCTCAGAAAGCTTCTTTCCAGTTTGAACGGAAGATATTTCCTTTTTCACCATAGCCCTCTAGGGGTTCCAAATATCCCTTTGCCAATTCCACAAGAACAGCCGTAGCGAAAGGCTTCTTGAAGGGAAAGATGTAACTCTGTGAGATGAATTAACAGAACATAGAACAGTTTCTCAGAAAGCTTCTTTCCAGTTTTGAACGGAAGATATTTCCTTTTTCACCATAGCCCTCTATGGGCTTCCAAATATCCCTTTGCCAGTTCCACAAGAACAGCCTTAGCGAAAGGCTTCTTGAAGTTAAAGATGTAACTCTGTGAGATGAATTAACAGAACACAGAGCAGTTTCTCAGAAAGCTTCTTTCCATATTTGAACGGAAGATATTTCCTTTTTCACCGTAGCCCTCTATGGGCTTCCAAATATCCCTTGGCCAATTCCACAAGAACAGCCTTAGCGAAAGGCTTCTTGAAGTTAACGATGTAACTCTGTGAGATGAATTAACAGAACACAGAGCAGTTTCTCAGAAAGTTTCTTTCCAGTTTTGAACGGAAGATATTTCCTTTTTCACCATAGACCTCTATGGGCTTCCAAGTATCCCTTTGCCAATTGCACAAGAACAGCCTTAGCGAAAGGCTTCTTGAAGGGAAAGATGTAACTCTCTGAGATGAATTAACAGAACATAGAACAGTTTCTCAGAAAGCTTCTTTCCAGTTTTGAACGGAAGATATTTCCTTTTTCACCATAGCCCTCTTTGGGTTTCCAAATATCCCTTTGCCAATTCCACAAGAACAACCTTAGCGAAAGGCTTCTTGAAGGGAAAGATGTAACTCTGTGAGATGAATTAACAGAACACAGAGCAGTTTCTCAGAAAGCTTCTTTCCAGTTTTAAACGGAAACTATTGCCTTTTTCACCATAGCCCTCTATGGGCTTCCAAATATCCCTTTGCCAATTCCACAAGAACAGCCTTACCGAAAGGCTTCCTCAAGGGAAAGATGTATCTCTGTGAGATGAATTAACAGAACACAGAGCAGTTTCTCAGAAAGCTTCTTTCCAGTTTTGAACGGAAGATATTTCCATTTTCACCATAGCCCTCTCTAGGCTTCCAAATATCCCTTTGCCAATTCCACAAGAACAGCCTTAGCGAAAGGCTTCTAGAAGGGAAAGATGTAACTGTGTGAGATGAATTAACAGAACACAGAGCAGTTTCTCAGAAAGCTTCTTTCCAGTTTTGAACGGAAGATATTTCCTTTTTCACCATAGCCCTCTATGGGCTTCCAAATATCCCTTTGCCAATTCCACAAGAACAGCCTTAGCGAAAGACTTCTTGAAGGGAAAGATGTAACTCTGTGAGATGAATTAACAGAACACAGAGCAGTTTCTCAGAAAGCTTCTTTCCAGTTTTGAACGGAAGATATTTCCTTTTTCACCATAGCCCTCTATGGGCTTATAAATATCCCTTTGCCAATTCCACAAGAACAGCCTTAGAGAAACGCTTCTTGAAGGAAGAGATGTAACTCTGCTAGATGAATTAACGGAACACAGAGCAGTTTCTCAGAAAGCTTCTTTCCAGTTCTGAACGGAAGATATTTCCTTTTTCACCATAGCCCTCCATGGGCTTCCAAATATCCCTTTGCCAATTCCACAAGAACAGCCTTAGCGAAAGGCTTCTTGAAGGGAAAGATGTAATTCTGTGAGATGAATTAAAAGAACACAGAGCAGTTTCTCAGAAAGCTACTTTCCAGTTTTGAACGGATGATATTTCCTTTTTCACCATAGCCCTCTATGGGCTTCCAAATATCCCTTTGCCAATTCCACAAGAACAGGCTTAGCGAAAGGCTTCTTGAAGGGAAAGATGTAACTCTGTGAGATGAATTAACAGAACACAGAGCAGTTTCTCAGAAAGCTTCTTTCCAGTTTTGAACGGAAGATATTTCCTTTTTCACCATAGCCCTCTATGGGCTTCCAAATAACCCTTTGCCAATTCCACAAGAACAGCCTAGCGAAAGACTTCTTGAAGGGAAAGATGTAACTCTTTGAGATGAATTAACAGAACACAGAGCAGTTTCTCAGAAAGCTTCTTTCCAGTTTTGAACGGAAGATATTTCCTTTTTCGCCATAGCCCTCTATGGGCTTCCAAATATCCCTTTGCCAATTCCACAAGAACAGCCTTAGCGAAAGGCTTCTTGAAGTTAAAGATGTAACTCTGTGAGATGAATTAACAGAACACAGAGCAGTTTCTCAGAAAGCATCTTTCCAGTTTTGAACGGAAGATATTTCCTTTTTCACCATAGCCCTCTATGGGCTTCCAAATATCCCTTTGACAATTCCACAAGAACAGCCTTAGCGAAAGGCTTCTTCAAGGGAAAGATGTAACTCTGTGAGATGAATTAACAGAACACAGAGCAGTTTCTCAGAAAGCTTCTTTCCAGTTTTGAACGGAAGATATTTCCTTTTTCACCATAGCCCTCTATGGGCTTCCAAATATCCCTTTGCCAATTCCACAAGAACAGCCTTAGCGAAAGGCTTCTTGAAGGGAAAGATGTAACTCTGTGAGATGAATTAACAGAACACAGAGCAGTTTCTCAGAAAGCTTCTTTCCATATTTGAACGGAAGATATTTCCTTTTTCACCGTAGCCCTCTATGGGCTTCCAAATATCCCTTTGCAAATTCCACAAGAACAGCCTTAGCGAAAGGCTTCTTGAAGTTAACGATGTAACTCTGTGAGATGAATTAACAGAACACAGAGCAGTTTCTCAGAAAGTTTCTTTCCAGTTTTGAACGGAAGATATTTCCTTTTTCACCATAGCCCTCTATGGGCTTCCAAATATCCCTTTGCCAATTCCACAAGAACAGCCTTAGCGAAAGGCTTCTTGAAGGGAAAGATGTAACTCTCTGAGATGAATTAACAGAACATAGAACAGTTTCTCAGAAAGCTTCTTTCCAGTTTTGAACGGAAGATATTTCCTTTTTCACCATAGCCCTCTTTGGGTTTCAAAATATCCCTTTGCCAATTCCCCAAGAACAGCCTTAGAGAAAGGCTTCTTGAAGGGAAAGATGTAACTCTGTGACATGAATTAACAGAACACAGAGCAGTTTCTCAGAAAGCTTCTTTCCAGTTTTAAACGGAAGCTATTTCCTTTTTCAGCATAGCCCTCTATGGGCTTCCAAATATCCCTTTGCCAATTCCACAAGAACAGCCTTAGCGAAAGGCTTCCTCAAGGGAAAGATGTAACTCTGTGAGATGAATTAACAGAACACAGAGCAGTTTCTCAGAAAGCTTCTTTCCAGTTTTGAACGGAAGATATTTCCATTTTCACCATAGCCCTCTATGGGCTTCCAAATATCCCTTTGCCAATTCCACAAGAACAGCCTTAGCGAAAGGCTTCTTGAAGGGAAAGATGTAACTCTGTGAGATGAATTAACAGAACACAGAGCAGTTTCTCAGAAAGCTTCTTTCCAGTTTTGAACGGAAGGTATTTCCTTTTTCACCATAGCCCTCTATGGGCTTCCAAATATCCCTTTGCCAATTCCACAAGAACAGCCTTAGCGAAAGACTTCTTGAAGGGAAAGATGTAACTCTGTGAGATGAATTAACAGGACACAGAGCAGTTTCTCAGAAAGCTTCTTTCCAGTTTTGAACGGAAGATATTTCCTTTTCCACCATAGCCCTCTATGGGCTTCCAAATATCCCTTTGCCAATTCCACAAGAACAGCCTTAGAGAAACGCTTCTTGAAGGAAGAGATGTAACTCTGCTAGATGAATTAACGGAACACAGAGCAGTTTCTCAGAAAGCTTCTTTCCAGTTCTGAACGGAAGATATTTCCTTTTTCACCATAGCCCTCCATGGGCTTCCAAATATCCCTTTGCCAATTCCACAAGAACAGCCTTAGCGAAAGGCTTCTTGAAGGGAAAGATGTAACTCTGTGAGATGAATTAACAGAACACAGAGCAGTTTCTCAGAAAGCTTCTTTCCCGTTTTGAACGGAAGATATTTCCTTTTTCACCATAGCCCTCTATGGGCTTCCAAATATCCCTTTGCCAATTCCACAAGAACAGCCTTAGCCAAAGGCTCTTGAAGCGAAAGATGTAACTCTGTGAGATGAATTAACAGAACACAGAGCAGTTTCTCAGAAAGCTTCTTTCCAGTTTTGAACGGAAGATATTTCCTTTTTCACCATAGCCCTCTATGGGCTTCCAAATATCCCTTTGCCAATTCCACAAGAACAGCCTTAGCGAAAGGCTTCTTGAAGGGAAAGAGGTAACTCTGTGAGATGAATTAACAGAACCCAGAGCAGTTTCTCAGAAAGCTTCTTTCCAGTTTTGAACGGAAGATATTTCCTTTTTCACCATAGCCCTCTATGGGCTTCCAAATATCCCTTTGCCAATTCCACAAGAACAGACTTAGCGAAAGACTTCTTGAAGGGAAAGATGTAACTCTGTGAGATGAATTAACAGAACACAGAGCAGTTTCTCAGAAAGCTTCTTTCCAGTTTTGAACGGAAGATATTTCCTTTTTCACCATAGCCATCTATGGGCTTCCAAATATCCCTTTGCCAATTCCACAAGAAGAAACTTAGCGAAAGGCTTCTTGAAGGGAAAGATGTAACTCTGTGAGATGAATTAACAGAACACAGAGCAGTTTCTCAGAAAGCTTCTTTCCAGTTTTGAACGGAAGATATTTCCTTTTTCACCGTAGCCCTCTATGGGCTTCCAAATATCCCTTTGCCAATTCCACAAGACCAGCCTTAGCGAAAGGCTTCTTGAAGGGAAAGATGTAACTCTGTGAGATGAATTAACAGAACACAGAGCAGTTTCTCAGAAAGCTTCTTTCCAGTTTTGAACGGAAGATATTTCCTTTTTCACCATAGCCCTCTAAGGGCTTCCAAATATCCCTTTGCCAATTCCACAAGAACAGCCTTAGCGAAAGGCTTCTTGAAGGGAAAGATGTAACTCTGTGAGATGAATTAACAGAACATAGAACAGTTTCTCAGAAAGCTTCTTTCCAGTTTTGAACGAAAGATATTTCCTTTTTCACCATAGCCCTCTATGGGCTTCCAAATATCCCTTTGCCAATTCCACAAGAACAGCCTTAGAGAAAGGCTTCTTGAAGGGAAAGATGTAACTCTGTGAGATGAATTAACAGAACATAGAACAGTTTCTCAGAAAGCTTCTTTCCAGTTTTGAACGGAAGATATTTCCTTTTTCACCATAGCCCTCTATGGGTTTCCAAATATCCCTTTGCCAATTCCACAGGAACAAACTTAGCGAAAGGCTTCTTGAAGGGAAAGATGTAACTCTGTGAGATGAATTAACAGAACACAGAGCAGTTTCTCAGAAAGCTTCTTTCCAGTTTTAAAGGGAAGATATTTCCTTTTTCACCATAGCCCTCTATGGGCTTCCAAATATCCCTTTGCCAATTCCAGAAGAACAGCCTTAGCGAAAGGCTTCTTGAAGGGAAAGATGTAACTCTGTGAGATGAATTAACAGAACACAGAGCAGTTTCTCAGAAAGCTTCTTTCCAGTTTTGAACGGAAGATATTTCCTTTTTCACCATAGCCCTCTATTTGCTTCCAAATATCCCTTTGCCAATTCCACAAGAACAGGCTTAGCGAAAGGCTTCTTGAAGGGAAAGATGTAACTCTGTGAGATGAATTAACAGAACACAGAGCAGTTTCTCAGAAAGCTTCTTGCCAATTTTGAAGGGAAGATATTTCCTTTTTCACCATAGCCCTCTATGGGCTTCCAAATATCCCTTTGCCAATTCCACAAGAACAGCCTTAGCGAAAGGCTTCTTGAAGGGAAAGATGTAACTCGGTGAGATGAATTAACAGAACATAGAACAGTTTCTCAGAAAGCTTCTTTCCAGTTTTGAACGGAAGATATTTCCTTTTTCACCATAGCCCTCTATGGGCTTCCAAATATCCCTTTGCCAGTTCCACAAGAACAGCCTTAGCGAAAGGTTTCTTGAAGTTAAAGATGTAACTCTGTGAGATGAATTAACAGAACACAGAGCAGTTTCTCAGAAAGCTTCTTTCCAGTTTTGAACGGAAGATATTTCCTTTTTCACCATAGCCCTCTATGGGCTTCGAAATATCCCTTTGCCAATTCCCCAAGAACAGCCTTAGCGAAAGGCTTCTTGAAGGGAAAGATGTAACTCTGTGAGATGAATTAACAGAACACAGAGCAGTTTCTCAGAAAGCTTCTTTCCAGTTTTGAACGGAAGATATTTCCTTTTTCACCATAGCCCTCTATGGGCTTCCAAATATCCCTTTTCCAATTCCACAAGAACAGCCTTAGCGAAAGTCTTCTTGAAGTTAAAGATGTAACTCTGTGAGATGAATTAACAGAACACAGAGCAGTTTCTCAGAAAGCTTCTTTCCACTTTTGAACGGAAGATATTTCCTTTTTCACCATAGCCCTCTATGGGCTTCCAAATATCCCTTTGCCAATTCCACAATAACAGCCTTAGCGAAAGGCTCTTGAAGGGAAAGATGTAACTCTGTGAGATGAATTAACAGAACACAGAGCAGTTTCTCAGAAAGCTTATTTCCAGTTTGGAACGGAACATATTTCCTTTTTCACCATAGCCCTCTATGGGCTTCCAAATATCCATTTGCCAATTCCCCAAGACCAGCCTTAGCGAAAGGCTTCTTGAAGGGAAAGATGTAACTCTGTGAGATGAATTAACAGAACACAGAGCAGTTTCTCAGAAAGCTTCTTTCCAGTTTTGAACGGAAGATATTTCCTTTTTCACCATAGCCCTCTAGGGGTTCCAAATATCCCTTTGCCAATTCCACAAGAACAGCCTTAGCGAAAGGCTTCTTGAAGTTAAAGATGTAACTCTGTGAGATGAATTAACAGAACACATTGCACTTTCTCAGAAAGCTTCTTTCCAGTTTTGAACGGAAGATATTTCCTTTTTCACCATAGCCCTCTATGGGCTTCCAAATATCCCTTTGCCAATTCCACAAGAACAGCCTTAGCGAAAGGCTTCTTGAAGGGAAAGATGTAACTCTGTGACATGAATTAACAGAACACAGAGCAGTTTCTCAGAAAGCTTCTTTCCAGTTTTGAACGGAAGATATTTCCTTTTTCACCATGGCCCTCTAGGGGCTTCCAAATATCCCTTTGCCAATTCCACAAGAACAGCCTTAGCGAAAGGCTTCTTGAAGGGAAAGATGTAACTCTGTGAGATGAATTAACAGAACATAGAACAGTTTCTCAGAAAGCTTCTTTCCAGTTTTGAACGGAAGATATGTCCTTTTTCACCATAGCCCTCTATGGGTTTCCAAATATCCCTTTGCCAATTCCACAGGAACAAACTTAGCGAAAGGCTTCTTGAAGGTAAAGATGTAACTCTATGGGATGAATTAACAGAACACAGAGCAGTTTCTCAGAAAGCTTTTTTCCAGTTTTGAAGGGAAGATATTTCCTTTTTCACCATAGCCCTCTATGGGCTTCCAAATATCCCTTTGCCAATTCCACAAGAACAGCCTTAGCGAAAGACTTCTTGAAGTGACAGATGTAACTCTGTGAGATGAATTAACAGAACACAGAGCGTTTCTCAGAAAGCTTCTTTCCAGTTTTGAACGGAAGCTATTTCCTTTTTCACCATAGCCCTCTATGGGCTTCCAAATATCCCTTTGCCAATTCCACAAGAACAGCCTTAGCGAAAGACTTCTTGAAGGGAAAGATGTAACTCTGTGAGATGAATTAACAGAACACAGAGCAGTTTCTCAGAAAGCTTCTTTCCAGTTTTGAACGGAAGATATTTCCTTTTCCACCATAGCCCTCTATGGGCTTCCAAATATCCCTTTGCCAATTCCACAAGAACAGCCTTAGAGAAACGCTTCTTGAAGGAAGAGATGTAACTCTGCTAGATGAATTAACGGAACACAGAGCAGTTTCTCAGAAAGCTTCTTTCCAGTTCTGAACGGAAGATATTTCCTTTTTCACCATAGCCCTCCATGGGCTTCCAAATATCCCTTTGCCAATTCCACAAGAACAGCCTTAGCGAAAGGCTTCTTGAAGGGAAAGATGTAACTCTGTGAGATGAATTAACAGAACATAGAACAGTTTCTCAGAAAGCTTCTTTCCAGTTTTGAACGAAAGATATTTCCTTTTTCACCATAGCCCTCTATGGGCTTCCAAATATCCCTTTGCCAATTCCACAAGAACAGCCTTAGAGAAAGGCTTCTTGAAGGGAAAGATGTAACTCTGTGAGATGAATTAACAGAACATAGAACAGTTTCTCAGAAAGCTTCTTTCCAGTTTTGAACGGAAGATATTTCCTTTTTCACCATAGCCCTCTATGGGTTTCCAAATATCCCTTTGCCAATTCCACAGGAACAAACTTAGCGAAAGGCTTCTTGAAGGGAAAGATGTAACTCTGTGAGATGAATTAACAGAACACAGAGCAGTTTCTCAGAAAGCTTCTTTCCAGTTTTAAAGGGAAGATATTTCCTTTTTCACCATAGCCCTCTATGGGCTTCCAAATATCCCTTTGCCAATTCCAGAAGAACAGCCTTAGCGAAAGGCTTCTTGAAGGGAAAGATGTAACTCTGTGAGATGAATTAACAGAACACAGAGCAGTTTCTCAGAAAGCTTCTTTCCAGTTTTGAACGGAAGATATTTCCTTTTTCACCATAGCCCTCTATTTGCTTCCAAATATCCCTTTGCCAATTCCACAAGAACAGGCTTAGCGAAAGGCTTCTTGAAGGGAAAGATGTAACTCTGTGAGATGAATTAACAGAACACAGAGCAGTTTCTCAGAAAGCTTCTTGCCAATTTTGAAGGGAAGATATTTCCTTTTTCACCATAGCCCTCTATGGGCTTCCAAATATCCCTTTGCCAATTCCACAAGAACAGCCTTAGCGAAAGACTTCTTGAAGTGACAGATGTAACTCTGTGAGATGAATTAACAGAACACAGAGCGTTTCTCAGAAAGCTTCTTTCCAGTTTTGAACGGAAGCTATTTCCTTTTTCACCATAGCCCTCTATGGGCTTCCAAATATCCCTTTGCCAATTCCACAAGAACAGCCTTAGCGAAAGACTTCTTGAAGGGAAAGATGTAACTCTGTGAGATGAATTAACAGAACACAGAGCAGTTTCTCAGAAAGCTTCTTTCCAGTTTTGAACGGAAGATATTTCCTTTTCCACCATAGCCCTCTATGGGCTTCCAAATATCCCTTTGCCAATTCCACAAGAACAGCCTTAGAGAAACGCTTCTTGAAGGAAGAGATGTAACTCTGCTAGATGAATTAACGGAACACAGAGCAGTTTCTCAGAAAGCTTCTTTCCAGTTCTGAACGGAAGATATTTCCTTTTTCACCATAGCCCTCCATGGGCTTCCAAATATCCCTTTGCCAATTCCACAAGAACAGCTTAGCGAAAGGCTTCTTGAAGGGAAAGATGTAACTCTGTGAGATGAATTAACAGAACATAGAACAGTTTCTCAGAAAGCTTCTTTCCAGTTTTGAACGAAAGATATTTCCTTTTTCACCATAGCCCTCTATGGGCTTCCAAATATCCCTTTGCCAATTCCACAAGAACAGCCTTAGAGAAAGGCTTCTTGAAGGGAAAGATGTAACTCTGTGAGATGAATTAACAGAACATAGAACAGTTTCTCAGAAAGCTTCTTTCCAGTTTTGAACGGAAGATATTTCCTTTTTCACCATAGCCCTCTATGGGTTTCCAAATATCCCTTTGCCAATTCCACAGGAACAAACTTAGCGAAAGGCTTCTTGAAGGGAAAGATGTAACTCTGTGAGATGAATTAACAGAACACAGAGCAGTTTCTCAGAAAGCTTCTTTCCAGTTTTAAAGGGAAGATATTTCCTTTTTCACCATAGCCCTCTATGGGCTTCCAAATATCCCTTTGCCAATTCCAGAAGAACAGCCTTAGCGAAAGGCTTCTTGAAGGGAAAGATGTAACTCTGTGAGATGAATTAACAGAACACAGAGCAGTTTCTCAGAAAGCTTCTTTCCAGTTTTGAACGGAAGATATTTCCTTTTTCACCATAGCCCTCTATTTGCTTCCAAATATCCCTTTGCCAATTCCACAAGAACAGGCTTAGCGAAAGGCTTCTTGAAGGGAAAGATGTAACTCTGTGAGATGAATTAACAGAACACAGAGCAGTTTCTCAGAAAGCTTCTTGCCAATTTTGAAGGGAAGATATTTCCTTTTTCACCATAGCCCTCTATGGGCTTCCAAATATCCCTTTGCCAATTCCACAAGAACAGCCTTAGCAAAAGGCTTCTGGAAGGGAAAGATGTAACTCGGTGAGATGAATTAACAGAACATAGAACAGTTTCTCAGAAAGCTTCTTTCCAGTTTTGAACGGAAGATATTTCCTTTTTCACCATAGCCCTCTATGGGCTTCCAAATATCCCTTTGCCAGTTCCACAAGAACAGCCTTAGCGAAAGGCTTCTTGAAGGGAAAGATGTAACTCTGTGAGATGAATTAACAGAACACAGAGCAGTTTCTCAGAAAGCTTCTTTCCACTTTTGAACGGAAGATATTACCTTTTTCACCATAGCCCTCTATGGGCTTCCAAATATCCCTTTGCCAATTCCACAATAACAGCCTTAGCGAAAGGCTCTTGAAGGGAAAGATGTAACTCTGTGAGATGAATTAACAGAACACAGAGCAGTTTCTCAGAAAGCTTATTTCCAGTTTGGAACGGAACATATTTCCTTTTTCACCATAGCCCTCTATGGGCTTCCAAATATCCATTTGCCAATTCCCCAAGACCAGCCTTAGCGAAAGGCTTCTTGAAGGGAAAGATGTAACTCTGTGAGATGAATTAACAGAACACAGAGCAGTTTCTCAGAAAGCTTCTTTCCAGTTTTGAACGGAAGATATTTCCTTTTTCACCATAGCCCTCTAGGGGTTCCAAATATCCCTTTGCCAATTCCACAAGAACAGCCTTAGCGAAAGGCTTCTTGAAGTTAAAGATGTAACTCTGTGAGATGAATTAACAGAACACATTGCAGTTTCTCAGAAAGCTTCTTTCCAGTTTTGAACGGAAGATATTTCCTTTTTCACCATAGCCCTCTATGGGCTTCCAAATATCCCTTTGCCAATTCCACAAGAACAGCCTTAGCGAAAGGCTTCTTGAAGGGAAAGATGTAACTCTGTGACATGAATTAACAGAACACAGAGCAGTTTCTCAGAAAGCTTCTTTCCAGTTTTGAACGGAAGATATTTCCTTTTTCACCATGGCCCTCTAGGGGCTTCCAAATATCCCTTTGCCAATTCCACAAGAACAGCCTTAGCGAAAGGCTTCTTGAAGGGAAAGATGTAACTCTGTGAGATGAATTAACAGAACATAGAACAGTTTCTCAGAAAGCTTCTTTCCAGTTTTGAACGGAAGATATGTCCTTTTTCACCATAGCCCTCTATGGGTTTCCAAATATCCCTTTGCCAATTCCACAGGAACAAACTTAGCGAAAGGCTTCTTGAAGGTAAAGATGTAACTCTATGGGATGAATTAACAGAACACAGAGCAGTTTCTCAGAAAGCTTTTTTCCAGTTTTGAAGGGAAGATATTTCCTTTTTCACCATAGCCCTCTATGGGCTTCCAAATATCCCTTTGCCAATTCCACAAGAACAGCCTTAGCGAAAGACTTCTTGAAGTGACAGATGTAACTCTGTGAGATGAATTAACAGAACACAGAGCGTTTCTCAGAAAGCTTCTTTCCAGTTTTGAACGGAAGATATTTCCTTTTTCACCATAGCCCTCTATGGGCTTCCAAATATCCCTTTGCCAATTCCACAAGAACAGCCTTAGCGAAAGGCTTCTTGAAGGGAAAGATGTAACTCTGTGAGATGAATTAACAGAACACAGAGCAGTTTCTCAGAAAGCTTCTTTCCAGTTTTGAACGGAAGATATTTCCTTTTTCACCATAGCCCTCTATGGGCTTCCAAATATCCCTTTGCCAATTCCACAAGAACAGCCTTAGCGAAAGGCTTCTTGAAGGGAAAGATGTAACTCTGTGAGATGAATTAACAGAACACAGAGCAGTTTCTCGGAAAGCTTCTTTCCAGTTTTGAACGGAATTTATTTCCTTTTTCACCATAGCCCTCTATGGGCTTCCAAATATCCCTTTGCCAATTCCACAAGAACAGCCTTAGCGAAAGGCTCTTGAAGGGAAAGATGTAACTCTGTGAGATGAATTAACAGAACACAGAGCAGTTTCTCAGAAAGCTTCTTTCCAGTTTTGAACGGAAGATATTTCCCTTTTCACCATAGCCCTCTATGGGCTTCCAAATATCCCTTTGCCAATTCCACAAGAACAGCCTTAGCGAAAGGCTTCTTGAAGGGAAAGATGTAACTCTGTGACATGAATTAACAGAACACAGAGCAGTTTCTCAGAAAGCTTCTTTCCAGTTTTGAACGGAAGATATTTCCTTTTTCACCATAGCCCTCTATGGGCTTCCAAATATCCCTTTGCCAATTCCACAAGAACAGCCTTAGCGAAAGGCTTCTTGAAGGGAAAGATGTAACTCTGTGAGATGAATTAACAGAACATAGAACAGTTTCTCAGAAAGCTTCTTTCCACTTTTGAACGGAAGATATTCCTTTTTTCACCATAGCCCTCTATGGGTTTCCAAATATCCCTTTGCCAATTCCACAGGAACAAACTTAGCGAAAGGCTTCTTAAAGGGAAAGATGTAACTCTATGGGATGAATTAACAGAACACAGAGCAGTTTCTCAGAAACCTTCTTTCCAGTTTTAAACGGAAGATATTTCCTTTTTCACCATAGCCCTCTATGGGCTTCCAAATTTCCCTTTGCCAATTCCACAAGAACCTCCTTAGCGAAAGGCTTCCTGAAGGGAAAGATGTAACTCTGTGAGATGAATTAACACAACACAGAGCAGTTTTTCCGAAAGCTTCTTTCCAGTTTTGAACGGAAGATATTTCCTTTTTCACCTTAGCCCTCTATGGGCTTCCAAATATCCCTTTGCCAATTCCACAAGAACAGCCTTAGCGAAAGGCTTCTTGAAGGGAAAGATGTAACTCTGTGAGATGAATTAACAGAACACAGAGCAGTTTCTCAGAAAGCTTCTTTCCAGTTTTGAACGGAAGATATTTCCTTTTTCACCATAGCCGTCTATGGGCTTCCAAATATCCCTTTGCCAATTCCACAAGAACAGCCTTAGCGAAAGGCATCTTGAAGGGAAAGATGTAACTCTGTGAGATGAATTAACAGAACACAGGGCAGTTTCTCAGAAAGCTTCTTTCCAGTTTTGAACGGAAGATATTTCCTTTTTCAACATAGCCCTCTATGGGCTTCCAAATATCCCTTTGCCAATTCCACAAGAACAGCCTTAGCGAAAGGCTTCTTGAAGGGAAAGATGTAACTCTGTGAGATGAATTAACAGAACACAGAGCAGTTTCTCAGAAAGCTTCTTTCCAGTTTTGAACGGAAGATATTTCCTTTTTCACCATTGAACTCTATGGGCTTCCAAATATCCCTTTGCCAATTCCACAAGAACAGCCTTAGCGAAAGGCTTCTTGAAGGGAAAGATGTAACTCTGTGAGATGAATTAACAGAACACAGAGCAGTTTCTCAGAAAGCTTCTTTCCAGTTTTGAACGGAAGATATTTCCTTTTTCACCATAGCCCTCTATGGGCTTCCAAATATCCCTTTGCCAATTCCCCAAGAACAGCCTTAGCGAAAGGCTTCTTGAAGGGAAAGATGTAACTCTGTGAGATGAATTAACAGAACACAGAGCATTTTCTCAGAAAGTTTCTTTCCAGTTTTGAACGGAAGATATTTCCTTTTTCACCATAGCCCTCTATGGGCTTCCAAATATCCCTTTGCCAATTCCACAAGAACAGCCTTAGCGAAAGGCTTCTTGAAGGGAAAGATGTAACTCTGTGAGATGAATTAACAGAACACAGAGCAGTTTCTCAGAAAGCTTCTTTCCACTTTTGAACTGAAGAGATTTCCTTTTTCACCATAGCCCTCTATGGGCTTCCAAATATCCCTTTGCCAATTCCACAAGAACAGACTTAGCGAAAGGCTCTTCAAGGGAAAGATGTAACTCTGTGAGATGAATTAACAGAACACAGAGCAGTTTCTCTGAAAGCTTCTTTCCAGTTTTGAACGGAAGATATTTCCTTTTTCACCATAGTCCTCTATGGGCTTCCAAATATCCCTTTGCCAATTCCACAAGAACAGCCTTAGCGAAAGGCTTCTTGAAGTTAAAGATGTAACTCTGTGAGATGAATTAACATAACACAGAGCAGTTTCTCAGAAAGCTTCTTTCCAGTTTTGAACGGAAGATATTTCCTTTTTCACCATAGACCTCTAGGGGTTCCAAATATCCCTTTGCCAATTCCACAAGAACAGCCTTACCGAAAGGCTTCTTGAAGTTAAAGATGTAACTCTGTGAGATGAATTAACAGAACACAGAGCAGTTTCTCAGATAGCTTCTTTCCAGTTTCGAACGGAAGATATTTCCTTTTTCACCATAGCCCTCTATGGGCTTCCAAATATCCCTTTGCCAATTCCACAAGAACAGCCTTAGCGAAAGGCTTCTTGAAGGGAAAGATGTAACTCTGTGACATGAATTAACAGAACACAGAGCAGTTTCTCAGAAAGCTTCTTTCCAGTTTTGAACGGAAGATATTTCCTTTTTCACCATGGCCCTCTATGGGCTTCCAAATATCCCTTTGCCAATTCCACAAGAACAGCCTTAGCGAAAGGCTTCTTGAAGGGAAAGATGTAACTCTGTGAGATGAATTAACAGAACATAGAACAGTTTCTCAGAAAGCTTCTTTCCACTTTTGAACGGAAGATATTCCTTTTTTCACCATAGCCCTCTATGGGTTTCCAAATATCCCTTTGCCAATTCCACAGGAACAAACTTAGCGAAAGGCTTCTTAAAGGGAAAGATGTAACTCTATGGGATGAATTAACAGAACACAGAGCAGTTTCTCAGAAACCTTCTTTCCAGTTTTAAACGGAAGATATTTCCTTTTTCACCATAGCCCTCTATGGGCTTCCAAATTTCCCTTTGCCAATTCCACAAGAACAGGCTTAGCGAAAGGCTTCCTGAAGGGAAAGATGTAACTCTGTGAGATGAATTAACAGAACACAGAGCAGTTTCTCCGAAAGCTTCTTTCCAGTTTTGAACGGAAGATATTTCCTTTTTCACCTTAGCCCTCTATGGGCTTCCAAATATCCCTTTGCCAATTCCACAAGAACAGCCTTAGCGAAAGGCTTCTTGAAGGGAAAGATGTAACTCTGTGAGATGAATTAACAGAACACAGAGCAGTTTCTCAGAAAGCTTCTTTCCAGTCTTGAACGGAAGATATTTCCTTTTTCACCATAGCCGTCTATGGGCTTCCAAATATCCCTTTGCCAATTCCACAAGAACAGCCTTAGCGAAAGGCATCTTGAAGGGAAAGATGTAACTCTGTGAGATGAATTAACAGAACACAGAGCAGTTTCTCAGAAAGCTTCTTTCCAGTTTTGAACGGAAGATATTTCCTTTTTCATCATAGCCCTCTAAGGGCTTCCAAATATCCCTTTGCCAATTCCACAAGAACAGCCTTAGCGAAAGGCTTCTTGAAGGGAAAGATGTAACTCTGTGAGATGAATTAACAGAACACAGAGCAGTTTCTCAGAAAGCTTCTTTCCAGTTTTGAACGGAAGATATTTCCTTTTTCACCATAGCCCTCTATGGGCTTCCAAATATCCCTTTGCCAATTCCACAAGAACAGCCTTAGCGAAAGACTTCTTGAAGGGAAAGATGTAACTCTGTGAGATGAATTAACAGAACACAGAGCAGTTTCTCAGAAAGCTTCTTTCCAGTTTTGAACGGAAGATATTTCCTTTTTCACCATAGCCCTCTATGGGCTTCCAAATATCCCTTTGCCAATTCCACAAGAACAGCCTTAGCGAAAGGCTTCTTGAAGGGAAAGATGTAACTCTGTGAGATGAATTAACAGAACACAGAGCAATTTCTCAGAAAGCTTCTTTCCAGTTTTGAACGGAAGATATTTCCTTTTTCACCATAGCCCTCTAGGGGTTCCAAATATCCCTTTGCCAATTCCACAAGAACAGCCTTAGCGAAAGGCTTCTTGAAGGGAAAGATGTAACTCTGTGAGATGAATTAACAGAACATAGAACAGTTTCTCAGAAAGCTTCTTTCCAGTTTTGAACGGAAGATATTTCCTTTTTCACCATAGCCCTCTATGGGCTCCAAATATCCCTTTGCCAGTTCCACAAGAACAGCCTTAGCGAAAGGCTTCTTGAAGTTAAAGATGTAACTCTGTGAGATGAATTAACAGAACACAGAGCAGTTTCTCAGAAAGCTTCTTTCCAGTTTTGAACGGAAGATATTTCCTTTTTCACCATAGCCCTCTATGGGCTTCCAAATATCCCTTTGCCAATTCCACAAGAACAGCCTTAGCGAAAGGCTTCTTGAAGGGAAAGATGTAACTCTGTGAGATGAATTAACAGAACACAGAGCAGTTTCTCAGAAAGCTTCTTTCCACTTTTGAACGGAAGATATTTCCTTTTTCACCATAGCCCTCTGTGGGCATCCAAATATCCCTTTGCCAATTCCACAAGAACAGCCTTAGCGAAAGGCTCTTGAAGGGAAAGATGTAACTCTGTGAGATGAATTAACAGAACACAGATCAGTTTCTCAGAAAGCTTCTTTCCAGTTTTGAACGGAAGATATTTCCTTTTTCACCATAGCCCTCTATGGGCTTCCAAATATCCCTTTGCCAATTCCACAAGAACAGCCTTAGCGAAAGGCTTCTTGAAGGGAAAGATGTAACTCTGTGAGATGAATTAACAGAACACAGAGCAGTTTCTCAGAAAGCTTCTTTCCAGTTTTGAACGGAAGATATTTCCTTTTTCAACATAGCCCTCTAGGGGTTCCAAATATCCCTTTGCCAATTCCACAAGAACAGCCTTAGCGAAAGGTTTCTTGAGGTTAAAGATGTAACTAGGTGAGATAAATTAACAGAACACAGAGCAGTTTCTCAGAAAGCTTCTTTCCAGTTTTGAACTGAAGATATTTCCTTTTTCACCATAGCCCTCTATGGGCTTCCAAATATCCCTTTGCCAATTCCACAAGAACAGCCTTAGCGAAAGGCTTCTTGATGGGAAAGATGTAACTCTGCTAGATGAATTAACAGAACACAGAGCAGTTTCTCAGAAAGCTTCTTTCCAGTTTTGAACGGAAGATATTTCCTTTTTCACCATAGCCCTCTATGGGCTTCCAAATATCCCTTTGCCAATTCCACAAGAACAGCCTTAGCGAAAGACTTCTTGAAGGGAAAGATGTAACTCTGTGAGATGAATTAATAGAACACAGAGCAGTTTCTAAGAAAGCTTCTTTCCAGTTTTGAACGGAAGATATTTCCTTTTTCACCATAGCCCTCTATGGGCTTCCAAATATCCCTTTGCCAATTCCACAAGAACAGCCTTATCGAAAGGCTTCTTGAAGGGAAAGATGTAACTCTGTGAGATGAATTAACAGAACACAGAGCAGTTTCTCAGAAAGCTTCTTTCCAGTTTTGAACGGAAGATACTTCCTTTTTCACCATAGCCCTCTATGGGCTTCCAAATATCCCTTTGCCAATTCCACAAGAACAGCCTTAGCGAAAGGCTTCTTGAAGGGAAAGATGTAACTCTGTGAGATGAATTAACAGAACACAGAGCAGTTTCTCAGAAAGCTTCTTTCCAGTTTTGAACGGAAGATATTTCCTTTTTCACCATAGCCGTCTATGGGCTTCCAAATATCCCTTTGCCAATTCCACAAGAACAGCCTTAGCGAAAGGCATCTTGAAGGGAAAGATGTAACTCTGTGAGATGAATTAACAGAACACAGAGCAGTTTCTCAGAAAGCTTCTTTCCAGTTTTGAACGGAAGATATTTCCTTTTTCATCATAGCCCTCTAAGGGCTTCCAAATATCCCTTTGCCAATTCCACAAGAACAGCCTTAGCGAAAGGCTTCTTGAAGGGAAAGATGTAACTCTGTGAGATGAATTAACAGAACACAGAGCAGTTTCTCAGAAAGCTTCTTTCCAGTTTTGAACGGAAGATATTTCCTTTTTCACCCTAGCCCTCTATGGGCTTCCAAATATCCCTTTGCCAATTCCACAAGAACAGCCTTAGCGAAAGACTTCTTGAAGGGAAAGATGTAACTCTGTGAGATGAATTAACAGAACACAGAGCAGTTTCTCAGAAAGCTTCTTTCCAGTTTTGAACGGAAGATATTTCCTTTTTCACCATAGCGCTCTATGGGCTTCCAAATATCCCTTTGCCAATTCCACAAGAACAGCCTTAGCGAAAGGCTTCTTGAAGGGAAAGATGTAACTCTGTGAGATGAATTAACAGAACACAGAGCAGTTTCTCAGAAAGCTTCTTTCCAGTTTTGAACGGAAGATATTTCCTTTTTCACCATAGCCCTCTATGGGTTTCCAAATATCCCTTTGCCAATTCCACAGGAACAGCCTTAGCGAAAGGCTTCTTGAAGGGAAAGATGTAACTCTGTGAGATGAATTAACAGAACACAGAGCAGTTTCTCAGAAAGCTTCTTTCCAGTTTTGAACGGAAGATATTTCCTTTTTCACCATAGCCCTCTATGGGCTTCCAAATATCCCTTTGCCAATTCCACAAGAACAGCCTTAGCGAAAGGCTCTTGAAGGGAAAGATGTAACTCTGTGAGATGAATTAACAGAACACAGAGCAGTTTCTCAGTAAGCTTCTTTCCAGTTTTGAACGGAAGATATTTCCTTTTTCACCATAGCCCTCTATGGGCTTCCAAATATCCCTTTGCCAATTCCACAAGAACAGCCTTAGCGAAAGGCTTCTTGAAGGGAAAGATGTAACTCTGTGAGATGAATTAACAGAACACAGAGCAATTTCTCAGAAAGCTTCTTTCCAGTTTTGAACGGAAGATATTTCCTTTTTCACCATAGCCCTCTAGGGGTTCCAAATATCCCTTTGCCAATTCCACAAGAACAGCCTTAGCGAAAGGCTTCTTGAAGGGAAAGATGTAACTCTGTGAGATGAATTAACAGAACATAGAACAGTTTCTCAGAAAGCTTCTTTCCAGTTTTGAACGGAAGATATTTCCTTTTTCACCATAGCCCTCTATGGGCTCCAAATATCCCTTTGCCAATTCCACAAGAACAGCCTTCGCGAAAGGCTTCTTGAAGGGAAAGATGTAACTCTGTGAGATGAATTAACAGAACACAGAGCAGTTTCTCAGAAAGCTTCTTTCCACTTTTGAACGGAAGATATTTCCTTTTTCACCATAGCCCTCTATGGGCTTCCAAATATCCCTTTGCCAATTCCACAAGAACAGCCTTAGGGAAAGGCTCTTGAAGGGAAAGATGTAACTCTGTGAGATGAATTAACAGAACACAGAGCAGTTTCTCAGAAAGCTTCTTTCCAGTTTTGAACGGAAGATATTTCCTTTTTCACCATAGCCCTCTATGGGCTTCCAAATATCCCTTTGCCAATTCCACAAGAACAGCCTTAGCGAAAGGCTTCTTGAAGGGAAAGATGTAACTCTGAGGGATGAATTAACAGAACACAGAACAGTTTCTCAGAAAGCTTCTTTCCAGTTTTGAACGGAAGATATTTCCTTTTTCACCATAGCCCTCTAGGGGTTCCAAATATCCCTTTGCCAATTCCACAAGAACAGCCTTAGCGAAAGGCTTCTTGAGGTTAAAGATGTAACTAGGTGAGATGAATTAACAGAACACAGAGCAGTTTCTCAGAAAGCTTCTTTCCAGTTTTGAACTGAAGATATTTCCTTTTTCACCTTAGCCCTCTATGGGCTTCCAAATATCCCTTTGCCAATTCCACAAGAACAGCCTTAGCGAAAGGCTTCTTGATGGGAAAGATGTAACTCTGTGAGATGAATTAACAGAACACAGAGCAGTTTCTCAGAAAGCTTCTTTCCAGTTTTGAACGGAAGATATTTCCTTTTTCACCATAGCCCTCTATGGGCTTCCAAATATCCCTTTGCCAATTCCACAAGAACAGCCTTCGCGAAAGACTTCTTGAAGGGAAAGATGTAACTCTGTGAGATGAATTAATAGAACACAGAGCAGTTTCTAAGAAAGCTTCTTTCCAGTTTTGAACGGAAGATATTTCCTTTTTCACCATAGCCCTCTATGGGCTTCCAAATATCCCTTTGCCAATTCCACAAGAACAGCCTTATCGAAAGGCTTCTTGAAGGGAAAGATGTAACTCTGTGAGATGAATTAACAGAACACAGAGCAGTTTCTCAGAAAGCTTCTTTCCAGTTTTGAACGGAAGATACTTCCTTTTTCACCATAGCCCTCTATGGGCTTCCAAATATCCCTTTGCCAATTCCACAAGAACAGCCTTAGCGAAAGGCTTCTTGAAGGGAAAGATTAACTCTGTGAGATGAATTAACAGAACACAGAGCAGTTTCTCAGAAAGCTTCTTTCCCGTTTTCAACGGAAGATATTTCCTTTTTCACCATAGCCCTCTATGGGCTTCCAAATATCCCTTTGCCAATTCCACAAGAACAGCCTTAGCGAAAGGCTTCTTGAAGGGAAAGATGTAACTCTGTGAGATGAATTAACAGAACACAGAGCAGTTTCTCAGAAAGCTTCTTTCCACTTTTGAACTGAAGAGATTTCCTTTTTCACCATAGCCCTCTATGGGCTTCCAAATATCCCTTTGCCAATTCCACAAGAACAGACTTAGCGAAAGGCTCTTGAAGGGAAAGAGGTAACTCTGTGAGATGAATTAACAGAACACAGAGCAGTTTCTCAGAAAGCTTCTTTCCAGTTTTGAACGGAAGATATTTCCTTTTTCACCATAGCCCTCTATGGGCTTCCAAATATCCCTTTGCCAATTCCACAAGAACAGCCTTAGCGAAAGGCTTCTTGAAGTTAAAGATGTATCTCTGTGAGATGAATTAACAGAACACAGAGCAGTTTCTCAGAAAGCTTCTTTCCAGTTTTGAACGGAAGATATTTCCTTTTTCACCATAGACCTCTAGGGGTTCCAAATATCCCTTTGCCAATTCCACAAGAACAGCCTTAGCGAAAGGCTTCTTGAAGTTAAAGATGTAACTCTGTGAGATGAATTAACAGAACACAGAGCAGTTTCTCAGAAAGCTTCTTTCCAGTTTTGAACGGAAGATATTTCCTTTTTCACCTTAGCCCTCTATGGGCTTCCAAATATCCCTTTGCCAATTCCACAAGAACAGCCTTAGCGAAAGGCTTCTTGAAGGGAAAGATGTAACTCGGTGAGATGAATTAACAGAACACAGAGCAGTTTCTCAGAAAGCTTCTTTCCAGTTTTGAACGGAAGATATTTCCTTTTTCACCATAGCCGTCTATGGGCTTCCAAATATCCCTTTGCCAATTCCACAAGAACAGCCTTAGCGAAAGGCATCTTGAAGGGAAAGATGTAACTCTGTGAGATGAATTAACAGAACACAGAGCAGTTTCTCAGAAAGCTTCTTTCCAGTTTTGAACGGAAGATATTTCCTTTTTCATCATAGCCCTCTAAGGGCTTCCAAATATCCCTTTGCCAATTCCACAAGAACAGCCTTAGCGAAAGGCTTCTTGAAGGGAAAGATGTAACTCTGTGAGATGAATTAACAGAACACAGAGCAGTTTCTCAGAAAGCTTCTTTCCAGTTTTGAACGGAAGATATTTCCTTTTTCACCATAGCCCTCTATGGGCTTCCAAATATCCCTTTGCCAATTCCACAAGAACAGCCTTAGCGAAAGACTTCTTGAAGGGAAAGATGTAACTCTGTGAGATGAATTAACAGAACACACAGCAGTTTCTCAGAAAGCTTCTTTCCAGTTTTGAACGGAAGATATTTCCTTTTTCACCATAGCGCTCTATGGGCTTCCAAATATCCCTTTGCCAATTCCACAAGAACAGCCTTAGCGAAAGGCTTCTTGAAGGGAAAGATGTAACTCTGTGAGATGAATTAACAGAACACAGAGCAGTTTCTCAGAAAGCTTCTTTCCAGTTTTGAACGGAAGATATTTCCTTTTTCACCATAGCCCTCTATGGGTTTCCAAATATCCCTTTGCCAATTCCACAGGAACAGCCTTAGCGAAAGGCTTCTTGAAGGGAAAGATGTAACTCTGTGAGATGAATTAACAGAACACAGAGCAGTTTCTCAGAAAGCTTCTTTCCAGTTTTGAACGGAAGATATTTCCTTTTTCACCATAGCCCTCTATGGGCTTCCAAATATCCCTTTGCCAATTCCACAAGAACAGCCTTAGCGAAAGGCTCTTGAAGGGAAAGATGTAACTCTGTGAGATGAATTAACAGAACACAGAGCAGTTTCTCAGTAAGCTTCTTTCCAGTTTTGAACGGAAGATATTTCCTTTTTCACCATAGCCCTCTATGGGCTTCCAAATATCCCTTTGCCAATTCCACAAGAACAGCCTTAGCGAAAGGCTTCTTGAAGGGAAAGATGTAACTCTGTGAGATGAATTAACAGAACACAGAGCAATTTCTCAGAAAGCTTCTTTCCAGTTTTGAACGGAAGATATTTCCTTTTTCACCATAGCCCTCTAGGGGTTCCAAATATCCCTTTGCCAATTCCACAAGAACAGCCTTAGCGAAAGGCTTCTTGAAGGGAAAGATGTAACTCTGTGAGATGAATTAACAGAACATAGAACAGTTTCTCAGAAAGCTTCTTTCCAGTTTTGAACGGAAGATATTTCCTTTTTCACCATAGCCCTCTATGGGCTCCAAATATCCCTTTGCCAATTCCACAAGAACAGCCTTCGCGAAAGGCTTCTTGAAGGGAAAGATGTAACTCTGTGAGATGAATTAACAGAACACAGAGCAGTTTCTCAGAAAGCTTCTTTCCACTTTTGAACGGAAGATATTTCCTTTTTCACCATAGCCCTCTATGGGCATCCAAATATCCCTTTGCCAATTCCACAAGAACAGCCTTAGGGAAAGGCTCTTGAAGGGAAAGATGTAACTCTGTGAGATGAAATAACAGAACACAGAGCAGTTTCTCAGAAAGCTTCTTTCCAGTTTTGAACGGAAGATATTTCCTTTTTCACCATAGCCCTCTATGGGCTTCCAAATATCCCTTTGCCAATTCCACAAGAACAGCCTTAGCGAAAGGCTTCTGGAAGGGAAAGATGTAACTCTGAGGGATGAATTAACAGAACACAGAGCAGTTTCTCAGAAAGCTTCTTTCCAGTTTTGAACGGAAGATATTTCCTTTTTCACCATAGCCCTCTAGGGGTTCCAAATATCCCTTTGCCAATTCCACAAGAACAGCCTTAGCGAAAGGCTTCTTGAGGTTAAAGATGTAACTAGGTGAGATGAATTAACAGAACACAGAGCAGTTTCTCAGAAAGCTTCTTTCCAGTTTTGAACGGAAGATATTTCCTTTTTCACCATAGCCCTCTATGGGCTTCCAAATATCCCTTTGCCAATTCCACAAGAACAGCCTTAGCGAAAGGCTTCTTGATGGGAAAGATGTAACTCTGTGAGATGAATTAACAGAACACAGAGCAGTTTCTCAGAAAGCTTCTTTCCAGTTTTGAACGGAAGATATTTCCTTTTTCACCATAGCCCTCTATGGGCTTCCAAATATCCCTTTGCCAATTCCACAAGAACAGCCTTAGCGAAAGGCTTCTTGAAGTTAAAGATGTAACTCTGTGAGATGAATTAACAGAACACAGAGCAGTTTCTCAGAAAGCTTCTTTCCAGTTTTGAACGGAAGATATTTCCTTTTTCACCTTAGCCCTCTATGGGCTTCCAAATATCCCTTTGCCAATTCCACAAGAACAGCCTTAGCGAAAGGCTTCTTGAAGGGAAAGATGTAACTCTGTGAGATGAATTAACAGAACACAGAGCAGTTTCTCAGAAAGCTTCTTTCCAGTTTTGAACGGAAGATATTTCCTTTTTCACCATAGCCGTCTATGGGCTTCCAAATATCCCTTTGCCAATTCCACAAGAACAGCCTTAGCGAAAGGCATCTTGAAGGGAAAGATGTAACTCGGTGAGATGAATTAACAGAACACAGAGCAGTTTCTCAGAAAGCTTCTTTCCAGTTTTGAACGGAAGATATTTCCTTTTTCATCATAGCCCTCTAAGGGCTTCCAAATATCCCTTTGCCAATTCCACAAGAACAGCCTTAGCGAAAGGCTTCTTGAAGGGAAAGATGTAACTCTGTGAGATGAATTAACAGAACACAGAGCAGTTTCTCAGAAAGCTTCTTTCCAGTTTTGAACGGAAGATATTTCCTTTTTCAGCATAGCCCTCTATGGGCTTCCAAATATCCCTTTGCCAATTCCACAAGAACAGCCTTAGCGAAAGGCTTCTTGAAGGGAAAGATGTAACTCTGTGAGATGAATTAACAGAACATAGAACAGTTTCTCAGAAAGCTTCTTTCCAGTTTTGAACGGAAGATACTTCCTTTTTCACCATAGCCCTCTATGGGCTTCCAAATATCCCTTTGCCAATTCCACAAGAACAGCCTTAGCGAAAGGCTTCTTGAAGGGAAAGATTAACTCTGTGAGATGAATTAACAGAACACAGAGCAGTTTCTCAGAAAGCTTCTTTCCCGTTTTCAACGGAAGATATTTCCTTTTTCACCATAGCCCTCTATGGGCTTCCAAATATCCCTTTGCCAATTCCACAAGAACAGCCTTAGCGAAAGGCTTCTTGAAGGGAAAGATGTAACTCTGTGAGATGAATTAACAGAACACAGAGCAGTTTCTCAGAAAGCTTCTTTCCACTTTTGAACTGAAGAGATTTCCTTTTTCACCATAGCCCTCTATGGGCTTCCAAATATCCCTTTGCCAATTCCACAAGAACAGACTTAGCGAAAGGCTCTTGAAGGGAAAGAGGTAACTCTGTGAGATGAATTAACAGAACACAGAGCAGTTTCTCAGAAAGCTTCTTTCCAGTTTTGAACGGAAGATATTTCCTTTTTCACCATAGCCCTCAATGGGCTTCCAAATATCCCTTTGCCAATTCCACAAGAACAGCCTTAGCGAAAGGCTTCTTGAAGTTAAAGATGTATCTCTGTGAGATGAATTAACAGAACACAGAGCAGTTTCTCAGAAAGCTTCTTTCCAGTTTTGAACGGAAGATATTTCCTTTTTCACCATAGACCTCTAGGGGTTCCAAATATCCCTTTGCCAATTCCACAAGAACAGCCTTAGCGAAAGGCTTCTTGAAGTTAAAGATGTAACTCTGTGAGATGAATTAACAGAACACAGAGCAGTTTCTCAGAAAGCTTCTTTCCAGTTTTGAACGGAAGATATTTCCTTTTTCACCTTAGCCCTCTATGGGCTTCCAAATATCCCTTTGCCAATTCCACAAGAACAGCCTTAGCGAAAGGCTTCTTGAAGGGAAAGATGTAACTCTGTGAGATGAATTAACAGAACACAGAGCAGTTTCTCAGAAAGCTTCTTTCCAGTTTTGAACGGAAGATATTTCCTTTTTCACCATAGCCGTCTATGGGCTTCCAAATATCCCTTTGCCAATTCCACAAGAACAGCCTTAGCGAAAGGCATCTTGAAGGGAAAGATGTAACTCTGTGAGATGAATTAACAGAACACAGAGCAGTTTCTCAGAAAGCTTCTTTCCAGTTTTGAACGGAAGATATTTCCTTTTTCATCATAGCCCTCTAAGGGCTTCCAAATATCCCTTTGCCAATTCCACAAGAACAGCCTTAGCGAAAGGCTTCTTGAAGGGAAAGATGTAACTCTGTGAGATGAATTAACAGAACACAGAGCAGTTTCTCAGAAAGCTTCTTTCCAGTTTTGAACGGAAGATATTTCCTTTTTCACCATAGCCCTCTATGGGCTTCCAAATATCCCTTTGCCAATTCCACAAGAACAGCCTTAGCGAAAGACTTCTTGAAGGGAAAGATGTAACTCTGTGAGATGAATTAACAGAACACACAGCAGTTTCTCAGAAAGCTTCTTTGCAGTTTTGAACGGAAGATATTTCCTTTTTCACCATAGCGCTCTATGGGCTTCCAAATATCCCTTTGCCAATTCCACAAGAACAGCCTTAGCGAAAGGCTTCTTGAAGGGAAAGATGTAACTCTGTGAGATGAATTAACAGAACACAGAGCAGTTTCTCAGAAAGCTTCTTTCCAGTTTTGAACGGAAGATATTTCCTTTTTCACCATAGCCCTCTATGGGTTTCCAAATATCCCTTTGCCAATTCCACAGGAACAGCCTTAGCGAAAGGCTTCTTGAAGGGAAAGATGTAACTCTGTGAGATGAATTAACAGAACACAGAGCAGTTTCTCAGAAAGCTTCTTTCCAGTTTTGAACGGAAGATATTTCCTTTTTCACCATAGCCCTCTATGGGCTTCCAAATATCCCTTTGCCAATTCCACAAGAACAGCCTTAGCGAAAGGCTCTTGAAGGGAAAGATGTAACTCTGTGAGATGAATTAACAGAACACAGAGCAGTTTCTCAGTAAGCTTCTTTCCAGTTTTGAACGGAAGATATTTCCTTTTTCACCATAGCCCTCTAGGGGTTCCAAATATCCCTTTGCCAATTCCACAAGAACAGCCTTAGCGAAAGGCTTCTTGAGGTTAAAGATGTAACTAGGTGAGATGAATTAACAGAACACAGAGCAGTTTCTCAGAAAGCTTCTTTCCAGTTTTGAACGGAAGATATTTCCTTTTTCACCATAGCCCTCTATGGGCTTCCAAATATCCCTTTGCCAATTCCACAAGAACAGCCTTAGCGAAAGGCTTCTTGATGGGAAAGATGTAACTCTGTGAGATGAATTAACAGAACACAGAGCAGTTTCTCAGAAAGCTTCTTTCCAGTTTTGAACGGAAGATATTTCCTTTTTCACCATAGCCCTCTATGGGCTTCCAAATATCCCTTTGCCAATTCCACAAGAACAGCCTTAGCGAAAGGCTTCTTGAAGTTAAAGATGTAACTCTGTGAGATGAATTAACAGAACACAGAGCAGTTTCTCAGAAAGCTTCTTTCCAGTTTTGAACGGAAGATATTTCCTTTTTCACCTTAGCCCTCTATGGGCTTCCAAATATCCCTTTGCCAATTCCACAAGAACAGCCTTAGCGAAAGGCTTCTTGAAGGGAAAGATGTAACTCTGTGAGATGAATTAACAGAACACAGAGCAGTTTCTCAGAAAGCTTCTTTCCAGTTTTGAACGGAAGATATTTCCTTTTTCACCATAGCCGTCTATGGGCTTCCAAATATCCCTTTGCCAATTCCACAAGAACAGCCTTAGCGAAAGGCATCTTGAAGGGAAAGATGTAACTCTGTGAGATGAATTAACAGAACACAGAGCAGTTTCTCAGAAAGCTTCTTTCCAGTTTTGAACGGAAGATATTTCCTTTTTCATCATAGCCCTCTAAGGGCTTCCAAATATCCCTTTGCCAATTCCACAAGAACAGCCTTAGCGAAAGGCTTCTTGAAGGGAAAGATGTAACTCTGTGAGATGAATTAACAGAACACAGAGCAGTTTCTCAGAAAGCTTCTTTCCAGTTTTGAACGGAAGATATTTCCTTTTTCAGCATAGCCCTCTATGGGCTTCCAAATATCCCTTTGCCAATTCCACAAGAACAGCCTTAGCGAAAGACTTCTTGAAGGGAAAGATGTAACTCTGTGAGATGAATTAACAGAACACAGAGCAGTTTCTCAGAAAGCTTCTTTCCAGTTTTGAACGGAAGATATTTCCTTTTTCACCATAGCGCTCTATGGGCTTCCAAATATCCCTTTGCCAATTCCACAAGAACAGCCTTAGCGAAAGGCTTCTTGAAGGGAAAGATGTAACTCTGTGAGATGAATTAACAGAACACAGAGCAGTTTCTCAGAAAGCTTCTTTCCAGTTTTGAACGGAAGATATTTCCTTTTTCACCATAGCCCTCTATGGGTTTCCAAATATCCCTTTGCCAATTCCACAGGAACAGCCTTAGCGAAAGGCTTCTTGAAGGGAAAGATGTAACTCTGTGAGATGAATTAACAGAACACAGAGCAGTTTCTCAGAAAGCTTCTTTCCAGTTTTGAACGGAAGATATTTCCTTTTTCACCATAGCCCTCTATGGGCTTCCAAATATCCCTTTGCCAATTCCACAAGAACAGCCTTAGCGAAAGGCTCTTGCAGGGAAAGATGTAACTCTGTGAGATGAATTAACAGAACACAGAGCAGTTTCTCAGTAAGCTTCTTTCCAGTTTTGAACGGAAGATATTTCCTTTTTCACCATAGCCCTCTATGGGCTTCCAAATATCCCTTTGCCAATTCCACAAGAACAGCCTTAGCGAAAGGCTTCTTGAAGGGAAAGATGTAACTCTGTGAGATGAATTAACAGAACACAGAGCAATTTCTCAGAAAGCTTCTTTCCAGTTTTGAACGGAAGATATTTCCTTTTTCACCATAGCCCTCTAGGGGTTCCAAATATCCCTTTGCCAATTCCACAAGAACAGCCTTAGCGAAAGGCTTCTTGAAGGGAAAGATGTAACTCTGTGAGATGAATTAACAGAACATAGAACAGTTTCTCAGAAAGCTTCTTTCCAGTTTTGAACGGAAGATATTTCCTTTTTCACCATAGCCCTCTATGGGCTCCAAATATCCCTTTGCCAATTCTACAAGAACAGCCTTAGCGAAAGGCTTCTTGAAGGGAAAGATGTAACTCTGTGAGATGAATTAACACAACACAGAGCAGTTTCTCAGAAAGCTTCTTTCCAGTTTTGAACGGAAGATATTTCCTTTTTCATCATAGCCCTCTAAGGGCTTCCAAATATCCCTTTGCCAATTCCACAAGAACAGCCTTAGCGAAAGGCTTCTTGAAGGGAAAGATGTAACTCTGTGAGATGAATTAACAGAACACAGAGCAGTTTCTCAGAAAGCTTCTTTCCAGTTTTGAACGGAAGATATTTCCTTTTTCAGCATAGCCCTCTATGGGCTTCCAAATATCCCTTTGCCAATTCCACAAGAACAGCCTTAGCGAAAGACTTCTTGAAGGGAAAGATGTAACTCTGTGAGATGAATTAACAGAACACAGAGCAGTTTCTCAGAAAGCTTCTTTCCAGTTTTGAACGGAAGATATTTCCTTTTTCACCATAGCGCTCTATGGGCTTCCAAATATCCCTTTGCCAATTCCACAAGAACAGCCTTAGCGAAAGGCTTCTTGAAGGGAAAGATGTAACTCTGTGAGATGAATTAACAGAACACAGAGCAGTTTCTCAGAAAGCTTCTTTCCAGTTTTGAACGGAAGATATTTCCTTTTTCACCATAGCCCTCTATGGGTTTCCAAATATCCCTTTGCCAATTCCACAGGAACAGCCTTAGCGAAAGGCTTCTTGAAGGGAAAGATGTAACTCTGTGAGATGAATTAACAGAACACAGAGCAGTTTCTCAGAAAGCTTCTTTCCAGTTTTGAACGGAAGATATTTCCTTTTTCACCATAGCCCTCTATGGGCTTCCAAATATCCCTTTGCCAATTCCACAAGAACAGCCTTAGCGAAAGGCTCTTGCAGGGAAAGATGTAACTCTGTGAGATGAATTAACAGAACACAGAGCAGTTTCTCAGTAAGCTTCTTTCCAGTTTTGAACGGAAGATATTTCCTTTTTCACCATAGCCCTCTATGGGCTTCCAAATATCCCTTTGCCAATTCCACAAGAACAGCCTTAGCGAAAGGCTTCTTGAAGGGAAAGATGTAACTCTGTGAGATGAATTAACAGAACACAGAGCAATTTCTCAGAAAGCTTCTTTCCAGTTTTGAACGGAAGATATTTCCTTTTTCACCATAGCCCTCTAGGGGTTCCAAATATCCCTTTGCCAATTCCACAAGAACAGCCTTAGCGAAAGGCTTGTTGAAGGGAAAGATGTAACTCTGTGAGATGAATTAACAGAACATAGAACAGTTTCTCAGAAAGCTTCTTTCCAGTTTTGAACGGAAGATATTTCCTTTTTCACCATAGCCCTCTATGGGCTCCAAATATCCCTTTGCCAATTCTACAAGAACAGCCTTCGCGAAAGGCTTCTTGAAGGGAAAGATGTAACTCTGTGAGATGAATTAACAGAACACAGAGCAGTTTCTCAGAAAGCTTCTTTCCAGTTTTGAACGGAAGATATTTCCTTTTTCACCATAGCCCTCTATGGGCTTCCAAATATCCCTTTGCCAATTCCACAAGAACAGCCTTAGCGAAAGGCTTCTTGAAGTTAAAGATGTAACTCTGTGAGATGAATTAACAGAACACAGAGCAGTTTCTCAGAAAGCTTCTTTCCAGTTTTGAACGGAAGATATTTCCTTTTTCACCTTAGCCCTCTATGGGCTTCCAAATATCCCTTTGCCAATTCCACAAGAACAGCCTTAGCGAAAGGCTTCTTGAAGGGAAAGATGTAACTCTGTGAGATGAATTAACAGAACACAGAGCAGTTTCTCAGAAAGCTTCTTTCCAGTTTTGAACGGAAGATATTTCCTTTTTCACCATAGCCGTCTATGGGCTTCCAAATATCCCTTTGCCAATTCCACAAGAACAGCCTTAGCGAAAGGCATCTTGAAGGGAAAGATGTAACTCTGTGAGATGAATTAACAGAACACAGAGCAGTTTCTCAGAAAGCTTCTTTCCAGTTTTGAACGGAAGATATTTCCTTTTTCATCATAGCCCTCTAAGGGCTTCCAAATATCCCTTTGCCAATTCCACAAGAACAGCCTTAGCGAAAGGCTTCTTGAAGGGAAAGATGTAACTCTGTGAGATGAATTAACAGAACACAGAGCAGTTTCTCAGAAAGCTTCTTTCCAGTTTTGAACGGAAGATATTTCCTTTTTCACCATAGCCCTCTATGGGCTTCCAAATATCCCTTTGCCAATTCCACAAGAACAGCCTTAGCGAAAGACTTCTTGAAGGGAAAGATGTAACTCTGTGAGATGAATTAACAGAACACAGAGCAGTTTCTCAGAAAGCTTCTTTCCAGTTTTGAACGGAAGATATTTCCTTTTTCACCATAGCGCTCTATGGGCTTCCAAATATCCCTTTGCCAATTCCACAAGAACAGCCTTAGCGAAAGGCTTCTTGAAGGGAAAGATGTAACTCTGTGAGATGAATTAACAGAACACAGAGCAGTTTCTCAGAAAGCTTCTTTCCAGTTTTGAACGGAAGATATTTCCTTTTTCACCATAGCCCTCTATGGGTTTCCAAATATCCCTTTGCCAATTCCACAGGAACAGCCTTAGCGAAAGGCTTCTTGAAGGGAAAGATGTAACTCTGTGAGATGAATTAACAGAACACAGAGCAGTTTCTCAGAAAGCTTCTTTCCAGTTTTGAACGGAAGATATTTCCTTTTTCACCATAGCCCTCTATGGGCTTCCAAATATCCCTTTGCCAATTCCACAAGAACAGCCTTAGCGAAAGGCTCTTGAAGGGAAAGATGTAACTCTGTGAGATGAATTAACAGAACACAGAGCAGTTTCTCAGTAAGCTTCTTTCCAGTTTTGAACGGAAGATATTTCCTTTTTCACCATAGCCCTCTATGGGCTTCCAAATATCCCTTTGCCAATTCCACAAGAACAGCCTTAGCGAAAGGCTTCTTGAAGGGAAAGATGTAACTCTGTGAGATGAATTAACAGAACACAGAGCAATTTCTCAGAAAGCTTCTTTCCAGTTTTGAACGGAAGATATTTCCTTTTTCACCATAGCCCTCTAGGGGTTCCAAATATCCCTTTGCCAATTCCACAAGAACAGCCTTAGCGAAAGGCTTCTTGAAGGGAAAGATGTAACTCTGTGAGATGAATTAACAGAACATAGAACAGTTTCTCAGAAAGCTTCTTTCCAGTTTTGAACGGAAGATATTTCCTTTTTCACCATAGCCCTCTATGGGCTCCAAATATCCCTTTGCCAATTCCACAAGAACAGCCTTCGCGAAAGGCTTCTTGAAGGGAAAGATGTAACTCTGTGAGATGAATTAACAGAACACAGAGCAGTTTCTCAGAAAGCTTCTTTCCACTTTTGAACGGAAGATATTTCCTTTTTCACCATAGCCCTCTATGGGCTTCCAAATATCCCTTTGCAATTCCACAAGAACAGCCTTAGGGAAAGGCTCTTGAAGGGAAAGATGTAACTCTGTGAGATGAATTAACAGAACACAGAGCAGTTTCTCAGAAAGCTTCTTTCCAGTTTTGAACGGAAGATATTTCCTTTTTCACCATAGCCCTCTATGGGCTTCCAAATATCCCTTTGCCAATTCCACAAGAACAGCCTTAGCGAAAGGCTTCTGGAAGGGAAAGATGTAACTCTGAGGGATGAATTAACAGAACACAGAGCAGTTTCTCAGAAAGCTTCTTTCCAGTTTTGAACGGAAGATATTTCCTTTTTCACCATAGCCCTCTAGGGGTTCCAAATATCCCTTTGCCAATTCCACAAGAACAGCCTTAGCGAAAGGCTTCTTGAGGTTAAAGATGTAACTAGGTGAGATGAATTAACAGAACACAGAGCAGTTTCTCAGAAAGCTTCTTTCCAGTTTTGAACGGAAGATATTTCTTTTTTCACCATAGCCCTCTATGGGCTTCCAAATATCCCTTTGCCAATTCCACAAGAACAGCCTTAGCGAAAGGGTTCTTGATGGGAAAGATGTAACTCTGTGAGATGAATTAACAGAACACAGAGCAGTTTCTCAGAAAGCTTCTTTCCAGTTTTGAACGGAAGATATTTCCTTTTTCACCATAGCCCTCTATGGGCTTCCAAATATCCCTTTGCCAATTCCACAAGAACAGCCTTAGCGAAAGGCTTCTTGAAGGGAAAGATGTAACTCTGTGAGATGAATTAACAGAACACAGAGCAGTTTCTCAGAAAGCTTCTTTCCACTTTTGAACGGAAGATATTTCCTTTTTCACCATAGCCCTCTATGGGCTTCCAAATATCCCTTTGCCAATTCCACAAGAACAGCCTTAGCGAAAGGCTTCTTGAAGGGAAAGATGTAACTCTGTGAGATGAATTAACAGAACACAGAGCAGTTTCTCAGAAAGCTTCTTTCCAGTTTTGAACGGAAGATATTTCCTTTTTCACCATAGCCCTCTATGGGCTTCCAAATATCCCTTTGCCAATTCCACAAGAACAGCCTTAGCGAAAGGCTTCTTGAAGGGAAAGATGTAACTCGGTGTGATGAATTAACAGAACACAGAGCAGTTTCTCAGAAAGCTTCTTTCCAGTTTTGAACTGAAGATATTTCCTTTTTCACCATAGCCCTCTATGGGCTTCCAAATATCCCTTTGCCAATTCCACAAGAACAGCCTTAGCGAAAGGCTTCTTGAAGGGAAAGATGGAACTCTGTGAGATGAATGAACAGAACACAGAGCAGTTTCTCAGAAAGCTTCTTTCCAGTTTTGAACGGAAGATATTTCCTTTTTCACCTTAGCCCTCTATGGGCTTCCAAATATCCCTTTGCCAATTCCACATGAACAGCCTTAGCGAAAGGCTTCTTGAAGGGAAATATGTAACTCTGTGAGATGAATTAACAGAACACAGAGCAGTTTCTCAGAAAGCTTCTTTCCAGTTTTGAACGGAAGAGATTTCTTTTTTCACCATAGCCCTCTATGGGCTTCCAAATATCCCTTTGCCAATTCCACAAGAACAGCCTTAGGGAAAGGCTTCTTGAAGTTAAAGATGTAACTCTGTGAGATGAATTAACAGAACACAGAGCAGTTTCTCAGAAAGCTTCTTTCTAGTTTTGAAAGGAAGATATTTCCTTTTTCACCATAGCCCTCTATGGGCTTCCAAATATCCCTTTGCCAATTCCACAAGAACAGCCTTAGCGAAAGGCTTCTTGAAGGGAAAGATGTAACTCTGTGAGATGAATTAACAGAACACAGAGCAGTTTCTCAGAAAGCTTCTTTCCACTTTAGAACGGAAGATACTTCCTTTTTCACCATAGCCCTCCATGGGCTTCCAAATATCCCTTTGCCAATTCCACAAGAAGAGCCTTAGTGAAAGGCTTCTTGAAGGGAAAGATGTAATTCTGTGAGATGAATTAAAAGAACAAAGAGCAGTTTCTCAGAAAGCTTCTTTCCAGTTTTGAACGGAAGATACTTCCTTTTTCACCATAGCCCTCTATGGGCTTCCAAATATCCCTTTGCCAATTCCACAAGAACAGCCTTAGCGTAAGGCTTCTTGAAGGGAAAGATGTAACTCTGTGAGATGAATTAACAGAACACAGAGCAGTTTCTCAGAAAGCTTCTTTCCAGTTTTGAACGGAAGAAATTTCCTTTTTCACCATAGCCCTCTATGGGCTTCCAAATATCCCTTTGCCAATTCCACAAGAACAGCCTTAGCGAAAGGCTTCTTGAAGGGAAAGATGTAACTCTGTGAGATGAATTAACAAAACACAGAGCAGTTTCTCAGAAAGCTTCTTTCCAGTTTTGAACGGAAGATATTTCCTTTTTCACCGTAGCCCTCTAGGGGCTTCCAAATATCCCTTTGCCAATTCCACCAGAACAGCCTAGCGAAAGACTTCTTGAAGGGAAAGATGTAACTCTGTGAGATGAATTAACAGAACACAGAGCAGTTTCTCAGAAAGCTTCTTTCCAGTTTTGAACGGAAGATATTTCCTTTTTCACCATAGCCCTCTATGGGCTTCCAAATATCCCTTTGACAATTCCACAAGAACAGCCTTAGCGAAAGGCTTCTTGAAGGGAAAGATGTAACTCTGTGAGATGAATTAACAGAACATAGAACAGTTTCTCAGAAAGCTTCTTTCCAGTTTTGAACGGAAGATATTTCCTTTTTCACCATAGCCCTCTATTGGCTCCAAATATCCCTTTGCCAGTTCCAGAAGAACAGCCTTAGCGAAAGGCTTCTTGAAGTTAAAGATGTAACTCTGTGAGATGAATTAACAGAACACAGAGCAGTTTCTCAGAAAGCTTCTTTCCAGTTTTGAACGGAAGATATTTCCTTTTTCACCATAGCCCTCTATGGGCTTCCAAATATCCCTTTGCCAATTCCACAAGAACAGCCTTAGCGAAAGGCTTCTTGAAGGGAAAGATGTAACTCTGTGAGATGAATTAACAGAACACAGAGCAGTTTCTCAGAAAGCTTCTTTCCAGTTTTGAACGGAAGATATTTCCTTTTTCACCATAGCCCTCTATGGGCTTCCAAATATCCCTTTGCCAATTCCACAAGAACAGCCTTAGCGAAAGGCTTCTTGAAGGGAAAGATGTAACTCTGTGAGATGAATCAACAGAACACAGAGCAGTTTCTCAGAAAGCTTCTTTCCAGTTTTGAACGGAAGATATTTCCTTTTTCACCATAGCCCTCTATGGGCTTCCAAATATCCCTTTGCCAATTCCACAAGAACAGCCTTAGCGAAAGGCTTCTTGAAGGGAAATATGTAACTCTGTGAGATGAATTAACAGAACACAGAGCAGTTTCTCAGAAAGCTTCTTTCCAGTGTTGAACGGAAGAGATTTCTTTTTTCACCATAGCCCTCTATGGGCTTCCAAATATCCCTTTGCCAATTCCACAAGAACAGCCTTAGGGAAAGGCTTCTTGAAGTTAAAGATGTAACTCTGTGAGATGAATTAACAGAACACAGAGCAGTTTCTCAGAAAGCTTCTTTCTAGTTTTGAACGGAAGATATTTCCTTTTTCACCATAGCCCTCTATGGGCTTCCAAATATCCCTTTGCCAATTCCACAAGAACAGCCTTAGGGAAAGGCTTCTTGAAGTTAAAGATGTAACTCTGTGAGATGAATTAACAGAACACAGAGCAGTTTCTCAGAAAGCTTCTTTCTAGTTTTGAACGGAAGATATTTCCTTTTTCACCATAGCCCTCTATGGGCTTCCAAATATCCCTTTGCCAATTCCACAAGAACAGCCTTAGCGAAAGGCTTCTTGAAGGGAAAGATATAACTCTGTGAGATGAATTAACAGAACACTGAGCAGTTTCTCAGAAAGCTTCTTTCCAGTTTTGAACGGAAGATATTTCCTTTTTCACCATAGCCCTCTAGGGGCTTCCAAATATCCCATTGCCAATTCGACAAGAACAGCCTTAGCGAAAGATTTCTTGAAGGGAAAGATGTAACTCCTTGTGAGGAATTAACAGAACACAGAGCAGTTTCTCAGAAAGCTTCTTTCCAGTTTTGAACGGAAGATATTTCCTTTTTCACCATAGCCCTCTATGGGCTTCCAAATATCCCTTTGCCAATTCCACAATAACAGCCTTAGCGAAAGGCTTCTTGAAGGAAGAGATGTAACTCTGCTAGATGAATTAACAGAACACAGAGCAGTTTCTCAGAAAGCTTCTTTCCACTTTAGAACGGAAGATATTTCCTTTTTCACCATAGCCCTCCATGGGCTTCCAAATATCCCTTTGCCAATTCCACAAGAAGAGCCTTAGTGAAAGGCTTCTTGTTGGGAAAGATGTAATTCTGTGAGATGAATTAAAAGAACAAAGAGCAGTTTTTCAGAAAGCTTCTTTCCAGTTTTGAACGAATGATATTTCCTTTTTCACCATAGCCCTCTATGGGCTTCCAAATATCCCTTTGCCAATTCCACAAGAACAGCCTTAGCGAAAGGCTTCTTGAAGGGAAAGATGTAACTCGGTGAGATGAATTAACAGAACACAGAGCAGTTTCTCAGAAAGCTTCTTTCCAGTTTTGAACGCAAGATACTTCCTTTTTCACCGTAGGCCTCTATGGGCTTCCAAATATCCCTTTGCCAATTCCACCAGAACAGCCTAGCGAAAGACTTCTTGAAGGGAAAGATGTAACTCTGTGAGATGAATTAACAGAACACAGAGCAGTTTCTCAGAAAGCTTCTTTCCAGTTTTGAACGGAAGAAATTTCCTTTTTCACCATAGCCCTCTATGGGCTTCCAAATATCCCTTTGACAATTCCACAAGAACAGCCTTAGCTAAAGGCTTCTTGAAAGGAAAGATGTAACTCTGTGAGATGAATTAACAGAACATAGAACAGTTTCTCAGAAAGCTTCTTTCCAGTTTTGAACGGAAGAAATTTCCTTTTTCACCATAGCCCTCTATTGGCTCCAAATATCCCTTCGCCAGTTCCACAAGAACAGCCTTAGCGAAAGACTTCTTGAAGGGAAAGATGTAACTCTGTGAGATGAATTAACAGAACACAGAGCAGTTTCTCAGAAAGCTTCTTTCCAGTTTAGAACGGAAGATATTTCCTTTTTCACCATAGCCCTCTATGGGCTTCCAAATATCCCTTTGACAATTCCACAAGAACAGCCTTAGCGAAAGGCTTCTTGAAGGGAAAGATGTAACTCTGTGAGATGAATTAACAGAACATAGAACAGTTTCTCAGAAAGCTTCTTTCCAGTTTTGAACGGAAGATATTTCCTTTTTCACCATAGCCCTCTATTGGCTCCAAATATCCCTTTGCCAGTTCCAGAAGAACAGCCTTAGCGAAAGGCTTCTTGAAGTTAAAGATGTAACTCTGTGAGATGAATTAACAGAACACAGAGCAGTTTCTCAGAAAGCTTCTTTCCAGTTTTGAACGGAAGATATTTCCTTTTTCACCATAGCCCTCTATGGGCTTCCAAATATCCCTTTGCCAATTCCACAAGAACAGCCTTAGCGAAAGGCTTCTTGAAGGGAAATATGTAACTCTGTGAGATGAATTAACAGAACACAGAGCAGTTTCTCAGAAAGCTTCTTTCCAGTGTTGAACGGAAGAGATTTCTTTTTTCACCATAGCCCTCTATGGGCTTCCAAATATCCCTTTGCCAATTCCACAAGAACAGCCTTAGGGAAAGGCTTCTTGAAGTTAAAGATGTAACTCTGTGAGATGAATTAACAGAACACAGAGCAGTTTCTCAGAAAGCTTCTTTCTAGTTTTGAACGGAAGATATTTCCTTTTTCACCATAGCCCTCTATGGGCTTCCAAATATCCCTTTGCCAATTCCACAAGAACAGCCTTAGGGAAAGGCTTCTTGAAGTTAAAGATGTAACTCTGTGAGATGAATTAACAGAACACAGAGCAGTTTCTCAGAAAGCTTCTTTCTAGTTTTGAACGGAAGATATTTCCTTTTTCACCATAGCCCTCTATGGGCTTCCAAATATCCCTTTGCCAATTCCACAAGAACAGCCTTAGCGAAAGGCTTCTTGAAGGGAAAGATATAACTCTGTGAGATGAATTAACAGAACACTGAGCAGTTTCTCAGAAAGCTTCTTTCCAGTTTTGAACGGAAGATATTTCCTTTTTCACCATAGCCCTCTATGGGCTTCCAAATATCCCATTGCCAATTCGACAAGAACAGCCTTAGCGAAAGATTTCTTGAAGGGAAAGATGTAACTCCTTGTGATGAATTAACAGAACACAGAGCAGTTTCTCAGAAAGCTTCTTTCCAGTTTTGAACGGAAGATATTTCCTTTTTCACCATAGCCCTCTATGGGCTTCCAAATATCCCTTTGCCAATTCCACAAGAACAGCCTTAGCGAAAGGCTTCTTGAAGGAAGAGATGTAACTCTGCTAGATGAATTAACAGAACACAGAGCAGTTTCTCAGAAAGCTTCTTTCCACTTTAGAACGGAAGATATTTCCTTTTTCAGCATAGCCCTCCATGGGCTTCCAAAAATCCCTTTGCCAATTCCACAAGAAGAGCCTTAGTGAAAGGCTTCTTGTTGGGAAAGATGTAATTCTGTGAGATGAATTAAAAGAACAAAGAGCAGTTTTTCAGAAAGCTTCTTTCCAGTTTTGAACGGATGATATTTCCTTTTTCACCATAGCCCTCTATGGGCTTCCAAATATCCCTTTGCCAATTCCACAAGAACAGCCTTAGCGAAAGGCTTCTTGAAGGGAAAGATGTAACTCGGTGAGATGAATTAACAGAACACAGAGCAGTTTCTCAGAAAGCTTCTTTCCAGTTTTGAACGCAAGATACTTCCTTTTTCACCGTAGGCCTCTATGGGCTTCCAAATATCCCTTTGCCAATTCCACCAGAACAGCCTAGCGAAAGACTTCTTGAAGGGAAAGATGTAACTCTGTGAGATGAATTAACAGAACACAGAGCAGTTTCTCAGAAAGCTTCTTTCCAGTTTTGAACGGAAGAAATTTCCTTTTTCACCATAGCCCTCTATGGGCTTCCAAATATCCCTTTGACAATTCCACAAGAACAGCCTTAGCTAAAGGCTTCTTGAAGGGAAAGATGTAACTCTGTGAGATGAATTAACAGAACATAGAACAGTTTCTCAGAAAGCTTCTTTCCAGTTTTGAACGGAAGAAATTTCCTTTTTCACCATAGCCCTCTATTGGCTCCAAATATCCCTTCGCCAGTTCCACAAGAACAGCCTTAGCGAAAGGCTTCTTGAAGTTAAAGATGTAACTCTGTGAGATGAATTAACAGAACACAGAGCAGTTTCTCAGAAAGCTTCTTTCCAGTTTTGAACGGAAGATATTTCCTTTTTCACCATAGCCGTCTATGGGCTTCCAAATATCCCTTTGCCAATTCCACAAGAACAGCCTTAGCGAAAGGCTTCTTGAAGGGAAAGATGTAACTCTGTGAGATGAATTAACAGAACACAGAGCAGTTTCTCAGAAAGCTTCTTTCCAGTTTTGAACGGAAGATATTTCCTTTTTCACCATAGCCCTCTATGGGCTTCCAAATATCCCTTTGCCAATTCCACAAGAACAGCCTTAGCGAAAGGCTTCTTGAAGGGAAAGATGTAACTCTGTGAGATGAATTAACAGAACACAGAGCAGTTTCTCAGAAAGCTTCTTTCCAGTTTTGAACGGAAGATATTTCCTTTTTCACCATAGCCCTCTATGGGCTTCCAAATATCCCTTTGCCAATTCCACAAGAACAGCCTTAGCGAAAGGCTTCTTGAAGGGAAAGATGTAACTCTTTGAGATGAATTAACAGAACACAGAGCAGTTTCTCAGAAAGCTTCTTTCCACTTTTGAACTGAAGATATTTCCTTTTTCACCATAGCCCTCTATGGGCTTCCAAATATCCCTTTGCCAATTCCACAAGAACAGACTTAGCGAAAGGCTCTTGAAGGGAAAGATGTAACTCTCTGAGATGAATTAACAGAACACAGAGCAGTTTCTCAGAAAGCTTCTTTCCAGTTTTGAACGGAAGATATTTCCTTTTTCACCATAGCCCTCTATGGGCTTCCAAATATCTCTTTGCCAATTCCCCAAGAACAGCCTTAGCGAAAGGCTTCTTGAAGGGAAAGATGTAACTCGGTGAGATGAATTAACAGAACACAGAGCAGTTTCTCAGAAAGCTTCTTTCCAGTTTTGAACAGAAGATATTTCCTTTTTCACCGTAGGCCTCTATGGGCTTCCAAATATCCCTTTGCCAATTCCACCAGAACAGCCTAGCGAAAGACTTCTTGAAGGGAAAGATGTAACTCTGTGAGATGAATTAACAGAACACAGAGCAGTTTCTCAGAAAGCTTCTTTCCAGTTTTGAACGGAAGATATTTCCTTTTTCACCATAGCCCTCTATGGGCTTCCAAATATCCCTTTGACAATTCCACAAGAACAGCCTTAGCGAAAGGCTTCTTGAAGGGAAAGATGTAACTCTGTGAGATGAATTAACAGATCATAGAACAGTTTCTCAGAAAGCTTCTTTCCAGTTTTGAACGGAAGATATTTCCTTTTTCACCATAGCCCTCCATGGGCTTCCAAATATCCCTTTGCCAATTCCACAAGAAGAGCCTTAGTGAAAGGCTTCTTGAAGGGAAAGATGTAATTCTGTGAGATGAATTAAAAGAACACAGAGCAGTTTCTCAGAAAGCTTCTTTCCAGTTTTGAACGGAAGATATTTCCTTTTTCACCATGGCCCTCTATGGGCTTCCAAATATCCCTTTGCCAATTCCACAAGAACAGCCTTAGCGAAAGGCTTCTTGAAGGGAAAGATGTAACTCTGTGAGATGAATTAACAGAACATAGAACAGTTTCTCAGAAAGCTTCTTTCCAGTTTTGAACGCAAGATACTTCCTTTTTCACCATAGACCTCTAGGGGTTCCAAATATCCCTTTGCCAATTCCACAAGAACAGCCTTAGCGAAAGGCTTCTTGAAGTTAAAGATGTAACTCTGTGAGATGAATTAACAGAACACAGAGCAGTTTCTCAGATAGCTTCTTTCCAGTTTCGAACGGAAGATATTTCCTTTTTCACCATAGCCCTCTATGGGCTTCCAAATATCCCTTTGCCAATTCCACAAGAACAGCCTTAGCGAAAGGCTTCTTGAAGGGAAAGATGTAACTCTGTGACATGAATTAACAGAACACAGAGCAGTTTCTCAGAAAGCTTCTTTCCAGTTTTGAACGGAAGATATTTCCTTTTTCACCATGGCCCTCTATGGGCTTCCAAATATCCCTTTGCCAATTCCACAAGAACAGCCTTAGCGAAAGGCTTCTTGAAGGGAAAGATGTAACTCTGTGAGATGAATTAACAGAACATAGAACAGTTTCTCAGAAAGCTTCTTTCCACTTTTGAACGGAAGATATTCCTTTTTTCACCATAGCCCTCTATGGGTTTCCAAATATCCCTTTGCCAATTCCACAGGAACAAACTTAGCGAAAGGCTTCTTAAAGGGAAAGATGTAACTCTATGGGATGAATTAACAGAACACAGAGCAGTTTCTCAGAAACCTTCTTTCCAGTTTTAAACGGAAGATATTTCCTTTTTCACCATAGCCCTCTATGGGCTTCCAAATTTCCCTTTGCCAATTCCACAAGAACAGGCTTAGCGAAAGGCTTCCTGAAGGGAAAGATGTAACTCTGTGAGATGAATTAACAGAACACAGAGCAGTTTCTCCGAAAGCTTCTTTCCAGTTTTGAACGGAAGATATTTCCTTTTTCACCTTAGCCCTCTATGGGCTTCCAAATATCCCTTTGCCAATTCCACAAGAACAGCCTTAGCGAAAGGCTTCTTGAAGGGAAAGATGTAACTCTGTGAGATGAATTAACAGAACACAGAGCAGTTTCTCAGAAAGCTTCTTTCCAGTTTTGAACGGAAGATATTTCCTTTTTCACCATAGCCGTCTATGGGCTTCCAAATATCCCTTTGCCAATTCCACAAGAACAGCCTTAGCGAAAGGCATCTTGAAGGGAAAGATGTAACTCTGTGAGATGAATTAACAGAACACAGAGCAGTTTCTCAGAAAGCTTCTTTCCAGTTTTGAACGGAAGATATTTCCTTTTTCATCATAGCCCTCTAAGGGCTTCCAAATATCCCTTTGCCAATTCCACAAGAACAGCCTTAGCGAAAGGCTTCTTGAAGGGAAAGATGTAACTCTGTGAGATGAATTAACAGAACACAGAGCAGTTTCTCAGAAAGCTTCTTTCCAGTTTTGAACGGAAGATATTTCCTTTTTCACCATAGCCCTCTATGGGCTTCCAAATATCCCTTTGCCAATTCCACAAGAACAGCCTTAGCGAAAGACTTCTTGAAGGGAAAGATGTAACTCTGTGAGATGAATTAACAGAACACAGAGCAGTTTCTCAGAAAGCTTCTTTCCAGTTTTGAACGGAAGATATTTCCTTTTTCACCATAGCCCTCTATGGGCCTCCAAATATCCCTTTGCCAATTCCACAAGAACAGCCTTAGCGAAAGGCTTCTTGAAGGGAAAGATGTAACTCTGTGAGATGAATTAACAGAACACAGAGCAGTTTCTCAGAAAGCTTCTTTCCAGTTTTGAACGGAAGATATTTCCTTTTTCACCATAGCCCTCTATGGGTTTCCAAATATCCCTTTGCCAATTCCACAGGAAAAGCCTTAGCGAAAGGCTTCTTGAAGGGAAAGATGTAACTCTGTGAGATGAATTAACAGAACACAGAGCAGTTTCTCAGAAAGCTTCTTTCCAGTTTTGAACGGAAGATATTTCCTTTTTCACCATAGACCTCTATGGGCTTCCAAATATCCCTTTGCCAATTCCACAAGAACAGCCTTAGCGAAAGGCTCTTGAAGGGAAAGATGTAACTCTGTGAGATGAATTAACAGAACACAGAGCAGTTTCTCAGAAAGCTTCTTTCCAGTTTTGAACGGAAGATATTTCCTTTTTCACCATAGCCCTCTATGGGCTTCCAAATATCCCTTTGCCAATTCCACAAGAACAGCCTTAGCGAAAGGCTTCTTGAAGGGAAAGATGTAACTCTGTGAGATGAATTAACAGAACACAGAGCAATTTCTCAGAAAGCTTCTTTCCAGTTTTGAACGGAAGATATTTCCTTTTTCACCATAGCCCTCTAGGGGTTCCAAATATCCCTTTGCCAATTCCACAAGAACAGCCTTAGCGAAAGGCTTCTTGAAGGGAAAGATGTAACTCTGTGAGATGAATTAACAGAACATAGAACAGTTTCTCAGAAAGCTTCTTTCCAGTTTTGAACGGAAGATATTTCCTTTTTCACCATAGCCCTCTATGGGCTCCAAATATCCCTTTGCCAGTTCCACAAGAACAGCCTTAGCGAAAGGCTTCTTGAAGTTAAAGATGTAACTCTGTGATATGAATTAACAGAACACAGAGCAGTTTCTCAGAAAGCTTCTTTCCAGTTTTGAACGGAAGATATTTCCTTTTTCACCATAGCCCTCTATGGGCTTCCAAATATCCCTTTGCCAATTCCACAAGAACAGCCTTAGCGAAAGGCTTCTTGAAGGGAAAGATGTAACTCTGTGAGATGAATTAACAGAACACAGAGCAGTTTCTCAGAAAGCTTCTTTCCACTTTTGAACGGAAGATATTTCCTTTTTCACCATAGCCCTCTGTGAGCATCCAAATATCCCTTTGCCAATTCCACAAGAACAGCCTTAGCGAAAGGCTCTTGAAGGGAAATATGTAACTCTGTGAGATGAATTAACAGAACACAGAGCAGTTTCTCAGAAAGCTTCTTTCCAGTTTTGAACGGAAGATATTTCCTTTTTCACCATAGCCCTCTATGGGCTTCCAAATATCCCTTTGCCAATTCAACAAGAACAGCCTTAGCGAAAGGCTTCTTGAAGGGAAAGATGTAACTCTGTGAGATGAATTAACAGAACACAGAGCAGTTTCTCAGAAAGCTTCTTTCCAGTTTTGAACTGAAGATATTTCCTTTTTCACCATAGCCCTCTATGGGCTTCCAAATATCCCTTTGCCAATTCCACAAGAACAGCCTTAGCGAAAGGCTTCTTGATGGGAAAGATGTAACTCTGTGAGATGAATTAACAGAACACAGAGCAGTTTCTCAGAAAGCTTCTTTCCAGTTTTGAACGGAAGATATTTCCTTTTTCACCATAGCCCTCTATGGGCTTCCAAATATCCCTTTGCCAATTCCACAAGAACAGCCTTAGCGAAAGACTTCTTGAAGGGAAAGATGTAACTCTGTGAGATGAATTAATAGAACACAGAGCAGTTTCTCAGAAAGCTTCTTTCCAGTTTTGAACGGAAGATATTTCCTTATTCACCATAGCCCTCTATGGGCTTCCAAATATCCCTTTGCCAATTCCACAAGAACAGCCTTAGCGAAAGGCTTCTTGAAGGGAAAGATGTAACTCTTTGAGATGAATT